>NC_134474.1:28958319-29392922 GCF_964194025.1 Convolutriloba macropyga | reverse complement strand
AATGCGCTTCTTTTCGTTGCAATTGTTGTCAGATTCAACTTTTCTTTTCGCTAATAGGATTAGGTAACAAGTAGACAAAAAATGAAAATAGCAAATTTGCAAGTTACGTTAAATGTTAAGTAGTTCTCTACTTCGCCTTTGCTGACACTGACCTATGAGTGGGTTAACAAAAGCAAGCTATAAAAGAAAAAAATAGTTCAGCAAAAGTTTTTTCCTTTTCAACAAAAATTTAGCGGCCTTAAAATTTCAACTGAAACATACTAGATAGTCTATGTTATATATCTTTATAAAAACCGGTTGGACTTATGTTTAACGAGGCTAAGACATAAGACTGTAAAATACTCATTAAAACAGACGGAAATCGAACAATTTCTCCAATAATTTTATGCAGAAAGTGTGTCAAAGGTGTGAAAGGTCAAAGAAACTTAATGAGTTTTCAGCTTAAAATGTAAAATGTGCTTTTTGGTTCGCCTATTTAACAAGAAAATGAGATTCATTAATAATTGACTCTTGATTTGAAATAATTCTGCTCTGAAATTAACAATAAAAAGACCAAAAATTTGTAATTTTTTTCCAAAAAGACAGCGTCTTCAAGCAATCCGAATAATATTTGGATTTTATGAATCCGCATTAGAGCAAAGCTAGCCATTCCAATATTGCATCTATTTTTCAAAGACGTATTTTTTCCGAGTTGTATAGATATGAATATTTTGACAAACAACTGTCAAAAATAAATTATGTATTTGGGTTATTTATCGTGTTAGCAAAAAACCACAAATTTTTAATTCTATAGAACCCTCCGAGGAAAAGAAAGCAGACAAAATTTTCTTAGGAGATTCAACAGACTGCAATAGCAATTTTTGTGTCCATACTTACCTCAATTTATAACATAGGGGGCTGAAGTTGCAAATTTGGTGCTATTTTCGTTGAAAAATGTGCTGAGTTTAAAAAACTAAGCCAAAATTTTTGTCGAAGAGTTGTTGAAAAGATCAGATGGTTCAGCAATACTATTTTATCTCAAACACTCAAAACCAATAGCTTAATTTTAGAAAAATTTCTACTCCTTTTTTTAGCAAATTTGACAAAAGTTTTTAGTGAAAATCCAGAAAATATGAACAGAAACAACGGAATATAGTGAAATGATCACAAAAAATTAGATTTGGATAACTCCTTGAAAAACAAGAAGTTTGAGGCAAATCTTTTCAGTTGCAATTTTTTCGCTGGACAAGTTTTTTAATAATAGCATTGCTAACTCTCTACGATGAATATACCGAAAATCAATTTTGATTGAACAAAGAAACGCATTTGAGTTTATAGTTCGCGGTTGGAACAATTCGGGGTTGGAACTTTAAGTGGGGTTGGAACAATTAAGATCAAAGGAAAAAAGTTGAAAATGAAGAAAACTGGACACGGTGATGCAAATAACTTACCAAAAATCAATCAAAAGATATTTGGGACAACTTTAAGGTGCCTCACTAAAAATTATGGCTTAATTAAATCAAACAATAAATTAAATCCGGGAAACAATACTCACAAATTATTTTTTTTCGGCTTTATATTTCAAAAAGTTTTTCCAAAACTACTCCTCTTCTATCAGGAACATTTTGAAGCACCCAGAGATTTGTGGCAAAGCAAATCATTGCTCAATCAGTCTATAGATCTTCTGTTTTTTCTGGATGCCAGAACTCTGTACAAGTCACAATTTACACTGGCTGGTCTCGATTTTTGAGTAATATATATTGCATTTTAATTATATTGTCAGCTTAACTCGAGCCAACAAGCTTTGCTTCATATGCAATTCGAACTTCTGTACACGTAGTTTTTAATTTTTAGTCTGCCTCGCTAGTCGTAACTGCTAAGCTAAATGCGCTGGCTGTGTAGTACCTACCTAAAACCTAGCTTAAATATATAGATTGTGTATGCTACTATCATAATTACCAGTTGTAAGCGAAAAAAACATTCTTTCGGATTTGATTTCGGCTCATGCGAGTCTTTATAGAAAATACAGGATGAATTTAGCCTGGGTGGACTCTTCGACCTCAATATAATTATAAAGACAAATAAATCCGCATAAAAAAATTTAAAGTAATTTGGATAAGCAAAGTTTCTGAACTGAATTAATTATTTGCACTTGAATTTTACTGGTTCAGCGCTGAAATGGTGTGAGACTCAAGTACGTGCACTTATAATTCGGTTGCTGCAATTTTTCGCTGATCATTTGTGAGGATCAAAAGTTGGATTCCTTTGGTGGTCTTTTAAACTTAATTAATTTATAAATTGGATGCTTTTAGGCTGCTTTTTGGATGTTTTGCCTGAAGATTTGTTTCTGATCCCTGTCAATAATTTAATTGTATTCTGTCCAAAAAGCAGAAAAGCCAGAAAAATTTTTGAATAAACTTTTTGTGGGCAATAATTGTGTGCCCTAGCAGTCAAAATGTGTTTGCAACAGCTACAAGGACACATTGAAAGCACTTTATGTACAATCCAAAAATGAATTCCCATTATTTTTTGAACGAATTCCTGGAATAATTTGTTGAATATTGTTGGATTTCAGCTGAACATTAACAATGAATTTGACTCGAGGAATACAATAAATCTTAATGTTTTTTAAAGTTTTTGCAGACGTGAGTAAAATCAAAATCAAGATCAAAGGAAACTATAAACCTTTCGATAAAGTGAAGACAACTGAACACGACACGAATTGCTAAAAAAGCCTGTCTATGAAGTTCCAAAATTTAAAGATAATTGTTTATAGCTTTTTTTTCACTTGAGCTAGCCACTGGATATATGTGTGCACTGAATTTACTTTTTCGGCCTCAGGTGTCTCGCTGGTTTTTTGTGAATTTGTCTTCTTGGTGGAACAATTTGACCGTCTGACTATCCTTCAATTTTGTGGTTCGAACATTATTTAGCATGAATAATGCCAGCTTTATGTACAATGGTAGTTAATATCAACTGCCTTATAAAAAAGGCTTGCATTTGAAGTGGCCTTGATGTGAAAGGAAACATCAATTGCTCAGCAAAAGGTGTCTTATTACTGCATTTAAATCTGAGGTCTTCCACCCACTGAGGAAGCCAATGAATCAAGTATTTTTTTGATTATCATAAAAACAAAAACCCAAAGTACGCAATTAAAAATCAATAACAAGAATATACATTGATTAACAATATGATCAAATTCTAGATAAAGAGGGCCCTTCATTCTGTCCGCAATCTCAACTCCTTTTTGCTACCCCAATCACCGCACTGAGGCGTGAGCTAGGCTTAAGCTAGCTAAAACCAGGCAATCTAAACGCTCGCCGCTTTTTCTAGTGCAATTTGTTTGCGATTTTTAAGGTTTCTATTTTCTTCATTGTGCGATTGAATGAAATAAATTAAACTGAAATGAATTACACTGAAACAAACAAATACAAAGTCGATCCGTCGATTTTTGTTGTTTTCTATCGAACGAAAAATTGTTCTCTTTCTTATTGACATTTCCAATGAACGTATTTGTCAATAAAAAAAATTCTTTTTGATTATCAAAATATCAAAAAATAGTCTGCTGAATCTTTATGTGTAAATGAGTATTGGAAAAAATTACTGTATTTCTGATAATTTTTCTGTCGTTTCTGGATAATTTTTGTCATTTTGTAGGACCCTTGTTTTGTACTGGCTTTTTTCCAATTTCGTGAGATAATATTTGCATTAGTATGGTTGACAAAAAACTCAATATATTCATCCATTTCATAAAAATTGATGTCTGCAGTATTAAATACATCTAAAGAAAAGCCAATTCTAAAATTACTGCTAATGAAAAGAAAACCCAAGTGCTGAGAAAAAATTATTTACTTCACCATCAGTGCCTTTTTCTGACTCAATGGATGAATTTAGACAGCTTTCCATGAGAAGCGTCGTGGTCTTCACTTTCAAAAAAATTTCTTCTTAAGCGGACAGGGCATTTGCTATCAGCTGGGCCACATAAGGCTCTAGATGTGTCTCTGATCAGAATGGTGCTTTGTTGTTGCCGCTTCGCAGAGCCAACATCTCGCAGTAAATAATTCAAAACATTGAAAGAAAAAAATGCGCTCGATATGGTCTCTGATCAGACCCAATTGCTCTTGAAATCTTTTCTGATTAGACTAATGTGCGCTTGAGTCTGCCTGTGATCAAACCAACCCAGAGGGAAGTGACCTCTGATCAGAACATTGCCATCCATAAGTGACCTCTGATCGGACCAACAGCAGACCGAAGTGACATCTGACCATACCATTGTGCGCTCAAACCAAATCCCCGACCCTGTAATTTTGGTCTGGAAACACACCGTGGTGTGGGCTGGACTTGGGTCTGATCAGAGGTCAATTCCGTATGCCACCTCAACCTCGGATACAACTTCAATGTAGAACTTCGAATTCAATATAAGCATTTTTTTCTCGTCACGTCTTCCTTAGCGTGACTGTCTTTTTCAATTTCTCAAACAAAATAACGTTGCAGAATGTAAATAATAAACAAAATATTTTTTATTACAGCCGGATTATACTATAGCAGTTTTTCTGTACTGGACTAGTAACGGATACAATAATATTTGAGTTGTAAATATATATGAGAATTGGTCACTGTTTTCTGAATATGCTGCAATCATCTGAAAAGTTGAAACAGGGACCTCATAAATGCGTGAACATACATTACGTTCCAACCACTCTTATCCAAGTTTTCGTTAAAAGTGTACAACAGTCACTCAGATAAGTTGCGTTTCTGAAGGCTGCATAGAGATTACTCAGTTCTCATGAAATCTGAAAATAAAAATTTGCTTTATATTCAGAGTAATCAGATCTCTAATAGGAGTCAAAAATGTGGTCTATTTGGTTATCAGAAAATCGTATGCTAGAGTTTCCGGCAATGCATAGCTCCACATTATCTCAAAATTTATTTTTATGACATTTTTTTAGCTCATGTTTTGTGTCTAGCTTAAAGTTTTTTTTTGATGCTTCAAAATAATTTTAAAGTGTTCTTTCAAAGACCCTAAATTTTTCTATGAGATAATGTCCGAAGTCTCAAACAACTTCCTATAAACAGAACTACTTAACTTCACGGAATTTCTAGAAAGATATTAGAAGGATTTAGACGTTTACTGAAAATAAATTCTAAACTACTCCATAATCTTTTTAAAATAAATATAGCTAAACTGATCCTTAAAGAGCTTTTTTAAAATATTTTCATAAAAAAAGGCTACAGCATACGCAATTGATCAAGTCAATAGAAAAATCTTTACACAATTTTGAATTTACTCCAAAAGTTTTTACCGCATGCTGCTCTTGCGTTCCCTTTGAAAATATACAGTTTAAAGTTATATTTGATGAGTTATTTTGGCTATTTGAATCTGACGTTTTGAAAGGATCCAGGACGTTTTTTTGTAGCAGTTTGCTTGCATTTTTTGAAACTCGGATTTCGTTTCAAATGTCTTTCACATTTCTTCCTTTAGATTTCATATTTTTACCTTTTTGAACACAAATCAGACAAAAAATAACCGCAGACACTTTTAATTTCCCTGTTTTATAATTCAACGTATACAAAATGCAATAATTGCAAAAAAATTTAAAATTTTGCCATAATGCAAAAGTTATTATCGTGTTAAGTTGATTACGTTGAAACTTTTTCATGCAGTGTACTTATTTGCAAAATTATTGTTAATATTGGATGATGTTACAGTAAAACCATTCAATGTCAAATTGGGAAGTTTTTCAGCCCTTTAATATTTGTTCCGACTTCCGTTATATATCAGTTAAACTTCGCCAGTATAATATAAGGTATTTTCATTAATGTTGACGCTGAATATTTTATGTTCTGAACTATTAGCATATAATTTCAGCATAAATTTTCAAGATAGAAGGTTACTTGATATAATTATCTTTCAAGATGTATACTTAATAATATATCTTGCAACTTTGTTTCTGCTCTTTTTATATTATGCAATTCAATTAGTAAATGCTAAGTCAAATTTCAATCCTCTATTGACATTTTCTTGCAAAAATTTATGACCGATTTAAACTTTTGTGTCTAATCCCCCAACAACTTTTCCAGCAACTTTTATCAAAAAATTTTTGGTTTCCTTATGGCTTTGAGTTTTGTCTCAGCATTATCATCAATGTCAAGCTAAAACTTTTCGATTACTCATTTCTGTTATTTTCTTATTTCTAACTGATTTTTGATTTGAAAGGATTCACAACGTTTTTTCTGTAGCAGTTTTTTGCATTTTTTGAAAGTTACATTGCGTTTCATTTTTTTTCACATTTCTTCGTTTAGATTTCATTTTTGTTTTATTTGAACACCAATTAAACAAAGAAGAACCACAGGCACTTTTAATTTGCCTTTTTTTAATAATTCACCGACTACAAAACGGAAAAATTGCACATTTTAAGGTTTTTAGAACTTTAAAATTATGCCTTAATGGAAAAATTTTTGTCGTGTTTTGTTGATTACGTTCAAATTTTTTCAAGTAGTTGCTTTTATTCGCAAAATTAATGTCATTATTGCAAGATGTTGCAGGAAAACCATTCAATGTCAAATTGAGAATTTTTTCAGCCATTTAATATCTGTTCCGATTGCTGTTATATATCAGATGAACTTCGCCAGTATCATAAAAGGTATTTTAAATAATGTTGGTGCTGATTATATTTTGTTATGAACTAATAGCCTATAACTTGAACTTGACTTTTCAAAATAGAAGTTTGTCTGGTAAGGTCATATCTCAGAGATGTATACTTATCTGGCAGTTTTATATCTTGCAACTTTGTTTCTGCTATTTTTATGTTATGTAATTCGATTAGTAAATGCTAGATCAAATTTCGCTCCTCTATTTTCTGGTAAAAAATTATTTCCGATTTAAAATTTTGTGCCTATTCTCCCAACAGTTGTTCCAGCACCCTTTTTCAAAAATATTTTGGTTCCCTTTTACTTTTGACTTTTGTCTAAGCCTTATCATCAATGTCAAGCTAAAATTTTTCGATTACTCATTTCTGTTATCTTGTTATTTCTGACTCATTTGAGGTTTTTAATTCATGCCAAATGTTTTTAATGCGACGAGAGGACTGCTGCAAAATTATTTTATCCCAAAATCAACAAATCGATTTTCTGAAAGTTCAATTCTGTGTAAGTTTATATATTAATAAATAGCTCTTCTTGGATAATTAATAATTCGAACCAGGAAGAAGGAATCAGAATAATACTCTTTACATAATTATTTCCAAAATTACGGCGCTTTCTATACGATTTAAAAGTGCTAAGAAATTGATTCTAATGTGAGTGAGTTCAATAATTATCATTTATCATTTTTGCATTCATCGTTACAATTAATTGTGTAACATAAATCATGAATCGCATTAATTGTGTTAAATGTTCTAAAATCAAGTTTAATGCAATTTAATTTTTCAGCACAGCCTGTCAACACCACCGAGTTCATAATGCAGATAGTTATGATATCTCAAATAATTGACTATAAATCTTTTCGTCACTTTGGTTATCTTTCAAAATCAACTCTCTAAAAACTAGCCCCTGTTTTTAATTTGTGGCAAATTAAAATGCTTTTCTTTTACACAACTTTTGCGTATAAGAGCTTACCATTTGGTATACGTTAGCAAAATTTAAATTAGACAAATCGAAGCGAAGTCAATCCAGAATTTATATATCTTGCAACTGGGGCGATCGAACTCAGACAGGGAAAACTGGAGCCATTTTTTATGTAAGGGGATGTTATCCAACAGTTGTTATTCCATTCTTTTATGCCAGGCTTTATAACTTTTTGAGTGTTTGGAAAACCTTAATTTTTTCAGTTCACCGATTAGTTATATTACGCATTTTATTGCCCCACATGTAGAGTTATATCGGTTGGGAAAAAATCAGTAAAAGTCAGTTAGCGTAAAGTTTTTTAAGCATTGCTGAAAATTTTCAGCTTTTATGCATTCGTGATTTTCTTCAATTTTATGAGAGCCATGGCCCTTAGCGCCTTTTGAAGCTCCCTTTCGAGCCGCCCTTGGGGCTATTTTTCGTCTGACTTCCAGCCCCATTTTGGTTCAACAATTTATGAATTCCTTCAGGGTTTGAAGTCTAGCATTCGAGGGGGGAGGGGGAGGGGGTTAAAACCAGATGCGCGTCCTGCTGCTTTGCAAAACGTCATCAAAGCTGATGGAGTAAATTTTTGAAGGAGATTTAATTTGTCACCCAATCTGCCTCGGGTAAAGGCAGAGGAAATCTAATCTAACTTGAAATGTAAGGGTGGAACCCTACATCTTACAATCGATATACTCTGGGCAATCTGAAAATTGGTAGCAATATCAGACGAAATCTCCTGAGGCTACGATTAAATTATGTTCAAGATATTTTTAGTTTTTCCTTCATTTTTCCAAAGGCTTGATTGGAAAAAACCGATAAATTGTCCTTCTTTTACGGTTTTTGTGCGAGATTATCGGTTTATACCACTTAGAATACAAATCTATCAGTTACATCTTCTATTGATTTTATCTATGAGGGATGAATGTAACCTTAATTCAGATTATTGTTCACAATTTTATCAGCTCAAGTGAATAATTGAGCTCCTTTAATTGAGAGCTACTTTTGATGGCCGTACATTCTAATCTATCCACTTATCAAATTACTGTAAATTATTTATAAATTTGGAGATAACCTTCGCGCTTATAGTTTTAGACAATTTGAGTTCGAGACGCTGAGCAGCATAATTCTTACTGACGTTCTGACCGCAAATTAGCAGAATTTTAGTATTTTTTATTAAGATTAGTTGCTTTAAGAGTTTTTCCAATCTGAATTAGACAAAAAAACGGATAAAACTGATTTAATTCTTTTCCTCGTTCAGAAGAAAGCAGAATCGGCGGCATGAGGTATTTTTTGAATTCAAAAATTGAAAGTTGATTTTTCTGCGAAGGGGGCATGAGTCAGGTTTGATGCTCTGCGGAAGGTAAGGTACAGTAAATATTTTTAGCTATAGATCAGAATTTTACTTCCTGAAACGGAGATCTCATTAATCATCACCGACCCCTCATTCATCTCATTCAGAAACTTTGAAATACAAACGAAAAATTTAACTCAGTGGTTGAGTGTTAAAAATTGAAAGGCTTTCCAAAATGACAAAAATTTCGTTTCAGTTTAACTTTAAGAAATCAACTTCAGAAGCACTGTTAAGCAAATTGTAACTTAAATCTAACAAAATTCTAGCAGTTCTCAGAATAGAAAGTATAGTGGGAACAAGCAGGCTCGGTAATTTGCGTTCGCACATTAAGTTCCGACCCCGCTCATCTCGATTTTTCACTTTATTGTCTACCAAATGAGGAAGAGATAAAAAAAATTAACCTATCAACATATCGTTCAACAAACTACTGAAAGAATATAACAATCTACTCTAGAGGATCTATGAGACCTGTGACTACCATGATATGACTACCAGAAAAGACGGCAATAAAAATCAAATAGTTGTAAATGTTAATTACGACCAAAACTCCTTGTCCATTTGTTGAAAACCACTAATGACCAAATCAAAAGGGCATCAGATAAACTTTAAACTAAGAAGATTAACCGGTACTTTTTGGAACAAAATATGGGACTTTTCCTCAATGCGACTTGGCAACAAGTCGACTAGAAATGAGCAAAAGCGGCAAAAGTCTATTAAAACGTTGCTTTTTAAAAAGTATTAAATTCGAACTGATTAGAATTATTACGCATCAAATGAAATCACTGAGAGAGTATTTTATAGCCAAATAGAGAGCGACTGACGTCTTTCATTACCCAGGATAAGTTATACGATTACAAAGAGAAGGACAAACACAGGCAAAATTTGCACGAAAAATTAAGCACGAAAACGATGTCCCCACAATCAATTAAATATCAAAGTGATCAATAAAAACAATAAAAATGTTCGTTTCCATTTTTGCAGGTTACAAAATTTGTAAGTCGAATGATGCCCATTATTGTGATACTGTGGAAACAAAACAAAAAGCTAAAAAAAGGGGCAAACTTGTAAAAATCACGAAAACTGGTTTTATGAAAACTGGTTGTTCCAAGAAGAAAGAGCATTTGAGGAAAAAAAACGTTATGAAGAGCAAATTGTATTTCAAAAGATAAATGATGTGAATTGTATATAGAGATGCTTAGCTACAAATTAAAAAAATAAAATCGGCAAAGAAATAAAATTGGCAGATCTCAAGAATCTGTTTCTTTTTTTTATTAAAAATAAACCTTTTCAAAATTCATAGCAAACAAAAACTTTCGACTAAAAGAGTAGACAATTTGTCTTGAAACTACTCGGAAAACTAATTGCGACTGTTATTAATGAGACTAAATCATAAGACTATAAAAAACATTAAATACAAGCTGAGCTAATCAGTATCAAAAACAACTTTACGAAACCACAGTTTGAAGCCATTAAATTTATAATAAATTAACAGCGAGAATATAACATCTTGATTTGCGTCTCCTTTGATCATCATACTATCTTTATGTAAAACGACTTTAACAAAATGACAACAATAAGAACAACAAAAAACTGAAAATTATCTAAACTCCACAAAACTCTTCTGAAAAAAATTGTCTAATCCCTGAAGACATCATTTAAAATGTTTAAACAACAGAAAACTTATTGTTTCATTCAACAAAACAGTAAAAGGAGCTCTAAATAATGAGGCTGATTTACGAAAATGATACAACATTGTAAAATACGAAAAAAAGCAAACCAGAACAAAAAGGGATAAGTTGAAGAATACTATTACTCTTTTTTAGAGACCTAATTCGAAAGTCAGAACAGCCATTCGTTATTTACCGATATCAGTTATTTAAATTCAATTGTTTATCTATAGTTGGCCATTGAGACCTTTAATTAATCAATATTCGGCATATGAAAAAATTAACAACAAATAAAGGTCAAAAATAAAAAACTCTACCAATTTCTGCAAGAATACGGTGTCGCAGCCCTTCAAACCATATGTTATAAAAACAAAAGTTATGTTCAGTTTCAAATGTTAAAAGTTTTTTCTGTTAGATTTTTAGATAATGTGACAATTCACAAAAAAAAAACAAAAACAATAGCAAAAATGGGCAATTATGCGCAAAAATCAGTAAATTTTGTATAAAAACTCGTAGCACCAAAAGCAAGAAAACCCTCTGTTAAAACAATCGGCCACAAAATTAGTTTTCTTTCAATAAAGAGGAAGGGTTGACGTGTACGTACTGAGAATAAGCAAAATGTTGACTAAAATAATATAAAAATTGACAATTTCAAAAAATCACAGAAAATTCCATAAAACAAATACATTCATCAACATATAAGACATTAGGTAACAACCGAATGAATAGAAAAGGTTTGCTTGCACCTCTTGAGGAAAAAATTTATTTCTTTGAGTGGTCAAATTTAAACATCAGAATGCCAAAAGAATAACAATTGAAGGCAAAAGACAAGATTTCAGTTAAATTTTACTAAAACACTTGCTCCTTTGGTTCTCTGAAAACAAACTGTATCTACATTGGGCCTAAAATTTACGTAAATTGCAGTTGTCATTAACGGAGCCAAGAATAAAAATATTGTCGGTAGTTAACATTAAAAGAACAAAAGCAAATTTTTTGAAAAAAGGCAGCATCAAAATAAAAACCAAAAAGTCTCTGATTTTAAGAGTCCATGATATTATCAAACCTCTCCCTGATTTTGTCGCGCGCCCTGAAAACCGACCAATTGTTCCAAGTGCTTGCGAATTAGACCAATTGTTGAGTGGAATTCTTCAAATATTGAAAAAAAAGATGCATTTTGTATAATTATCGAGTTAAATCTGCAAAAAACGGCAAAGTTTTATTTCCAGAAGACTTTCAAACGGCACCTGATTGCAACTAGTGCTCTTTTCGAGATCTTATTGAGAGTAGGCAGTCTGTGTTCAGGTTTCTAGGTCACTAAGTCTGGCAAACTTTAACAAAGTGAACCAAAAAAGCATATTTTTGTGCCATTTTAGATGAAAATTTTGAATTTTGAAAATTTTATCAAAAATTTTTAGGCAAAAAAAATTTCAATCGAACAATTCAGCAATGCTCTTCTATCTCTAATGGTAACAACAATACTCTGCTGTTAACAATTTTAACTTTTTTGAATTATATTAGCAAAATTGTGCCTATTTTAGCGAAAATTATTGAAAATGTGACCAAAAACAGTCGAATGTTCACAAAATTTTAAACCTCAATAACTCCCTGCAAAACAAGTAAATCAAAAAATCTCTTTAATTCCGTATTCTATGCTGGACGGGCTTCTTAATGATACAACTCAGAATTCTCTACGATGAATATATCGGTCGGCCAAAATTGACTGAACAAAAAAAAACCCAGTTGAGTGTATAGATCCTCCCTCCCCACTGAAGTGGGGTCGGAACAATTAGCGCTCGTACAATTTGATTAAAAACAACAGCCATTAAAATTTTCAACCCGGGAACTAACGGCAAGCCAATATAAGTACTGGGCAAATCTAATTACAATTCTAATATCATTACTTGTTCAGAGCTATGATCATGTAATTTTTACACCTGTCCGTCATGAGCATGACTTGGACAAGACTTGCAAGTCTGAATCCAAGTCTTAGCAAGACTAAAAAATGTCAAAAATAGCCAAAAAAAACGTCAAGAATCGCGGAAATAAAAAGCTTCCAAAGATAGATGAAAAAAGTCAAAAATAGCCAGGAAGATCGCCGAATTATAAAACGTCAAAAATAGCCAAAACAATAAAAATAAAATTTAGTCGCGAAAGAGTCAGAAATAGGTAGAAAAACTTCAAAATTATGCGGAAAAACACAAAAATAGCCAAAAACCGAAAAGAGGCGTCATAAATAGTCGAAAAGACTGTCAAAAAAAGCCAGCAAAACGTCAAAAATGGCAAAAAAAACCGTAAAAAATAACCGGGAAAACGTCAAAAATCGCCCAAATAACGTCACAAAACCCCGAATATTGTCAAAATAGCCAGCAAAAATTTTAAAAATAGCCATTAAATGTCAAAAATAGTGAGAAATACGTCAAAAAATAGCTGAAAAAGGCAGTCAGGTGTCAAATAACGCTACAAACGAAGCTGTCAGCTTGGTTTATCTTTCTAGAACTGAGGCAACGCTCTGCTAAACACTGATTCTGTTTTGGATGAGGGGGCCTGGGGGTATCAAGGTCACCCTCCACTATGCTTCCTTTTTAAACAATTTTGTCCCTCGAGTTTTTTTTGACATTTTGCAAAAACTGAAAAATCAAAAAATGTCGATTTTAGACTGAAATTTTGCTTGAAACAACCAATTCCAACTCCCTGGTTCCGATTTTGACCTCGCTTGGTCCCCTCGTATCAATTGGTGTCATTATTCAGGGTCCCCAAGAAAGTGACTAAAAACTATTGCAAAAATTGTGGCACCGTACAAAATTTTTCGAATGTCGATTTTTTCACCCGACTCTTTTTGAAAAGTTAATTTTGACTTTAGAATCAACTTACACAAGACTTGCCAGACTTGTAATACTTGTACTAGGACTTGCCACTACTGAAAAACGATGTAAGACTTGCATTTAGACTTGACTATTACTGATTTAGACTTAGAGTTCGGTACAGGACTTCAATTTGAAAAGATCATTCAATCAACAAATTTGCAGTAATCTAAATCAAATCTCAGCGGAAATGTTTGCCTAATCTCTATCTTCGCACCTCAGTCTTTTAAGGTTGCGGAGATAGAAAAAAATTTGATTCTTTTATTGATTATTAAAAAGGTGACCAAAAACAGTCGAATGTTCACAAAATTTTAAACCTCAATAACTCCCTGCAAAACAAGTAAATCAAAAAATCTTTTTAATTCCGTATTCTACGCTGGACGGGCTTCTTAATGATACCACTCACAATTCTCTACGATGAATATATCGGTCGGCCAAAATTGACTGAACAAAAAAAACCCAGTTGAGTGTATAGATCCTCCCTCCCCACTGAAGTGGGGTCGGAACAATTAGCGCTCGTACAATGTGATTAAAAACAACAGCCATTAAAATTTTCAACCCGGGAACTAACGGCAAGCCAATAGAAGTACTGGGCAAATCTAATTACAATTCTAATATCATTACTTGTTCAGAGCTATGATCATGTAACTTTTTACACCTGTCCGTCATGAGCATGACTTGGCCAAGACTTGCAAGTCCGAATCCAAGTCTTATCAAGACTAAAAAATGTCAAAAATAGCCAAAAAAACGTCAAGAATCGCGGAAATAAAAAGCTTCCAAAGATAGACGAAAAAAGTCAAAAATAGCCAGGAAGATCGCCGAATTATAAAACGTCAAAAATAGCCAAAACAATAAAAATAAAATTTAGTCGCGAAAGCGTCAGAAATAGGTAGAAAAACTTCAAAATTATGCGGAAAACACAAAAATAGCCAAAAACCGAAAAGAGGCGTCATAAATAGTCGAAAAGACTTTCAAAAAAAGCCAGCAAAACGTCAAAAATAGCAAAAAAAAAACCGTAAAAAATAACCGGGAAAACGTCAAAAATCGCCAAAATAACGTCACAAAACCCCGAATATTGTCAAAATAGCCAGTAAAAATTTTAAAAATAGCCATTAAATGTCAAAAATAGTGAGAAATACGTCAAAAAATAGCTGAAAAAGGCAGTCAGGTGTCAAATAACGCTACAAACGAAGCTGTCAGCTTGGTTTATCTTTCTAGAACTGAGGCAACGCTCTGCTAAACACTGATTCTGTTTTGGATGAGGGGGCCTAGGGGTATCAAGGGCACCCTCTACTATGCTTCCTTTTTAAACAATTTTGTCCCTCGAGTTTTTTTTTGAAATTTTGCAAAATTTGAAAAATCAAAAAATGTCGATTTTAGACTGAAATTTTGCTTGAAACAACCAATTCCAACTCCCTGGTTCCCATTTCGACCTCGCCCGGTCCCCTCGTATCAATTGGTGTCAGTTTTCAGGGTCCCCAAGAAAGTGACTAAAAACTGTTGCAAAAATTGTGGCACCGTACAAAATTTTTCGAATGTCGATTTTTTCACCCGACTCTTTTTGAAAAGTTTTTTTTGACTTTAGAGTCAACTTACACAAGACTTGCCAGACTCGTAATACTTGTATTAGGACTTGCCACTACTGAAAAACGATGTAAGACTTGCATTTAGACTTGCCTATCACTGATTTAGACTTAGAGTTCGGTACAGGACTTCAATTTGAAAAGATCATTCAATCAACAAATTTGCAGTAATCTAAATCAAATCTCAGCGGAAATGTTTGCCTAATCTCTATCTTCGCACCTCAGTCTTTTAAGGTTGCGGAGATAGATAAATATTTGATTCTTTTTTTGATTATTGAAAATGCGACCAAAAACAGTCGAATGTTCACAAAATTTTAAACCTCAATAACTCCCTGCAAAACAAGTAAATCAAAAAATCTTTTTAATTCCGTATTCTACGCTGGACGGGCTTCTTAATGATACCACTCACAATTCTCTACGATGAATATATCGGTCGGCCAAAATTGACTGAACAAAAAAAACCCAGTTGAGTGTATAGATCCTCCCTCCCCACTGAAGTGGGGTCGGAACAATTAGCGCTCGTACAATGTGATTAAAAACAACAGCCATTAAAATTTTCAACCCGGGAACTAACGGCAAGCCAATATAAGTACTGGGCAAATCTAATTACAATTCTAATATCATTACTTGTTCAGATCTATGATCATGTAATTTTTTACACCTGTCCGTCATGAGCATGACTTGGCCAAGACTTGCAAGTCTGAATCCAAGTCTTAGCAAGACTAAAAAATGTCAAAAATAGCCAAAAAAACGTCAAGAATCGCGGAAACAAAAAGCTTCCAAAGATAGACGAAAAAAGTCAAAAATAGCCAGGAAGATCGCCGAATTATAAAACGTCAAAAATAGCCAAAACAATAAAAATAAAATTTAGTCGCGAAAGCGTCAGAAATAGGTAGAAAAACTTCAAAATTATGCGGAAAAACACAAAAATAGCCAAAAACCGAAAAGAGGCGTCATAAATAGTCGAAAAGACTTTCAAAAAAAGCCAGCAAAACGTCAAAAATAGAAAAAAAACCGTAAAAAATAACCGGGAAAACGTCAAAAATCGCCAAAATAACGTCACAAAACCCCGAATATTGTCAAAATAGCCAGCAAAAATTTTAAAAATAGCCATTAAATGTCAAAAATAGTGAGAAATACGTCAAAAAATAGCTGAAAAAGGCAGTCAGGTGTCAAATAATGCTACAAACGAAGCTGTCAGCTTGGTTTATCTTTCTAGAACTGAGGCAACGCTCTGCTAAACACTGATTCTGTTTTGGATGAGGGAGCCTGGGGGTATCAAGGGCACCCTCCACTATGCTTCCTTTTTAAACAATTTTGTCCCTCGAGTTTTTTTGGACCTTTTGCAAAATTTGAAAAATCAAAAAATGTCGATTTTGCTTGAAACAAACAATTCCAATTCCCTGGTTCCCATTTCGACCTCGCCCGGTCCCCTTGTATCAATTGGTGTCAGTTTTCAGGGTCCCCAAGAAAGTGACTAAAAACTATTGCAAAAATTGTGGCACCGTACAAAATTTTTCGAATGTCGATTTTTTCACCCGACTCTTTTTGAAAAGTTAATTTTGACTTTAGAATCAACTTACACAAGACTTGCCAGACTTGTAATACTTGTATTAGGACTTGCCACTACTGAAAAACGATGTAAGACTTGCATTTAGACTTGCCTATTACTGATTTAGACTTAGAGTTCGGTACAGGACTTTAATTTGAAAAGATCATTCAATCAACAAATTTGCAGTAATCTAAATCAAATCTCAGCGGAAATGTTTGCCTAATCTCTATCTTCGCACCTCAGTCTTTTAAGGTTGCGGAGATAGATAAATATTTGATTCTTTTATGATAAAAAACATAAAAATATCTATTTAAATACGAATTTTTCGTTAATTGGAAGCCATTCTGTAACAACTCGAAATTTTTGAAGGATATTATAAAAAATCAGAATGATATGAAAATTTTGCGGAAGGGGTACTTTTTATTGTCTCCTCCTATAACATTTCAGAAAATTCAAAATGAGTTAATAGGAACTGAAACAACAAAATGTGCCGACAAAAACCCTTTCAATTAAAAATTTCATTTGTAAATAAAGAACTGAAAAAGTACTATCAATAGACTTGAGGATTGTAACGACAAAAATATTTAACAGACATCAAAAAATGTATGTAGCGCGCAGTTATTAGATGGTATTGACGACTGATTTTCTCAACTATACGGCAGACGGGACTTTTCTTTAATGGAACTAGGTATTAAGTCGTAAACATAAAGAATTAATGAGGCAGAAATCAATAATCAGTCCTTATTTTTAAAAACGTTTCATAACTTCAAACGTCTTAAAAGCCCATAGCCTTCACGAAAACAATTCTTGATAAACTTATTAAAAGGTCATTACAAAAAGATCTTTGCTCAGATTAGGTCATAGAAACGTACTAAAGTTGTAGAAACACTAACAAATTTCGAAGACAAAAATTTTTAAAGCCATTGAAATAATTAGCTTTCATTTTGAATGTTGTTTCTCTTATTTCAATTTTTATTTTTAGTAAATTAAAATTATACTGAACGGTTAAATAATTTCAAATTATACTTGTTTGAAAATCATTGGGATCTGTTATTACGCGAATATGCTAAAAAAACAGAAAAAGAAACAAATATTGACCACTCTCAAAACTTTTACGAAAACGCATATAAGCAACCAAACAATACATGAGTTTTGATATAATATTAATTGAAAATGAATAATATCAAAAATTTTTCACTATAAAATGACTGCATCGAGAAATATCATTGATTCAATTCTCAATTCGAAGCTTTTACGACTACAAGAAAACTTAAAAAATATTAGAAAACAGTAAAGTAAAAAAAATCTGAAAAAAGTATCGGAGCCATTAAACGGTAAACTTTTCAGTTGAAATTTTCTTTTTTTTATTATTTTTAAACAGAAGGGTGATGCTTTTTTGTTTTTAAAAATATGGCTTCAAAAAACTAACAGATATGAACAATTATATAAAACCACGAAATTTTTGAAAAAACACTTTATATCAAAGCCATTTATTTCAGTAGATTTCAACGGAAGTCAAAATATATACGCTAAATTATGCCCCGAAGGGAAGACTTTGTTTTTTGTCAATCATAAATTATCAGTAACACATCACAATAAGTCTTATGACAATGAATACAACAACAAATACAGGCAAAAACCAAAAGATCAATAGAAATAGAAAAGTGCTAGAAGAAAGTTTCGAAGCCATTTAAAGCATACACTTTTCTCCAAAAACCCATCTCTGTGATCCACTGAACAACTGTTTTGAGCGAATGGGAACCATCAGTAGTGCGATAATATTTTAAGAATTCAAAAAGAACCAAAGTAATGAAAAAATATCCAAAAAGTAAAAAATGTATGAAAACTCATGGCATCGACGTTATAAAACCAAAAGCTAGAAGTCGAAATCTCTATCCAAACAATTTTCGGCTGCACTAGAAAAGAAGGAGGTCCTGTGATTTTTGAAAATGACTTACAGTTCAAAAAAATAAGTTGGGGTCTTTTAATTTTCCAAAAAAATTGGAAAATTTATTTTTAATGTCTTAACAGCCATTATTTGTCTACTCAAAGCACTAGATAGAATCACTTAACGCTCATTAGCCAGCCTAGTTCACTTTTAGTCAAGGATTTTATGCCACAGGACTATAAAATTTTAGTTACAACTTCAAAACGAAAATCAAAAATTCATTAAAAATTACGAAAACTCAGAGTAGAAGCCAAAAGAAAAAAAGAACGATTACTAGAAAACGGATTTTTGTACATTGGGCTTCATTTGACTGTGAGGTTTGTAATTTAAGGAATCTCGCTATGAAAAGTGGCTAGTCTATAAGTGACTTTAAAAAAAACCGAAACAGCAAAAATTTTTCTAAAAAAACAGCTCTCAAATCTAATTCGAGTTTTTTTTTATAGAAAACTTACCCATGAGAACAAAACTAGCATTTTTGTTGCCTTTCGTATATTAGGAGTGCATAACTGTTTCATTTAGTATCATGAAATGTTATCTTGAATGAATAGTTGTACAGAAAAAAATCTTATTTTGAACGAAAATATGACAAAAGTGAACAAAATCACGCTAAATGTCCTGTGTTCACACAAAACTTTAAAACTCGATAACTCCTCGAAAAAGCGAATTTCAACAAAATCTTTTTAATTTCGAATTCTACGCTGGACGAGCATTTTAATGATACCGCTCACATTTCTGAGTAGTACATTACATCTTTCTCTTCACAAACAGAAATATAACACTTTAGCGGTGACTTGCAGAGCAGTATAAACTATGCGTGAGTCTGTTATAAGCGACAACTCTCACCAAAAGGATTTCTCTCAGCATGTTTCCTCTAACGTTGCGACGCTTTAAATTGTGCTCAACTGTGATACTGTAATCTTTAGTTTCTTTTTTGAAAAAGCAATTGCTTTCTTTTTTCTTGGAATTTATTCTCCGGTAACATTGAAACAGCTTTTTTTCATGGTAATTTGTTTTTTGTCTGCCGTCATTTTTTCCCTGTTATCATTACCATTTTAAATCTGAATAGCTTTTTAAATCTGATTGCGTACATGAGAATACATAATTTGATGATTATTATAGCACCAATCTAGGGATCAATTGGAACCCTTTCAATTTCAATCACTGACTCCTATGACGGTTTTTATTGAATAAAAGCCGTTACTCTTGGACCAGGATGAAAAATGTAATAGGTGTTTTTTTTCAACAAAAAGTTTCGCAATAAAATTTTTGGTCTTATGCAATTCGTCGCCAACTCTATCAGTTCACTTGTGTGTTGAAGCCGCTGATATTGAGCAGAAACTGAAAAAAGTGCATAAAGAGAAAAGACTTTTGAATTTAAATTGAATTCAAAATGACAAAAATTGGCAGAAATGCGATTAATCATCTTTACTGCTAAAAGTTGGAGCCTGAAAACAGTTCGCGATTATTTTCATGTGAGATTTTTTATCTGTTTTGACAGAGGAGCGGAAGTTTTGACAGACGAGAACTCTATATAAAGCAGATTTGCGCCCCTTCTTAAAAATTATTATCGAAGTCACTGAGACCATTTTTGTTCCGCCAGTCATAAAATTAAAGTTTCATAATTATTTACTATCAAAGCAATGACGTTTTGGCCTTTAATTTGACATTTTTAACATATTTAAGCAACACGTGAAGAAATTAGAATAAGATGTTATGAAAAGTGAAAAAAAAGTGGAATTTAACATTCTTTCCACAATATCCGAACTCTTAATTAATGTTGGGCAAGTGGCACTATCGATACTTAAATAAAAAAACAGAAAAATAATATTTTTTGGCTAAAATTGATGCGCAGATTTTGTTGTAGGGATCAAGATGTATTTGATAACCTGTACTCCCTACGAAATTAAATATTTTAATCTAAGTTGTTAAGTTAACTGAGCTAACATTGGCGTTTGATCGGGAGTCCAACAAAATAAGTTTCTGAAAAATTGATTTTAACTAGTTACGATATTAACTAGTTATCTCTATACAACAAGGATGCTCGTTAATGTGCGTTCGCACATGATGGTCGGACCCGAGCTCATCTACACTTTTGACTTAATTGTCAACCAAATGAAGAGATAACAAAAAGAGATGTTTGAGTTTAAAAAAAAATCGCTTAACAAACTACCTTCTTATTGATTTACATAATGCCATGCATCATTACAGCGCTGATAAAATCTGTCATTGAAAAAACTACGAGAAAAAAACAAACAACAAAATAAGCAAAAACAAAAATTTCACGGCGAAAACTAAATATCTAAATTTGAACGCACCTAGTAACAATGCCAAAATTCAATCGGAAAAAACTTTAACTACGCCAATTTTCTTTGTCCGTACTATACAGCAAACACATGCTATACAACAAACTTTCCTTAATGAGACTAGGTAACAAAGTCGACAAAGGGAAATAATGAGGAGAAATTCAAAAATCAATCAACATTTTTTAAACAAAATAATTTCTAGTCTTGAAAATCCTTGGCTTTTAACAAAAAAAATTGTAATAATTTTACTAAACACTCATTACGAAACCAATACGACCTGTCGTTGGTGAGACTAAGCCATGGGAAGGGACTACAAAAGCAGAAAAACTCAATAAATTAAACGATTTGCGAAAACACAAATTATTGAAGCCACTAAAACCATGGGCTATTATCTGAATACTATGTGTTCTTCCCTCTATTTTCATTCAAACTAATTCAGCTAAAATTATACTTGAAGATTAAATAAGTTCTTTTGGGCCACATTTGAAAATCATTGGGATCTGTTATTACGCGAATGTTCTAAAAGAAGAGAAAAATAAACACAAGTACACCACTAAAACTCACCACTTAACGCATATTGTCCACAGACAAAACATCCGTTACGACATGATATCACCTGATATTTCAATTTTTCAAAAACAAGAAATTGAATGGGACCTCTCGATGATCAGAATAAGTTACAAGCTGACGAAAAGAACAACAGAAATTGAAAAAAATCATTGAAATTTTGTTATATCACAAACTTTAAGACTATTCGCTATAAATTGGATGACTCGGGCAACCTCAATCCTTGAATGCTCAAATACAAACTTTTGAGACAGGCCAGCTTTTTACGCTCACCTAAAGATTAAAAAAATGGCAAAAACCGCAAATTCAAAAAAAAATTAGCGAGAAAAGTGTCGAAGCCATTCAAAAATAACTTTTCGGTAAAGACTTTTCTATTATCATTTAAGTTTTTAATCAATTGATTCCTTTTATCACTCTGAATTCAAACAATTAAAAAATATGAATAAATATATTACAACCACGAAATTTCTGAGAGAATGCGTAGTGTCAACGCCATTAATTATAATTGCTATCAACGTAAGGCAATAAAAGCGCTCGATGGGAGCATAAAAGTTGCGCTTCGATGGGATGACAAGAATGTTTGTCATTGAGAAGTCATTAATACTTTTAGACATTACAATAAGTAATTGACTATGAAAACAACAACAAATACAGGCATAAACAAAAATTAAGAAGAAAAGTGCGAGAAGAAAATGTTTTAGCCATTTAAGAGAAGTGTCGAAGCCATTTTAAGCAGAAACTTTTATCTGAAAAATTTTTTTATGCTTCCTGGAGCGTCTTCTCAAAACCAATGGGAGCTATGAATATTAGGATAATGTGATAAGATTTCAAAAGGAACCAAAAATACAAAATTATCCAAAAATTTTAAAGTCTTTTTGAAATCTTGTGGCATCGAATTCATAAAATCAAATGCTAGAAAAAAACGTTAACCATAACCAAAATAAATGGGGTTGCAGTAGAAAGAGAGGATTGATTTCTCTTCATTACTGAGAATTTCTTACAGTTCACGAAAATAAGTTTAAAATTGGTTATTGTTCAAAAATCTTTTTCGAAAATTTATTTTTGAAGTCTTAACAGACATTAAGTTCAACAGCTTCCAATAGAAGTCAATGAATAAGCTCAGTAATGAATCAATAGAAGGACAAAGAGGTTTGTCATCCATGGTTTATCAATAAGATATCACAATGAGTCTTATGACTGTCAGAACAAAAACAAATACAGAAACCAAATTTTTATTTGAAAACTGCGAGAAGGAAGTGTCGCAGCCATTTAATCCATAACATATTATGTGAAATTTTTATCTATGCTCCATTGAACGTCTTCTCAAAACCAATGGGAGCTATCAGCATTAGGAAAATGTGATAAGATTTCAGCAGGAAACAAAAATCCAATTAAATTCAAAAATTTAAAAGTTTTTTTTGAAATCTTGTGGCATCGAAGTCATAAAACCAAGAATTAGAAAAACAAGCGGTCACCAAAATAACTTTATTTGCAGAAGAAAGAAGGGAAGGGGTTCTGTTCATTAATGAGAATTTGCTGCAGTTCACGAAAATAATTTTAAAATTGGTTAATATTCAAAAAAAATTTTCGAAAAATTATTTTTAAAGTCTTAACAGACATTAAGTTTAACATTTTTTAACAACAGAACTCAATGAAGACGCTCAGTCATGACTCAATAGAAGAACAAAGGGGTTTGTCATTCATGGGTAGTCAATCAGATATCACAATAGGTCTTATGATTGTGAAAACAACAACAAATACAGGCAAAAATCAAAAAATCAGTAGAAAAATGAAAGAAGAAAGTGTCGAAGTCTTTAAAACATAATCTATTATTTTAAAATTTTATCTGTACTTCATTGAACATTTTCGTTAAATCACTGGGACCAAAAATACAAAAATATCCAAAAGTTTAAAAGTTTTTTGAAACCTTGTGGCATCGAAGTCATGATACCAAGAGTTAGAAGAAAAAACGGTAACCGTAACCAGAATAAATTTGGTTGCGGTAGAAAGAAAGGAAGTGGTTCTTTTGATTACTGAGAGCTTCTAACTGTTCACAAAAATAAGTTTAAGATTGGTTAATTGTCAATAATTTTTTTCGAATTTTTTTAAATGTCTTAACAGACATTAAGTTCAACAGCTTCCAATAGAAAACAATAAACACGCTCAATCAAAAATCAATAGAAGCACAAAGAGGTTTGTCATGCATGGGTAGTCAATAAGATATCACAATAAGTCTTATGACTATCAGAACAAAAACAAATACAGAGACCAAAAATTCATTTGAAAAGTGCGAGAACAAAGTGTCGAAGCCATTTAAACCATAAACTTTTATCTGAAAATGTTATTTATGCTCCTTTGAACGTTTTCTCAAAACGAATTGGAGCTATCGATATTAGGAAAATGTGATAAGATTTCAACAGGAACCAAAAATACAAATATATCCAAAAAATTAAAAAAATTTTTAAAAATCTTATGGCATTGAAGTCATAAAACCAAATGTTCGAAAAAAAAGCGGTGACCAGAATAATTTTGTAACCTTTTATTTGAAAATTGTATATATGCTCCATTGAACGTTTTCGTCAAACCACTGGGAGCTATCAATTTGAAGATAATCTGATAATATTTCAAAGGGAACCAAAAATGTAGAGAAATCCAAAAATAAAAAAAACTTTTAAACCAAAACTTAGAAAATAAACCGAAGTCATAAACCAAAACTTAGAAAAAAAGTGACCAGAATAGATTATGTTGCAGTAGAAAGAAAAAAAGGGGTTTTGGTCATTACTGAGAACTTCTTACAGTTCACGAAAATAGATTTAAAATTGGTTAATGCTCAAGATTTTTTTCGAAAAATAATTTTTAAAGTATGAACAGACTATAAGTTCAATAGTTTTTAACAGAAGTCAATAAATACGCTCAGTCATGACTCAATAGAAAGACAAAGATGTTTGTCATGAATGGGTAATCAATAAGGTATCACAATAAGCCTCTGAAAACAACAACATTTACAGGCAAAAATAAAAAAAATCATTAAAAAAGTGCGAGAAGATCGTGTCGAAGCCATTTAAATCATAAGCTTATCTCTAAAAACTTTATCTATGATCCATATCAATTTTTTCCTTAAACCAATGGGTGCTGTCGATATTAGGATAATGTGATAAGAATTCAAAAGGAACCAAAAATCCAATTATATTATAAAATTTAAAAGTTTTTTTGAAATCTTGTGGCATCGAAGTCATAAAACCAAATGTTAGAAAAAAGGGGTCACCAGAATAACTTTTTTTGCAAAAAAAAGAAGGGAAGGGGTTCTGTTCATTAATGAGAATTTGCTACAGTTCACGAAAATAAGTTTAAAATTGGTTAACATTCAAAAAAATTTTTTTTTAAGTCTTAACAGACATTAAGTTTAACATTTTTTAACAACAGAACTCAACGAAGACGCTCAGTCATGACTCAATTGAAGAAGAAAGAGCTTTGTCATTCATGGGTAATCAATCAGATATCACAATAAGTCTTATGACTGTGAAAACAACAACAAATACAGGCAAAAACCAAAAAATCAGTAGTCTGTGCTTCATTGAACATTTTCTTTAAACCACTGGGAGCTATCAATATTAGGATAATGTGATAAGATATCAACAGGAACCAAAAATACAAGAATATCCAAAAATTTAAGAGTTTTTTGAAACCTTGTGGCATCGAAGTCATAAAACCAAGAGTTAGAAGAAAAAACGGTAACCGTAACCAGAATAAATTTGGTTGCAGTAGAATAAAGGAAGTGGTTCTCTTCATTACTGAAATCTTTTAACAGTTCACGAAAACAAGTATAAAATTGGTTAATGTTCAAAATTTTTTTTTGAAATTTTTTTTAATGTCTTAACAGACATGAAGTTCAGCAGCTTCCAATAGAAAACTATAAACAAGCTCAATCGTGAATCAATAGAAGGACAAAGAGGTTTGTCATGCATCGGTAATCAATAAGATATCACAATAAGTCTTATGACTATCAGAACAAAATCAAAACAAATGAGACCAAAAATTCATTTCAAAAGTGCGAGAACAAAGTGTCGAAGCCATTTAAATCATAACCTTTTATCTGAAAATGTTATTTATGCTCCATTGAACGTTTTCTCAAAACGAATGGGAGCTACCAATATTAGAAATTATGATAAGATTTCAACAGGAACCACAAACACAAATATATTCACAAAATTAAACGTTTTTTTTAAAATCTTGTGGCATCGAAGTCATATAACCAAGAGTTAGAAAAAAAAGCGGTAACCAGAATAATTTTGTAACCTTTTATTTGAAAACTATATCTATGCTCCATAGAACGTTTTCTTCAAACCACTGGGAGCTATCCGTTTGAAGATAATATGCAAATATTTCAAAGGGAACCAAAAATGTAGGAACCAAAAATACAAATATATCCAAAAAATTAAAAATTTTTTAAAAATCTTATGGCATCGAAGTCATAAAACCAAGAGTTCGAAAAAAAAGCGGTGACCAGAATAATTTTGTAACCTTTTATTTGAAAATTGTATATATGCTCCATTGACCGTTTTCGTCAGACCACTGGGAGCTACCAATTTGATGATAACGTGATAATATTTCAAAGGGAACCAAAAATGTAGAGAAATTCAAAAATAAAAAAAACTTTTAAACCAAAACTTAGAAAATAAACCGAAGTCATAAACCAAAACTTAGAAAAAAAGTGACCAGAATAGATTAGGTTGCAGTAGAAAGAAAAAAAAGGGGTTTTGGTCATTACTGAGAACTTCTTACAGTTCACGAAAATAGATTTAAAATTGGTTAATGCTCAAGATTTTTTTCGAAAAATAATTTTTAAAGTATGAACAGACTATAAGTTCAATAGTTTTTAACAGAAGTCCTTAAATACGCTCAGTCATGACTCAATAGAAAGACAAAGATGTTTGTCATGCATGGGTAATCAATAAGATATCACAATAAGCCTCTGAAAACAACAACATTTACAGGCAAAAATAAAAAAAATCCTTAAAAAAGTGCGAGAAGATCGTGTCGAAGCCATTTAAATCATAAGCTTATCTCTAAAAACTTTATCTATGATCCATTGAATTTCTTCCTTAAACCAATGGGAGCTGTCGATATTAGGATAATGTGATAAGAATTCAAAAGGAACCAAAAGTCCAATTATTTTGTAAAATTCAAAAGTTTTTTTGAAATCTTGTGGCATCGAAGTCATAAAACCAAAAGTTAGAAAAAAGGGGTCACCAGAATAACTTTTGTTGCAAAAAAAGAAGGGAAGGGGTTCTGTTCATTAATGAGAATTTGCTACAGTTCACGAAAATAAGTTTAAAGTTGGTTAATATTCAAAAAAATTATTTTTTAAGTCTTAACAGACATTAAGTTTAACAGCTTCCAATAGAAATCTATAAACAAGCTCAATCGTGAATCAATAGAAGGACAAAGAGGTTTGTCATGCATCGGTAATCAATAAGACATCACAATAAGTCTTATGACTATCAGAACAATATCAAAACAAATGAGACCAAAAATTCATTTGAAAAGTGCGAGAACAAAGTGTCGAAGCCATTTAAACCATAACCTTTTATCTGAAAATGTTATTTATGCTCCATTGAACGTTTTCTCAAAACCAATGGGAGCTAACAATTTTAGAAATTATGATAAGATTTCAACAGGAACCAAAAACACAAATATATTCACAAAATTAAACGTTTTTTTAAAAATCTTGTGACATCGAAGTCATATAAACAAGAGTTAGAAAAAAAGCGGTAACCAGAATAATTTTGTAACCTTTTATTTGAAAACTATATCTATGCTCCATAGAACGTTTTCTTCAAACCACTGGGAGCTATCAGTTAGAAGATAATGTGCTAATATTTCAAAGGGAACCAAAAATGTAGAGAAATCCAAAAATAAAAAAAAATCTTAAATCAAAACTTAGAAAATAGACCGAAGTCATAAACAAAAACTTAGAAAAAAGGTGACCAGAATAGATTAGGTTGCAGTAGAAAGAAAAAAAGGGGTTTTGGTCATTTATGAGAACTTACAGTTCACGAAAACAGGTTTAAAATTAGTTAATGCTCAAAATTTTTTTCGGAAAATAATTTTTAAAGCATAAACAGACTATAAGTTCAATAGCTTTTAACAGAAGTCAATAAATACGCTCAGTCAAGACACAATAGAGAGACACAGATGTTTGTCATGCATGGGTAATCAATAAGATATCACAATAAGCCTGTGAAAACAACAACAAATACAGGCAAAAATCAAAAAATCAGTAAAAAAATGCAAGAAGAAAGTGTCGAAGTCTTTAAACCATAATCAATTATTTGAAAATTTTATCTGTGCTTCATTGAACATTTTCGTTAAACCACTGGGACCAAAAATACAAAAATATCCAAAAGTTTAAAAGTTTTTTGAAACCTTGTGGCATCGAAGTCATAATACCAAGAGTTAGAAGAAAAAACGGTAACCGTAACCAGAATAAATTTGGTTGCAGTAGAAAGAAAGGAAGTGGTTCTCTTGATTACTGAGAGCTTCTAAGAGTTCACAAAAAAAAGTTTAAGAATCGTTAATGTTCAATAATTTTTTTTCGAATTTTTTTAAATGTCTTAACAGACATTAAGTTCAACAGCTTCCAATAGAAAACAATAAGCACGCTCAATCAGGAATCAAAAGAAGGACAAAGGGGTTTGTCATGCATGGGTAATCAATAAGATATCACAATAAGTCTTATGACTATCAGAACAAAAACAAATACAGAGACCAAAAATTCATTTGAAAAGTGCGAGAACAAAGTGTCGAAGCCATTTAAACCATAAACTTTTATCTGAAAATGTTATTTACGCTCCATTGAACGTTTTCTCAAAACGAATTGGAGCTATCGATATTAGGAAAATGTGATAAGAGTTCAACAGGAACCAAAAATACAAATATATCCAAAAAACTTAAAAATTTTTTAAAAATCTTATGGCATCGAAGTCATAAAACCAAGAGTTCGAAAAAAAGCGGTGACCAGAATAATTTTGTAACCTTTTATTTGAAAATTGTATATATGCTTCATTGAACGTTTTCGTCAAACCACTGGGAGCTATCAATTTGAAGATAATGTGATAATATTTCAAAGGGAACCAAAAATGTAGAGAAATCCAAAAATAAAGAAAAACTTTTAAACCAAAATTTAGAAAATAAACCAAAGTCATAAACCAAAACTTAGAAAAAAAGTGACCAGAATAGATTAGGTTGCAGTAGAAAGAAAAAAAAAGGGGTTTTGGTCATTACTGAGAACTTCTTACAGTTCACGAAAATAGATTTAAAATTGGTTAATGCTCAAGATTTTTTTCGAAACATAATTTTTAAAGTATGAACAGACTATAAGTTCAATAGTTTTTAACAGAAGTCAATAAATACGCTCAGTCATGACTCAATAGAAAGACAAAGATGTTTGTCATGCATGGGTAATCAATAAGATATCACAATAAGCCTCTGAAAACAACAACATTTACATGCAAAAATAAAAAAAAAACATTAAAAAAGTGCGAGAGGATCGTGTCGAAGCCATTTAAATCATAAGCTTATCTCTAAAAACTTTATCGATGATCCATTGAATTTCTTCCTTACACCTATGGGAGCTTTCGATATTAGGATAATGTGATAAGAAATCAAAAGGAACCAAAAATCCAATTATATTATAAAAATTAAAAAATTTTTGAAATCTTGTGGCATCGAAGTCATAAAACCAAATGTTAGAAAAAAGGGGTCACCAGAATGACTTTATTTGCAAAAAAGAAGGGAAGGGGTTCTGTTCATTAATGAGAATTTGCTACAGTTCACGAAAATAAGTTTAAAATTGGTTAATATTCATAAAAATTATTTTTAAAGTCTTAACAGACATTAAGTTTAACATTTTTTATCAACAGAACTCAACGAAGTCGCTCAGTCATGACTCAATTTAAGAACGAAGAGCTTTGTCATTCATGGGTAATCAATCAGATATCACAATAAGTCTTATGACTGTGAAAACAACAACAAATGCAGGCAAAAACCAAAAAATCAGTAGTCTGTGTTTCATTGAACATTTTCTTTAAACCACTGGGAGCTATCAATATTAGGATAATGTGATAAGATATCAACAGGAACCAAAAATACAAAAATATCTAAAAACTTAAAAGTTTTTTTGAAACCTTGTGGCATCGAAGTCATAAAACCAAAAGTTAGAAGAAAAAACGGTAACCGTAACCAGAATAAATTTGGTTGCAGTAGAAAGAAAGGAAGTGGTTCTCTTCATTACTGAGATCTTTTAACAGTTCACGAAAATAAGTTTAAAATTAGCTAATGTTCAAAATTTTTTTTGAAATTTTTTTTAATGTCTTAACAGACATTAAGTTCAACAGCTTCCAATAGAAATCTATAAACAAGCTCAATCGTGAATCAATAGAAGGACAAAGAGGTTTGTCATGCATCGGTAATCAATAAGATATCACAATAAGTCTTATGACTATCAGAACAAAATCAAAACAAATGAGACCAAAAATTCATTTGAAAAGTGCGAGAACAAAGTGTCGAAGCCATTTAAACAATAACCTTTTATCTGAAAATGTTATTTATGCTCCATTGAACGTTTTCTCAAAACGAATGGGAGCTACCAATATTAGAAATTATGATAAGATTTCAACAGAAACCAAAAACACAAATATATTCACAAAATTAAACGTTTTTTTAAAATCTTGTGGCATCGAAGTCATATAACCAAGAGTTAGAAAAAAAGCGGTAACCAGAATAAAACTATATCTATGCTCCATAGAACGTTTTCTTCAAACCACTGGGAGCTATCAATTTGAAGATAATGTGCTAATATTTCAAAGGGAACCAAAAAAGTAGAGAAATCCAAAAATAAAAAAAAATCTTCAATCAAAACTTAGAAAATAAACCGAAGTCATAAACAAAAACTTAGAAAAAAGGTGACCAGAATAGATTAGGTTGCCGTAGAAAGAAAAAAGGGGTTTTGGTCATTACTGAGAACTTACAGTTCACGAAAATAGGTTTAAAATTAGTTAATGCTCAAAATTTTTTTCGGAAAATAATTTTTAAAGCATAAACAGATTATAAGTTCAATAGCTTTTAACAGAAGTCAATAAATACGCTCAGTCATGACACAATAGAGAGACACAGATATTTGTCATGCATGGCTAATCAATAAGATATCACAATAAGCCTGTGAAAACAACAACATTTACAGGCAAAAATAAGAAAAATCATTAAAAAGTGCGAGAAGATCGTGTCGAAGCCATTTAAATCATCAGTTTGTCTCTGACAACTTTATCTATTATCCATTGAATTTCTTCATTAAACCAATGGGAGCTATCGATATTAGGATAATGTGATAAGAATTCATCGGGAAACAAAAATACGAAAATATCCAAATTTTTTTAATTCGTTTTTGAAATCTTGTGGCACCGAAGTCATTATACCAATAGTTAGAAGACTAAGCCGCTAAACAGATTCGTTTTTTTAAAGTAGAAAGGAAGGAGGTCCTGTAAGTACTGAGACTCACTCACAGTTTACAAAAATATGTTTTTGATCAGTTAATGTTCAAAAAAGTTTTCGAAAAATTATATATAAAGTCTTTACAGCCATTAGCTGTCCAATCAAAGCACTAAATAGCTTGAATGAAGCTCACTAAAAAATTCATTGCACTTTTAGTCAACGTGTCTATGCGACAGGGCTCCGAAAATTTAGTAAAACCTCAAAAAGAAAATCAAAACTTCAATAAAAATTACAAAAACTCGGAGTCGAAGAAAAAAACAGGTGCGATTCCTTGAAAACAAGTTTTGTTGTTAATTAGGCTTCATTTGACTCTAAAGCAGATTTATCATTAAACAAACCTTGATATGAGAAGTGTCCAGTCTTTAGGTGACCTAAAAATATGAAGTTTTCTTCAAAAAAACAGCTCTCAAATAGAATTCGTATTTTTTATTTGATAATAAACTTCCCTACGAGGCCAGAACTTGTCTTTTTATCACTTTTCGTGTATTAGAAATACAAAATAAATTCATTTTGAGTTGTGAAATGTAATTTTTAATTAAAACTTTTACAGAAAGGATCATAATTTGAAGAAAAATACACCAAAAAGTGAACGAAATCATGCTAAATATCACGTGTTCACACAAAATTGCAATCCTCGATTACTCCTCGAAAATAAGAAAATTCAAAATAATCTTTTTAGTTTCAAATTCTACGCTGGATGGGCTTTTTAATGATACCACTCACGTTTCTCTACGATGAATATATCGATCGGCCAAAATTGTATCAAGAAAAAAACCCATTTGGGTATATAGTTCGTCTCCCACAAGTGGGGTCGGAACAAAAATCAAGACACTACCCCAGCTGATAGTATGAAACAAAATTATTTAAAATGGTAGGTGAATTTTTTTTCTCGACTCTCAAAACATGAACTTATTTTTCTGAACAGTTTCGCATCAAGTTCAGCTCTGTGGTGTTTTAGACTAAAAAAATATCAATGCTCTCTCGATGACAGTACCGAGATTTATCGTAATTTAAAAAAGCAGACAGATGATAAATTTTTTCTCCAATTATATTTTGTTAAGTTTTTAGAAAAACTCTCCCAATCGAGTGGTGAAGAAAATTTTCGATTTTTTAAATGATTTTTGTAGAGTTTTACATATAAAAACGGTTGCTTTAGAAACATCAATCGCCTAGAATTATCATTTGTTACATTAATGTGAAATTCAGTTCAAAGCCCTTTTTTGGCTATATTTTTTTACATAGTTGAACTTAATGTTTCAGCATTTTTTTAAAATTTGGTATTATATATGCGAGGCTGGCTGTTTTCTTCTTCAGTCAAATTTTCAATTTTTGTTTTTCGCATCGTTGCGAAAAAAAAAATAAATGACATTTTGTAGCCCTTAACCGCAAATTTTGATTTTTTTACAATAGAAAAACTACAAAAATTATCGCAGGTTGACACCCCCCACCCCATCACTTTCATTCCAAATTTTCTTTTCTTCCAAGTTGATTTCCAAATTTTCAATTTTTCCAGGAAGACGGCTTATTAAAATAAATTTTTGGGATCGGCATATTGAAAAGGTTGTAAAAAAATTATGGAATGTTTAGTTATTGTTCTAAAATTTAGTATAGATTATCCCAATTTTATAGTAGTTTTGATGTTTTACAGCTCATTTGCTAAATTTTAAGCCAATTTAGCATTTTTTGGCTTCTGATTTGTTTAATTGCTTTCTGTTGGAATTGCAGGGACGGGTTTGGCTCTGAGTATTTTTTAGTGGCTAGACGATTAAAGTTTTTGTGGTTCAAGGATCTGTTTTTGTTGGGAAAAAAGACAGAAAACTTAATCTTGTAAATTTTTTTCTTGAAAATGCCTTCCAATTTTTAGTTTTTTCAACGAACAAATTTGGAGCCTGGAATTGATTGCTTGTTGATGCGTGAGTAGTTTGACGGTTTCGAGTGCATAGACAAAAATTACGTTAGATATACTTGTAGTATCTAAGGAATTATTCGAATTTTGCTAATTATTTTCATCAGTAGTATAATTTTGCGATTTTCTTGAAATTATTGACTCAATCTTGAAAATTTTTTCTGCTGGTTAGGAGCTAATTCATGAACCTTTTTTTCGCATCAAAAAGAAACTCTGAGAAAAAAGACTTCAGTCATCTTAGTGCTCTCAAAAATGCAAAAATCAATTCGAAAATTTAGAACTAACAGCAGAAACTGAATTTTTTTCTAAACTGAGTTATTTGCAAACAATTATTCTCGTCTCATCAAAAATTAGTTCCTTTAAAACACTGGAAGCGTAGAAAAGACCGGGTTCATTAAATGGACATCACATCAAACAAATTTATTTTGAAAGTAAAACTGAAAATTTATTTTTCTCTTTTTTTCGACTCATTATGTCGTCAGAGCCTTTCGCTTCAACTAATCTAATTGCATATAACAATACAGAACATTTTGGGACGTGGTTAATTTGTGGATTACCAGATTGTTAAATTTAACAGAATTGTTTACAATTTGCTTTGAAAATCGGAACGAAATTACTCTTCTTCTCTGTACATTGAGATTTTGCGCTTCAAACTAAACCTTATCAGTCTTCGAGCGTTTTTCTGTGAATTAAAAAACAAAAATTTTAATTATTTGAAACGCTTTTTTAAGTCCTTTTTTAAAAAAAATTCCTATTTCTTTCAAATACTCCGGCTTGAAAGAGTGAAAATGCCAAAGCGTCAAAATTGCTATTAACCAAAATTTCCAAACCCTACTAAATGTGAGTTGTTAGGGACCGCTTATAATTTTCCTCTACTTATTTCTCCTAAATCTTGCTGGTAACACATCTGCGAGATCTTAAAAAAATGATAAGGCCGATAATGCTCGTGAAACTAAAAAAGTATTCGAAAATCCCAAGAAAGTTCAATTCAAATTTAGTGTTCGTTTTGCAATTAGCAATGCAATTACATCCAGAAGTTCATATATTGTTAGTTTTTAACAAAAAAAGTTTAAGACTTAATTGAACGGTAATGAAACTTGAGTAGGTGTCACATGCCGAAAATATATTTTTTTCATTGTTAGTGTTGGTTTTTGCGTGTTTGCGTTTGTGTGATTACCAATGCCATTACCTCAGTAGTCCACAACTTTTGCTCCAGAAAAAACAATGAAGAGTTAAATGAACGGAAACAAAACTTGAGTAAGATCAGAAGCCAGAAAAAATTTTGAACAACGTATTTTGGTGTTGATGTTTGTTTTTGTGTGTTTGTTTGTGAGAATGGGCGCTTCTGTGGTTGTATGCATGTTTGTTCGTGTGTATAATGGGTAATATGTCTACAGGAGAGCGAGAGAAAGAGAAAGGGAACACGATTTTGCTTAGAAGTGTAGGAGGGCTGGTTCATTTTGAAAGTGAAACGCAAAAAGAGGCAGATTGTAAAAACTGTCAGAAATCATGACAAACTTAGAATAATTACTTAAGAGAAATTACTTACAAGAAGTTACCTTTCAAAATTTAGTGTCAAAGTTTCTTTCAAGAACACAAATGCCTCGAAAAGTCTACATGCCTCAAAAAGTCCTGCAAAAAACAAAGAAGACCTTAGTGACTAGACTTTAGTATTGACCAGTCGCCAATGATCTATAAAACTGTTTGTTTGTTTGTTTTGTTATTCTTTATTTTTATGTGTTGGTGTTTTTTTTGTATATGTGTGTTTGTGTGTGATTTTGTTTTGCTGTTCTGTGTCTGTGTCTTTAATATTCTTCAGCACTTTTGTTTCTTGAATGAGTTGAAGGATTTTTTTTGTCTGCATGTGTTGGGTTCAAACAGTACAATTTTCTCCATATGCTTTCAGATAATTTCTAATGGTCTTTCTGGCCTAATTCAAAAGTTGAGGTTGCAACCTTGAGAGGTATGTCGGAACATTCTGTGCTACGCACAGACTCGCACGAGTCGTTTTGTTTGGTCACGAACAAGGCTCTTTTTATTTTTCTTTAGACTTTTATCAAAGATTTACTTAATATGAATTTTTCGTTGTCTGGATATGACTCAACTTTATAAGCACGCCGCTTAAATTTTACGTGGACGCTCAGAAATCATGAAATGTTTGACTTCTTCAAAAGTCTAGTCGGTTATTCTGCCGCAATCACTCCAGCGAGCATCCTTCTTCTTAATTGAGTGATGCAAATTTGCTCTATCGACGCTTTTTTTTAATTGATTTATCTCGAATAAATTTTTTTGTCATAAAAGTTTGAAAACTTACTATTCAATTTTATGGATGGAAATATATGTCCTGGCATACTGAAGCTCGAATAATTCTGATGAAAGTTTTTATTTAGACATAACAAATCAGATTACCAATTTCTTAGTTTTCCTATAAACTGCTCTACTTCAGTAAATTCTTCGCTAGTCTGAGTGAAGCTCAAGTGAGTCAGGTCTCGTAGAAGAGTATTAAAAACTTGGATCTAAAAAGCTGTAAAAGCGCTGGAAATGTATTTTTGCGTCGTAATTCTGTTCATAGCTAGAGTTCATTTTTAAATGAGTACTTATGCACTAGCAATATCTTTTCTCAATAACGGCTGAAAAATCGCTCAGTTGTGGTCATTTCTTCTTCGTTTAATGAGACAAATTTAGACAACGCAGAGTTTTAAAAACAAAGCTTTTCATCGTGTCCTCTTACCAATTTTTGCCCTAATTGCCACAAAATTGATAGTCAATTGTCAGAATTTTCAAGGGGCTTCAAAAGTACTCTAAACCTCTACCGTACAACTTTCAATGAACAAATTTATTGATGAAAATTAAAAAATGCAGATCGATATTGAACATCTGTTATCTTATTGAAAATGTCAAATAAAGCATTTTTGCATTTCACAATTTAAAGGAGAGTTTGCGCGATTATGAACAACAATCTATTCCAATTTTGAATAGGTTTGTTTGTATCTTTGTTGTGTAAATTGTAGTTTTACAATTCGGTTTACTGTTGATATTTGGATGGTTATAAAACATAAGTCAGGATAAGAGAGATTGTAAGAGCCGGGTTATAATTTTGCACATATGAACTCGAACAAAATAATCACCAAAAGCGCCTGAGCGTCTAATTTAATTTCCGTTGCTATGTCCTTTTTTATCAGATATCTTCTATAGCGTCAGCAAAACTGCAAAATTGTTGGAAAAAACTTTTATTTTACTACCTTTGTTTTTCAACACTTGATCAAAAAACAGTTACATTTTTGGCTCTTTTCTTTCATATTGAAACAGTAAACGGTAAAGCTATTATTGATTGTACATGTAAAAAATTCAATTTAATAAGACAAAAAGACATACTTATCCAGACAGAACTTGTTGTGTCCAGACGTTACCATTTTAATTCCAGTTATGGACTTTAAAATTTTTTTGATGAACTGGATACTATTTTAATTTAGAAAAAGAAAACAGGCGCGACAAGTGTAAATAGCTGCGTGGCAGTTTACAGATCTTATGATAATTAACCCGCCCGCTTTAATCGCGGCTAAACTTTGAACCCTAATTTTGAGTCCCATTGGTACCCTTTTAAGTCAGGTGTATTTGGGGGAACTTTATGCTAATTAGAAATTAGCTATCAGTATTCGAATACCGCACTCCCCATTGTTCATGCAATTAACAGCCCCGTTTGATCACCCGTTGAAGCTCGCAATTCATTCAACATTTGTGTTATAATATCCAATTTTACAGCTGTTTAGAAGGGTTCTAAAATTAACCCAACATTGACAGCATGACAGTATTACTGCCATGTCTTGCTGTTTTGTGCTTGTTGTTTGCATTCGGGTGTTCTCTGCAAAATATGGACTGGATTCCTGCAGAATATGACAGAGATTTGCATCCTGGATATCATGATGGTAAGAAAAAGTTTAATTATGTGAACAATCTGCACACGTCATAAAAAAAAATCCCCGGGCTCTTGGTCATAAAAAGTTATTGTAATCAAACAAGGGCATACGTCACTATTACTCCCGGTTGTCATACAGCGTATGCAATCGAAATAATGCTCAAATTAAAATTGCCTTTCGATAACTTTTTGACCATCTCGATTTAGAAAAGTGAAATAGCGTAAGCTAAAGGGGTTTAGTCGGAATCAGCTGAGAGTAATTAACTCTTAAATGGTTCCGGTTACTGAAAAAATGACAAACCGTTAAATTTGGCGTCCTGTTTTCCACCCCTATTCTTCTAACGACCTATATTTTAACCCCGAATTTTAATCCTTATATCATTTCAACCCGATTTTAATCTTTGAAGTCATGGTTCAAAATTGACAGGGACATAAAGCTAACGACTCAAAATTCTGACGTAAAAAAACGATTAGTGAATTAGTTATCTCTTCTAGTCCCTAACTGGAAAGAGGATGGAACTCTAGAACATTTTTTGTTTCATTGCATTTTGAAATCAGCACGATAACTGCCGACTTTGAGCCTACTAATTCTTCCAAAAACAAAGAAATATGTTAAAAGAACAACTAAGTTTACCACTGCCTGGAATTACTCAAAATATCAAAGCTATACGAGCCGCGTTTCCGCATTTAATCAGAATGCCATTTTTTTTGTAAAAAGTGAGTACAATCTTAATGATTCGATTGGAAAGCCGGCCACACGAAAAATTATAAAACAGTTCGATGCCCTAAGTTAAAACTTAACGCCCGCAGCAGCCGTAGCATCCAAAATTTTACCAGTGGTTGAAGTTCTCTCGACACAGTATGCGTTGCCGTCAAAACCAAATCTGATACAAACGTCGCAGCGTTTAAGAAGTAATATGCAAACAGTGTCAATTGATGAACAGTGGGACCGACATTTCGATACACCCGATAAGTTTAAAAAGTTTTTGCGGTTTGAGAGCGGAAAAAATTACTCTAAGTGAATTTTAATTTTTGGTGGTCCGTATCTCATATCGGTTCTCGAAAATTCCAAGTTTTGACTCGCGGATGGAACCTTTAAGTTATCGCTAAAAAATTCTATCAAATGTACACTTTATATATATATATATATATATATATATATATATGTATATATATATATATATATATATATATATATATATATATATATATATTCACGGTATTGCTCCGGCTTGTTTGTATTACCTCCTTCCAAACAATACAGAACAAAAATTGTACAGCCCAATACTTGATGCTTTAGAAGCCTTTGCACCAGGTTCAGCAGATGCCTTGCAAAAGACGCTGCGATGCAAATGTTAAAAATTTTGAATGCCTCATCCGGACAAAAAAACCTAAGAAAAAAAAGTATTAGAGCTTGAAAGGAAAGGCGCAGAACTTGATGGAGACTTAAAGGAATGAAACTGATACTCATTTTTACAGGGTTGTTGCCGATGTGACTTAGTTTTGTATTTGAAAAGATATTGTGTTTGTGTTTTCGTGTTAATTTAAATTTGAAATCCATCTTAATATTTTTGGGCAATAACACAAGGAATATCTTTTTTGGGAAATCAATTATATTTCGCGTCGCAGGAAAAGACATAATAGAAACTGCGAAAATTAGCAAAGACAACGTTAATATGAGGACAAGAAAAGCAAATTCAATGAGGCTTTAGAAAATAGATGTCTTCCAGTTTTAGGAAAGTCAAGTAAAATTTACAATCATTCAATAGGATAAGCTAACTTTATTGAAACTTCCTGAGAAATAACGTAACTAACTTGAGATGGAGTGACAATTTTGACATGAGTTTGGAGCTTGACGCAAGAATTCGTTCAAGCGTTTTGGTACAAATAAACATCGAGGCCATCAGAACCGTTATCTACAAAAGAAAGTGCCGAGACAAGAGATGATATAAAGTAATAGAGATTATTTGAGATCCTCCAATTTTCGATGATAAACCATAACAAAAAAATAGCTTAAATATTTTAAAATTAGCTTTTTTGTTCAGATTTATTCACTCAACGAAAAGTGTTGAAAAAAATAAAACTTGCGAGGAGTTGAAAAAACTGACCCGAAAGTGAACTCGGAACCTTTTTCTTATTAAACAGCAGGTATGACTCGTGGTTATTTATACTCTGACGAATGAAATGAAGGAACTATGAATAGAACCAAAATAAGAAAATTGTCTGGTAGTACACCAAAAAGAAACGGCATCCAATTAATGAGAAGAAAAGTTTGAGTAACCAATTCCTGCTGTTGTGACCAAGGATCAATAATTGAGAAATGGTGCTGGGATACCAACAACATTTCATTTTTTGGGAACTAGAAGATTTGATTTTGCATCGTTAGTCTATTCTTATACTGTTGGACACTTTTAGCTAAAAGACTGTGAGATCTTTTGCTGTTTCTTAAGTCAGTTGAATTCGGCCTTTAATGAAAAAGAAATGCGTTCAACTCTTCGTTTGTTAAAAAGTATTTTTTTTTCTTTGTAAATTTTTTGGACCAAAGACACAAGCAAATCTATCTGTAGAATTCGTAGCAATGCGAATATAGCTTTCTAAGATTATATATATGAGATCTTTGAACAGCCCAATTTTGTCGAAGTAACTAAAAACGTCTATTTAAAACCAACCTATAAATTTTGGAAATTATGCTTCATTGCACTAAATAGGGGTAGAAATAAAAATTATCTAAAAACTTACCGAGTTTTACCTTTGCGTTTGAACAGCAGTCGAGGAGAAATCAGAAAGTGAATACAACAGTCAAACACAATACGTAAACAATAGTTCTCAATAAATTTTTATCTATTTTCCAAAATAAAGCTACTCGTTTTTGAAGTCTGTAATGGTTGGGTATAACAATAATCCCGCTGAAGTTTTGAATTCGAAGGGACCAACAAAGAGGATTTAAATATGCGAGCAGTTTTTCAAGAAAAGTGACGCTCAAATAATATCCAAATTCTTCTGCTTATGCTAATAACTCCAATTTCTAAAAGCCGACTGAATAAATGATGCTGCTTATGAAAATTTGACTGGTGGTAATTTATGATAGTTGTTAATTTAATTTAATATGGAAAAATAACTTAAAATTTAGGGAAAAACGGTCAAACAGAAAAAATCGGAAGAAAGTTTTGGTACGTTTCTCTCAAAAAGAAGTTACATTGAATGTTATGATGTACCCTCGAAAAGTTGCTAGTCATTTGTGATGATCGATTTATGAACTAATGTTAGATTGAAATCAGAGATATGTGTGCTAAATTGAATGTAAATTTTGACCAAAAAAATATTTTTCGCATATTTTGATGTATTTGAATATTTAACAAAAAAATTTTTTAGAAAAACAACGTTGTTGTAAATCTTTCACCAAATAGAGCTTTAATTTGATACTACATGTGTTAGTATGAAAAAGCGTCGAGCTGGAATAAAGTTCATCGATATGCTTGACAATAAAATGGGAACAATTAATGATCTCGTAATAAATGCAAAATGACACGCATAGAAATAGTGCATGAATTGTATGAAAGGCATACAAGAAATTGGATTCCAGAAATGTGTTACAGATATGTCATCAAGAGCTTTAAATCTTGGTTTAGTGTCAAATAGTGTTCATTAAATAATTGCTCTTTAATCGGAGGTTTCCCACTGAAAAATTTTGTTTTCATTTATTCTTTCTTTTGCTTTCAACAATTTTCAAACGCATATCGACTTTCTAACCCGGTATTTTATACTTCTTTTGTTTCTTAAAACTTCTCAAAATCAGATACATGTCGGCAAAAAAGTTTGCGTGAGTTTTCGTATTTTTTTTGGATATTTGTTTTCTTTTTGATTTCTAAAAACTGCTCACAGTCAGATATAAGTTGGCAAAAAGTGTGCGTGAGTGCAAATTTTTGTGCGCCTCTATTGATATATAACGTTTGCAATTACAATCTATATTTTTGCATTCATAAATACTTAGCAGATTAAATACCCTGTAATGTAGATGGTGACGAGAGACAATTGTCGATATCTTCCCAGAATTTTTTTTGCTATGTTATACAGATATGTCATCACATGAGATAAATCCTGCTTTAGTGTCAAATAGTTTTCATCAAGTAATTACTCGTAAATCGGAAGTTTTCGACTTAATTTTTTTCCATTTAGTTTTTCTTTTTCCTTCAAAAACTTTTCAAACGAATATTTGATTTCTACACCGGTTTTTACGGGTAGTTTTTAATTTCATTAGAAAAAAATTGAAGTTTTTGATGTTCAAATTTGGCATGGCAGTCGAATTAAAATTAATCTTATTATTGTTGCCTTAGATGAACGAGAAGAAAGCTTCGAGTACATCTTCCACATAATATACAGAAACTAGCAATTCGTACGTATATTGTTTAATTACTATGCTGTTCATTTATAATCACGTACTACGCAAAAATATTTCAAAGACGAAAAACTTACTGGTTCTCTAATATGTAACCCGAGCATGTGGATTTCTATTAAACCTTCTTAGACAGTGAAATTGACTCTTTTCATTCCCTTTTCAAGGCCAATATAGTAGATTCTCTTACCTTTTTTTGTCACACTACGGATAATTTTACGGTAATCATCGGATGATATTTATACTTATTTTTACCGGCGATATCACAATGACAATACCCGTTCGGAAAAAATTAAGCTTATTTTTAATTCAATTTGGGTAAAATAGATACCCCAGGCGATACCAAATGGATATTAATTACCCTCAAATGAAGTTTATAGCAGTTATATTAGTCATTCTTCCTTCTTTTGTGCAATTTTATTCACTTGGCCGTTTTTCGTCTGATGCATTATTTTGATATCAAAAACTCAATAAACAGGCAAAGCAAGTAAAAGGCAATAAGTGACTGAGCAGGTATACTCTTCTCTAGGTATGCTAATCATCAAACTTTTGAGGAGATATAAAATCATGTTGTGAAGGGAAGGAAGTTCTTAGAGTTTGAACCCAATTCTAAACTTCAACGCCCCCCCCCCCCGCTATGTCCTTCTGCTCATGCTAATCTGTTGCAAATTTCTGACAAGAAAAGGGTTATGTTTGCACAATCGAGTACAAGGTATGCTCATCTTTCAAGTTAGTGCAAGACAATAAATTAAATGGCAAAGTTCTAGGTTGAGTTCTGCTCCCACTGATTCTGAATGAGGCACCATCTTTTGTTTTGCGCGATATATAATTGCGTGAAGTTTCCCGAGATATAGTTCCGCATTTTCCCAGCAAAATAATAAAATTAATATGCTTTGAAAATTTGAATTTAAGGAGAAAGCAAACTGTAATATCTTACCTAAGCATAAACCGTTGTTGTTCCAATTTAACAGTTTTAACAAAATATGGAAAACCTCTTAACAACCTTGAGATTTTCTGATTTTTTTTCGTATATACACAAGTGCCATTTCGTTTAAAAATTACTATTACTTAAAAAAATTGTCTTTCACATTTTTTTAATAAGATTTGAAAGAAAGAAAGAAAGAAAGAAAGAATTTATTTATCCAGTATATCATCAACAACAAACAATATAATATATTAAGTGTTCACGATGAGACCCGGAAAAGACGGAGAAAACGGGGTCCTGCGACCCTCCAGGTAACCGCTCTGGTTACATATGTTGTTTATTGATGGCAGAATTAAGTTATAACAGCCTATGGGAAACAAAATTATATATATATATATATATATATATATATACTTCACATGTTGGTTTCTGGTTGAGACATTCTGGAAAGTTTTCTGGAAAAATTCATTAAAGTCGAAAAATGGTGATATCTCGCAAACTAGAAGAGACAGAGGGGTCAAACGTTCAGGCCCGAATCAGGGCTCAAAATTGAACCTCATGTAGCATGCACGCAAGAGGGTTAACTTTTGGAAATTTTTTTTCAGCTGAATATATGTTTCACTAGATCATCATTTTGGGGCAAAAAAAAACATTTTTTTTAGTGATCAATTTTTGAAATTTTTGATAGATTCATTTGATGTATTTCTGGAGGCAGTATTCTCTTGCATTTGAGAAGGTTGAATAATTTGCTAGCACGGTATTTTATCGTAAATCGCTCAGTTTTCGTTTTACAAAGAGATTCAACAAGAAGGGCGTGTTCATTTGATCATGTCATTCTAGTGTTTTTCGAAAAATAAAATAAATTATTCGAAAACTCTTGTTTATGCAGGTTATTGATAGAATTTAGTACAAACTTGAGTAATTCGTATACTTGAAGCTCTTAAATCGGAAGGATTTGGTTTTTTTTTCAAAAATATCATTACAACTCTCACCTCTGTTTCTGAAATAATTGAATATCAAAATTTTCTTTTGCAATTTTAAATATGGTTCAAAGTTTTTGTAGCTACTGCAGCCATGAACCACAAATCCTTACTGAATAATGAGTTGCACATTACTATTATGTTATCGTATTAATTGGGAACGAGGAACGAAGTGTCGAAGATTAGATAAAATGCCTGATTGTTTCCCGAGTCTCATTTTCTACGCTGTCTACATGCAAGGGAAATGAAAGTTCGTTATCAACATAGACACCTAAGTATTTACAGACAGGTTTTATTTCTAGAAGCTAAGAGATTAGGAAGAAGGTAGAATGAGAAGCACTAGATTTAGTTTTCGTTCGGACTGTTTTGATTAAGTTATGTTTTAGCCTATTGGCATTCAGCCAGTTATTGGTTATTAAGATTGAGTAGGTCAACCTCATTGTCATTTACATTACAGTTCATAGTGATCAAATTGGTTTTGTCGGCAAAGATTAGTACGTCAACAGGCGGACAAGACAGAGGGAGATCATTAATATAGGTAACGAACAATAATGGAACGAGAATGGAGCCTTGGGGTACACCCGTAGTTACTTTCCGCCATTCAGACAAGTATCCATTTGCTTCTACCCTCTGAATTCTATAAGAGAGGTACGATTTCAGCCAACTAAGAGCGTTGCTCTTAAAACCATATCTTTTCAATTTGTACAGCAGAATTTTGTGATCTACAGTGTCAAAGACTTTTTGTCAAATCAGTGAAGAAACGGTGAATGTTTTTTGTCCTATTGAATCTTATTTTTTCAAGCAGTTCAATAAGAACAAAGATTGTGCCGTGTTTGCAACAAAAGGCGAATTGTTTTCCATAAAGAAGCATAAAATTTTCTAGAAAATTTATATTCTGTTATACATTGCATGTTGGTAAATTTTTCTGAATACTTTAAGTAGCGATATGGGCCGGCAATTATTTCGATTCGTCTTGGAACCCTCTTTTCTGTAGTGGAATTACTTTTCCTTTTTTTAATTTCCGATTGGAAAACGTCATTTCTGTCAGACATTTTTATGAGATAGACCATATAAAGAAAAATTTTATGAGTAACTGACTTCAGAATGAGGTTACTAATGTAATCGTCCCCTGAAGTTGATTTATTGTCTAGACAATCGAGGATACACTTTATTTCTGCTGGAGTGACATCATAAAGAAACATTTTTCATCTACACGTTCAATTACTGGTGCTGGAGTTTTGGGGATTTCTTTTGTGAGAGAGTCCGCTACGCTTGTAAAGAAATCGTTCAATTGATTAGTTTTTTCAGTAGACGTCTGGTTGTTTTCATTTATAATATTATCTAGAACGGGTATGTTTTCTTTTGTTTTCATTTTGCCGTTTATGTCATTAATGAGTTTGTAGATTTGGCTTGATTCTACGGTACAACTAATAAACTTATTACAATAAAGAATTTTCGACTTTTTGAAGGAACTCTTAAAAAAATTTCAAATTTCCTAAAAATTCACTTTGAGAGCTTCATTTGTGGCGTCAGATTTCCAAGCTTCGTACGCCTTGTTTTATTTTGATCAAAAAGGTTTCTTCATATTATCAGACCAGGCAGTGATTGTCTTTGTTTTATCTTTTAGCGGATTTGAAGGGGGCAAATTCAAGTAGTGTTGAATCGAATGTATCATGAAATATCTGGAACTTTTTGTCCACGTCTGGTTCAATATTCAGCTGATTTTGAATATTTCTTAAATTTTCAGTTAGTATTTGATTGAACTTTTTTGTTTCTCGATGATTTGAGAGCAAGGATGTGTCCCTATACACTTGGCATGAGGTTGAGCAATCCGGTTTAAGGTCCCATCTCATTAGAATAGGGTAGTGATCTGTGATGGCCTCATTCTCTAACACCTTGAAGCTTGGGTTCAGCACATTCTGGTGGATAAAATGGTCAATGAATGTTTTTGAATTTTCGGTGACACGTGGAGTATTTTCCGGCTATATTTCAAATCCATTGGCAATTATTGCATTTTTATGTTTACTAGGGACGAGAGTTGTAGTAAGAGTGTCAATGCTGAAATCACAACAGATCATGACGGGAACGCTGATTGAGTTATTTTCTTCTAAAATTTATTGTAAATGGTAACTAATTTAAACTGATATCTCTCAAGCGCTATATCTGCGGAGATTGCTTCATCAAAGTCTAAAAAGCTTTGTCTAAGGATGGTGCAGTTTTCTTTCACTTAAATCATTACACCTCCATATGTGGCTCCCCCATTTTTTTGGGTATAGACTTGGTTGTACCCCTTCAAGATATAGCTTGGGAAATGATCATTATTGGTTAGCCATGTTTCAGTTAAACAAAAAACATCAGACGGAGACTCAAAGCCTAAAATTAGTGCTTCCAGTTCCTCAAGTTGAGTTTTTAAAGATCTGATTGTTAACTGCAGAGCAGATAGATGAATTGGAGAGTTGGCAGTTGGTAAGATATTGGCGGAGTTAGAAGTCACGGCCGGAAATACCGGCCTATGAAAACAACAAACACTGTAAAGCATCTTCAAAATCATAGTTTAGAGCATTATCGTCATCACACAAAACCAAAAATTCTCTATCATTATGGAATGTGTATAGTATACTGCCTTCCTTGGTCCACACTACAGAAAGTCTGTTGTCACTTTTTATCATGTTTACGAAAGTTGGTCTTGCTCTGCTGAGGTCTTCAAATATCTTGACTTGGCGTCCATTCTCGAAAAGTGTTCTCTTTTTCTTCATAATGTAAATTTTTGCCATTCTTCGGGAGAACTGTACGATGAGGGGTTTCGTTCCCTTCTTTGCACCGAGGCGATGGCAATTGATATATCCTTGACATCTACAGTTGCGCCTAAGTTACTTGTAATTTGCAAGACATTATTTATAGTAGACTCAGGAGGTCCAAGGACAGGGAAGCTGTTTGTAGTCTTGAAAATTGTTTCATACACATTGAAATTCTCTAAGTTTTCGAGTCGGTTATAGGTCTCTAGATTTTCTGCTTCACATAGGCTTCGTAGTTCAACTTTTCCTGCAATTGTCACGTTGTCGACCGCAACACTTTCCAGAGTTGCACATTTCGCCCGTGCTACAGCAGTGTCAACTGTTTCACTTATCCTTGCTCTTAAATTATTTAAGATTTGATGGATAAGAGCAGGGATAGCTGCTTCAATTGAAGTTTTAATTGCTTCCTCTATAGATTTCGATGTGTCAGTTTGTTGTTCGTCCGTGTCACTTATTGGGGATAATTCTGTATGATCCTTTTGTTACTGGTTCTCGGAACTGGTGTTTTGTCATGAAATCTCAATCCTGGTAGGTCAACGTTTACCTCAGGCACAGTTTTCTCGCTGTTCTCTTGATGGTTTCTTTTTTCGGTCTCAGTTGCCATCTCACATTTGTTTATCATATCTAACGGGAAACTTTTTAAAAAGTTTATCACAACAATTAGGCTATCCTTTAATCACACTTATCTATTCTCGCTTTTGTACTTTCATTTATTTTCGTTTGTTTGCATTCTTAAAATATAAGTTGTTTTCTATTTTTGTTTCTTTATTTTAGTTAGCACAGAAAGTAAGAAATTGCTGCGTCAGTGGTTGACAAAGGCATGCCGTAATGAAAACAACAATGGAAAATACCCGTCTTTTCTTACGCTGATCGTCCTCTAACATGCTCAGATAATTTGAATTTTTGCACGAGTTATAGTTATCTTGCAAGATTTTTGCGCGATCACCTTTGGAAATTGACTGAAGGTACAAATACATTGGTAAACACCAGAAAACCTGTATTCAAAGCATTTTTCTAGCTCCGCTAATATAATGTTTATATTGCAACGTCATTCGCAACCCTATCTAACCAAAACTCTGTTTCGACAGTAAGTTTTGATGTTGACAGTCTCTCGCTTTGACAAAAATATTTAAATAACAAAATGTGATAAAAGATGTATAGGAAAACACGAGAACTTCAGTCAAAATCACAATTTGTTCATGACAATTTACCTTGCAATAATATATGACGTTCTAAAGCTTGGTCCTTAGCCTTGGACCAAGGTTTGAAAAGTCTTAGCAAGCCTTAAGGCCAGAAAGGTAAGATCAAGGCTGATTTAATTTTGAAGGCGTGCGTTACATTGCAGAATTACTGACGGAGACTTCAAAACCTCAAACTCGAACTTTTCAGCGGCACAGTTTGTTTGACTCTCGTACCGCTAGAAAGCTACTCTTTATTAAATTTTATTAACGCCACTGTCTAATTTTGCCAAGTTAGCTGTGACTTAATTCGGTATCTTTAATAAATGGATCAACAAAATACTGTGGTTGTATATATTAGTTTGCTTGATCATATTCTCCATTAACAGACAAAATTTATTCCATATACAGCAATTAGCCCGAGTCCTGAGCACACCTGGTCAGAAAAAGTCATGCAATCATTTTTTTCTTTTTCTCTCATTTGACATTTTGTCCTTCATGTTAAACTAGACGCTTTGCTTGTGATGGCAGGCGTATGAATATGCATAATTCAGAATTTATTCTTTTGTTTTTGAATCCATGATTAATGACCAGTTGATACTGCGTCTCAAACATGCAGACAAAGGAACCGACAGCTTGTCTCGTAGCAAAATGTAGAGAACTGACAGCCAGAAACAGCTAATGCATGTTTTTACTCAACTTTGAACTTTGAAATATTCAATTTATCGAAGCAATTATTGTAGCACATGTTTTTACAGGTTTCTAATTTTTGTTTGTTATATTAACATTGCTAGACATTAATAGAGTTATTCCTAGACCACACGTCATATAGTTATACAGTATCACATCCCAGTTGAACCATGAATATTATGAATATCATAATAATATGAACATATGTTTCAACATACACTATAGCAACCCTTTTTGAGACGATGAAGCCAATTGAAGAGATTTATTGAGTAGCAGAAGATAGCTGTCTGACAATTCAAAACAGGACAATATAAAAGATCAAGATACAAATTCTTGGAGCCAAATTGTTTTTGCATACCAAAATATGATCACGACTTGCTATGATCCTGTACTCGAATCATAGTTGAAAAATTGAATTAAATTAGAAATATGGTTGTAATGAGAAAAATCAATCGTATGGAACCGATGTAGTTTGTCAAGAGAAAGTTAGCGGAATTCACAACCATTATATGTGTTACGATACAAAAAGATGATCTGAGTTATAATATTGGGTCAACTAAAGTAAAGTGTTGGTACCTGGAATGTGTAGTTTTGTGTGAAATTATCATAAAACCAGTTTTAGACTTGCAGCGTACAATTTAACTTGACGACATTTCCATCAGAAAATTATTGCATCGCAAAACTGGATCTATATATGAATTGAGTCCCATAAATTTGCAGAGAAAAACAAAATTTTACAAAAAAAAGTAAGAATAACAGTTAGATCTTTCATAAGAAAAACAGTTAGATCTTTCAAAAACTGAGGGAAATGGCGGATATTACCTCTCAAAACTTTTTATGGAAATCCCTTGAAGCCCCAAAATATAACCAGGAAAGGTGAAAAATTGACACTTACCGATAATGTTTTCAGAAAATATATCCGGGATATACAGAGCAAGACGTAACCACCGGAAATTTTCGCAAAAATTTGTCGCAAAAAATTGAGAAAAGCAACGCCATGTCGTACTCCCTACAACTCCCACAACATTTACCGTATCGAAAATAGCTCCAGGCCACAACAGCGATCCGCATCACCAAGAACAATAGGCGGTAAAATAGGTAGAAAATTGTCTGTTTTTAACTCACCAAAGTTCTCAAGTTCTTGCCCGCGCTGACCACCCAGAACATTTCAGCACTGAACCTACCTATTTCAATAATAACTTGAGTACTGAAGCAGCTTATTTGCATAAAAAATAGTAATTATGTCCAGAAAAAAAACAGAACAACTATTCAGACTGTGCAGAGTAATTCAATAGTAAAAATAGTGCTGTAATCACGTGCAGTGACTTTCAGTGCCGGGCCATTACAAAACCAGAACATCATTATATTTATTTACCAAATCAGTCCGTTCCATGAAATATTCTTCATCAGTATAAAATTATTGGAGAATATATGAAATTGCCGTACTCGAGAGTTTGAAAAATTGGAAGTTCAATAATGTTGAACTAGTTTAACTAAATGTGGCCAAAAATGTAGATCCAGATACATAGAGCAGTAAAAAACATATATTTGTAGTGGAATCGGGTATTTCGTCGAGTATTTGACGAATTTTAGTTGTTCTTCGGTGCTTATTTGGTGGTTACCTGATGGGTAGCGCCAATAATTGATCAAAGCAGTTACAGTTGATTAATTTGCGTTAAAAACCAAGACGTAAACATGAGCAAAATGTGCCATAAAACTGAAGAATGTCTTATTCAAGTTTTATCGTCAAGATTCATAACACTTACTATATTGATAACAGACATTAACAGAAAAGATATGAGCAGTATTAGCTATCTCAAATGAAATTGTCCGCTGAACGAACCCATACTCAAAATGAAATGTTGCTGATTCAAATTTTGTATGATTTTTTGTCAATTTTATTGAAAATGAAGCAAAAAGCGCAGAAAATGTTGATTGTATAATTTTGTAAAATAATGCAAAATCTGTACCTTTCCGGATTGAAAAGGTAAATGTATTTTTTTGTCTACGACCGCTGCTCATTCAGCTTAGACCACAGATGTGTAACATTATTTTTCAGGTCATTAATTGTGTTTTTCCTTTTATTGAGTTCACTGTTTTAATTTTTTGGGGATCATTTGACTCGTTTTCCGTGTCTTTGTGTTACAATTTCCACTAATTTTTTGCTTTTATTCATGCTCATGCCATTGATTCCTCTCAAAATTGCGCAACAAATTTGACCAAATTTTCCTTAGCAACCCGTTCGTTTTCGTGCTATTTGTTATCTTTTTTGCGCTCATTCCGTTCTTTTCTAGATTCGGTAATAATTAGTGTTGCGTTTTATAATCCAAGATATTGGAATGGTGAAGAGACCTGCAAGTTTTCAATGGTATGTTCTGTGATCAATTTGTATTTCATTTTAGGTACTACGACACGGGTGCTCTTCGGACTATACATCTATCAGATTGGACCACTCTCGGAATCAGACATGGTACGTACAACTCTCATATCTGTTTTGAAAACACTCCTTCTGAATTTATCATTCTTAAAAACGTGGGATCTTTTCCTTTTAAGCTGGGGGAAGGGGGGGGGGGCACAAACGGAAAAGATCCAAGATGTGCGCACACAACAACGGACAGTCGGACGCTGACTTTGGATATTAGAAGACAACGGTGAAAAAATGAAAAAAAAAACATAATCATAATAAAAAACTGATGGACGTGACTGATTTTGGGCAAAAATTATATAAGCAGATCAAGCAAAAAGAACATTTTTAAGTTCTAATATTGTAATAGACCGTTCACAATAATTAACATAATGTAAAAAGCAATCAATTCACAACTCAAGTAAAACTAAATATGCAGAATAGATTATTGTTTGTCACCCAACTATATGGCCACTTTTTGGTATATAGTGCCCAGGGTACGATAAAAAGTTCATTTTGCGTGGATATGATAATGACGTCATTTCAGAGTATGTCAGCTGACATCTATCTCCGTGCATACTGGAACGACAGCCGATTGCAATATGCTGCAGACTACCTGTTCAACAGGAGTAGCATGAACAGGAGTAATGACACAGAGGAGCAGCCATTTGTCAATCTTAAGGGAGCATACGCAGATGCTATTTGGAGGCCAAACATATACTTTCTAGACTCTATGGTCGAAAACACTCCAGGTTAGTCACATATATGTATGCACCCAGTAACATTAATTAACAGCGGTGCTGATTTAGAATACGTGCGGTGAAATTTAGGTACATAATGTGACCAAAACCTGTGTCAGTTTTGGTGAGTTTTGAGAAAGTCCCAGACTCAGTGTTCAGTACAGCATTGCAACATCATAATGTCTCATTGATATGAGCGAGACTATAGTCTGTCCTGTGCCCAGCATTTTAAGCAAAGGTTTTAAGTAGTTTCCAGATAGTCCGAAGGTTCCCATTTGAAAGTTCCCATTTGAAAGCCATAGCTACATGAAAAAGAATGAACACGCATTCGTACATTACAACCTAATCGAATTTACTATAGTTGTAAAAAAGTGTGGCGTTATCATATATGCACTGAATTTGTACTGAATTTAAGTTCGTTTTTTTTTTGCTATAGAGCTCTTTATCACCAATTGCTCGATAAATTTGCACCAACCAGGCAAGTATACTTCTTGCAAATTGAGCAGAGGAGTGCAAATAATTTGTTCAACTTGTTGCAGCTGAAGTGTCACAGAGTTCAATCACAGTACTGACCAGGAGCAGTCTGGTGATGTCCTCCAAGAGAGTTGTGCTTAAGTCCAGGTGTGCTCTGGATCTCAGCTCATTTCCCCTCGACAGACAAAAGTGTCCCCTATGCTTCTCCAGCTGTGAGTACTCTAGTGCAAGTTACTCAGAAAATGATGACTCAGACTTAGGACAAGTATGAGACACGCAAACATGGCGAGATTTTCGTCTGGGCTCTCGAACATTGGGTTCTCCCCGGATCATAGTAACATAGTAATTCAGCGCTGAATCATAAAATTTTTATTCTGTGTTCCTACTATGATCATACTCTGATCATGTCCTTTTTAGGGAAACTTGAAGTCAATAAACTTGAAGTCATTTGTTTGAAGTAATGTTGTGCTTTGTGCGTGTATGCAGACGAATACAAGGACAGTGAGCAGCTGATTTCGTGGAAAGAGTACGCAGTGGATATTGACAAGAACCTCAACTCCACAGCCACATTCGACATCGTAGCCCAGTTGGAGAACGAAACAATCGTGCAGAACTGGGGACCAGGTACTCAATCCACAATTCACATTTAGCTAACCATTTCTTCAAACTAAATGTGTCTAACTAAATTTAGTTAATACAATTTGCATATAAGTCTTTATTAATAGCCGCCCTCATCTTCTCAGCCGGCTATTATTGCGCTCGTATTTTTTTTTTACAATTCAAAGAATTTGAATTGTATTGGGGCGCTGTCTTTTTTTTCAAGATCTGTTCACACATTTTCACGATTTTTGAAGTCAAATTGGAGTAGTGATTTTGGTCACGCCGAAACAGGAAATGGAGCGAAAAAGCGAGTGATTTTGCGGCGTGAATTTTTTTGCTCTAATTTTAAAGTAGAGTGCAAAAATGGTGTTTGAACAAAACTTCGGTTTCTCGGTAGTGGTTTTTTGTTCACATGCGGCAATTTCACTCTGATTTTTACTGTTTTTTCGATTTTTCGGATCGGATTTTTTTCTAAATGGTTTTACCAATCCATTCACAGTTCATTCTAGGCCTAGTTTTTTGTTTGAATCAAATTTTCATTTCTCGCTAGTGGTTTTTTTTTGTTCACATGCGGCATTTTGACATTGATTTTTTGTTTTTTTTTCTTATTGTTTTGATCTGATTTTTTAAAAATGGTTTTCTCAATTCACTCATAGTCCATTCTAAGTCTATTTTTCTGTTTAGTCAATGAAAATTCTTTGAATTGTACGTCAGGACTTGTCCTGCTATGTTTTTTTTTACTTCGTCAAACTTTTTTTCGCTTTACCATTTTGCCGCTTTTTCGACATTTTGCGTGAAATCTTTTTAACTTCTCTAGGCTAGTTTCTCTCTTCTCTCATTCTGCTAAAATTGAATTTGAACATCAGTTGCTAAGCAAAGCAATTCAAAATGAACAGAGTCGGTATAAAAAATTGAAGTCAGAAATAGAAACGGGATAAACCCATAAAGCACAATTTTAGATGCCCGCTATTTGAACGTCGTTCCTATAAGTCTTAGTTACCACCTCTAATGCTTATTGGTTTTGATAGTAGCCCCTGTAGCCTATCTCTAAGAAACAGAAGTATGTTCAACTACGAGATGCCATCAAAATAAATCGGACTTAAAAAATATTTTTGTACAAAAATCTTTTTTTTCAATATATTCTATTCGTTCAATCCCAATCATGCTTATTGGAATCAACGGCGGCTATTTTCCGGCAATCTGCTGGGTATGTTATCAAGAATGAATTCTTATCAAAATGAAATTTTGTTTGAATATCAAAATGAAATTTTGTTGTTACATATGCTTGAAAATCCGAGTCAACGAGCGAACTAGTTTCATATAGTCACAAATTGGTGAAAATGGTTTGATGATAAAAACTACAACGGAGTTTCAAACGTATGCAAGACTGCGTATACACCAAACAAATTTTCATTCTGATCTGAACAAAAGAACAAAAATATTTCTTTCTGATCCTGATTTGATTCTTTTGAAATTAACGTCGCGACCGGTTAGAATATGAACATATCATTCTTTGAAGTTCGAAACGTTTTTTTTAAAAACCTAGGATGAGGTACCAGATTGAATTGGGTTGCGATAAAACTCGTTTAGAGATGCTTTTAAGCGCACGTCAATCGCAGAATTTTTTTTAGCAAGCTTGTGTTAATCGGAGGTTATTATTGTATAGAACCGTCTGATCAGATGTCATTTTGGTTTCGGATTGTCTGATCAAAGATGGTTCCCAGCTGCGACCTTAGCTTGGGAAGCTCTACTTTTTAAACTTTGATTGACTTCATCTAAAAAATCCCCTCTTGATCGCACTAAAAAGTAGGCTTTATATACCTTAATAACCATAACTAACTTTGACTGATAAGGCAAATCTGCCTTTTCTTAACTTACTTCAACGTAACCTGACTTAATTTGACCTCCCGGGTTTGAAGTTCCTTCGATATCATACAATGATCATATATGGTTCCATAATGTCTATATTTGATTTCTTCATACGATCCTACTATGAAAGCAAAGAAATCGTAAATGATCTTTGTATGACTTCCAAGCATTCATGTATTATCCAAGTATAATTACTGGGAATCGTAAATTGATTTTACTTTCCATTTACATTTTTAGTTATATCCATATGGCATCACTAATGTGATTCCCCTGCGTAACTTTGTGATTCGCCAAAAGAATCTGAAATGCCATATTTGCTTCATGTGATTGAAGTTTTGATATTCTTTGAAGCTATGTTATACTTATAAATATTCATAAGCGGCATTTTTGTTGCATATGACACCAAAATCATGTTCTAAGTAGGACTGCAAACCAATGCTATTTTTAGGGGATCTAAAGAGTTAAACAGTACAGTGCACATACAAGCATTTAACTTAAATTCTCTGTGACTACATTATGGATAAATATGTGGCTCCGGTCAATATTTTGTACGTCATCATATATGACCTTGTATGATTTCCGAGAATTTTTTGCAACTTCTACCGAAAATGAATATCTACACTTTTCTTTCGCCTTTCAAAAATTTTTGTTTTGTTCTTGTTTGATTTGCAGGAAGTCATATATGATATTTTTACGGTATGCAGGAAATCATACGATTCATATAACATTGTATGATTATTGACCTTGAGTGAAATCAGGGAAAGTTGAATGATGGTTGGCCCGGGTTTACTTTAAAAATTGACCAGTTAGGGCAACAATTAAGTATAAAATCTTACTATACAGGTGCGTTTTCGTACCCAATACGTTACAAAAAAGAAAGTTAGGGTACATTTACTTACCAACATTTATCGTAATTTTTACCTTAACTTGAGTTCAGTTCACCTTAGATCCGTTAAGGTAAATTTACGTTAATTATATTTAGTGTGATTTCAGGCATAATGTACACTAAGCTGTGTGTGCACGTACAGTTCAAGAGGAAGTTCCACATCTACATAGTGACCATGTTCCTGCCCTCCATCTCCCTCGTGGGTCTCAGTTGGGTCTCCTTCTGGATAGACAAGAAGGCCGTCCCCGCCAGGGCTGGACTCACCATCACCACCATTCTGGCCCAAATCACACTTATCACTGGAACTGCCAACAAGTACGCCTTTGTTTTATCTTTTCTTCACTCCATGCAACGCTGGTTTTTTGCAGATAAAAAAGAGTTTCAGCTTTTTTACTCTTTATTTTTTTCGATAGTGCATAAAAATAAGGCAATATTTTGCAACTGTTAGCAACAAAATTTTGTTTGTTGATACATTAGCATGGTATAGCCATAATTTTGAAAGTATTTTAGCTTCTAATTGCCAACTCGTACCGTGTTCCTCTTTGTGTTACGAAGTACATGATCCTCTTAAATTGCTTTCCGCTATATTGCTGGAACTAGAGGCACTTTTAGATGAAATATATAAATTGTATTTCTCGCGCATATTGGTAGTTGGATGACACGGTATAATTTTCGTTGTTGATCTACTCTAACTCTTCTAATTTGGCTATGACTTCTGAAAAATCCTGATTTCAGGTTTCCAGGTGTTGCTGATCTGAAGATTGGCGATATTTACATGATAATCAACTTTTTCTTCGTATTCGGCAGTCTAATTGAGTTCGCAATTGTCAACAACTCCAATAAAACTGAATCGGCAAGCGCAAGCCCCGCGGAGAGCAAAAAACGACCTGCAAGTCTAGTTTACGCCAAGGAAAACAACAACTTTCTCGCTAACGAACGATCAACAAACAATCACGTGGGAGAAGTAATTAGGTCAACAAGTTTCGGGGTGAACAACAAAACACCCGAACGGGAAGCTATTGAGTTGCTATCCGACGAAAACAATTATTCGGTGATGTCGACCCCGTATGGAAAACATACAACACCCAACCGCAACTTGCTCGAATCAACTGCCAAAAAAGTGAACATCCCGGAGCGTGAACAAAAACTTGGTTTCTCGCGACGGCTGTATATGCATAGAGATATAGACGATATTTCTAAAGTCGTTTTCCCAGTCAGCTTTTTAGTATGGCATGCAATATTTATATTAATGGGGCATTTCACTCTAAACATTCAAGGTGCGTAAATTGCAATTAGCTGGTCGAAATAAGTGATAAAAATGACAGTTGATGTTGGTTATTTATTTTCAGAGGGTTTTGTGCTTACCTAATCACAATATTAATTTCATATTTTGTTTTCTACTCTGCTTGGCGCCCAATTGAGCGACGTCTCCTGAATTATGATTTCAGATCGGCCATTTTCAAGCTTTATTGTGTCATGGAACAAAAAATTATTTTGTCGAACAGACAGCAGTCCCAAACAAAACAGTCCCAGACAAAACGGTCTCGAATAGCTAAATATTCCCAGACAAAACAGTCCCAGACAAAGCAGTCCCAGACAAAATAGTCCCAAGAAAGCAGATAAAGCAGTCCCAGACAAAATAGTCCGACCTAAATATAGAGAACACCAATTATGCACACCAATTAACAATGAAACTATTAGATTATTCATATAATTGTAACATTGAACAAATATTAAGCTGATTATGCACAGTTGTTTTTTTTAACCAAATTATGTATTTTGAAAAAATGTTTTTGGATTAATCCTAATTCATATCAATTGAAAATAATGCGTTCAGAAGCTTAATTCATAGATTATGTTTGTTAATTGTTTGTTGATTAAATTGCCAATCGTTTCGATTTTCATTCGGGACTATTTTGTCTGGGACTATTTTGTCTGGGAAAATTTTGCAATTTGGGACTGTTTTGTCTGGACACTGTTATTTTGCTAAACCACCGAACATAATTGTTGAATCTGATGTCCTACAAGTGGTGGATTATTTGTTTTGCTAAACACTACAGTAAATATAGGTGCAAAGTATAAAAACACCACTGAAAAACGCATCTTTTATGGTAAAAATTCTGAAAAACATTGAAAAAAACGCACATACAACGAGATTCTGTAGCGACGGCTACGATGAATTCTTTTTGTTAATGTTTATTTTTGATAAGAGCAAAGTGGGTAGTTAATAACTCTCAATGTTTTATTTAGCTCAAAATGAACTCACCAAGTGAATGACGTCACGACCAACGTAATACAGCTCAGTAATTGTATGAGAGTATGAAGGAAAAAAATACCATTAGATTCAGACAGCTACAGAATTTTACTTTACTCTTATCATCTCAAAACTTCACTTCAACTAATGAATAATCATTTTTGTACCCATACTCCTTGTTTCCCATGTGCAAAAACTTAATCCGTTTTATTTACATCTCTTCCAGCTTCTTGCCCTCAACTCAAAATTGCTGAAAAATAAAAGTTTCTTATTGCACTCACGATCTGGCAGTCATTGAATATGATTTCACTTAAAGTTTAAGCGGGTCTATGTTCGAACCTCATTCACTATAAGCGGGTTTATATTCGAACGCGGTTTTGAGTGTGAGAGAAACAAAGTCACCTATATTTGACGATGGTCTCACAGAAGTTTATCACATGTTAAGCTGACGATGAGCGATTTAAAACTCTCCTGTGTGATTCACCTTCCCGGGTCGAAAAATTGAACAAAAATTATGTAAGAAATGCGCTGATTTTTCAAATCAATTTTTAGCGCAAAAATGTTACATAATAATGCGTCAAAATACCCTGAAATGCGCTGAACTTTTGCAAGAATTGAGATGAAAACCTTAATTTGCCAAAAAAATAAGAGTTGGCTGAGACTCGAAACCTAGTTTCCTGTGCCGTTTCAACCACTTAATCCGCTGCGCCAGATATTCAAGGTTTTCCAATTTCATTTGATTTTATATTAATGAAAAATTGAGTAAGAAATGCAGTGAAATTATGTAAGAAATACGCGGAAAGTTCAGCGCATTTATTACATATTTTCAGCGCATTTCAGCGCTTTTCAGCGCAATTTTTACAAAACGTTAATAGCTAATGTAAGACCAATTTAATTGGTACCAACTTCAAGAATCACTGCTGAGATTCACTGAATTTATTTAATAAAACCGCTGAATTTTGAATGAATTTCTTCCAAAATTTCAGCTTATTTCAGTGTATTATTGTCTCAGATTTTTGCGCTGAACGTTTTGAAAAATCAGCGCATTTAAACACACTTCAGCGCCTTTCAGCGCATTCAGCTCATTTCTTACATAATTTTAGCAAACTCAGCGCATTTCTTACAAAAATTTGCGCTGAAAAGGCGCTGACATCTCGGCTCGGGTTGTAATCACCTCGTGATCCTTTTGAAACCAGCTGACACACAAATACAAATATTGCCTGTCGCAAACTTTTGACCCCGAAACTCTTACACAAGGTTTGCATCTTATTAGGGGAATTTATAGTTCACCGCTATCGTTTTTAAACTTTTTAAAATATTTTTTTAATTAACAGCATTCATTGCAATCTCTCATTGCCATGAAACTTGCTGTGGCAAAGAATCTGAGTTCACTTCCAATTTTTTATTTTTTTTTACATCAGATCAGTTCAATCTTTTTGCTCTCCAGGAAGGGAAGAATTCTACAATTCTTCCCTTCTTCATCCGGGAAGGGGAAGAATTGTAGAATTTTGCTGACTTTTGGAATTTCCTTTTCAGCTTTGAGAGATTTCATCTCTTCACCAAACTGTTCTTGTTGTAGTAGCTTGAAGATTGTTGCTTTTGCTTTTCCTCTTTCTTCGATGCTGACTACGAGTGTTGCTGGTTTGTGTTTGTTCGATGCTCGCCGTACGTATGCCACTGTATTTACTAGTCTGTTGAAGTTACTGAATCGTTCCCACTGGATAATAGCTTTCTTCTCTTCAGCCTGTATCATGAATACTGATGAGGGTATATTCTCTTCATCTGCTGCAAAGATTAGGTTCACTTGCTCTGGCCATTCACTTTCTGATCGTTTCAACCAGGCCGGCCCAGTGAGCCACTCGCTTCTCTTGAGTTCTTCAATGTTGATTGCTCTGGTGCCAATGTCCGCTGGGTTGTTGATACCGCACACATGTTTCCACTGTGAAACATCAATTGTATCTAGTATCTCAGCTACTCGATTGGCCACAAACACTTGTTTTTTGCGATGGGAACTGTGTATCCACTGCAATACCGTAGTTGAGTCTGCCAAAAACTGCAACTATTTATCCTCATTTCATGTTCCTTGACTATCTGTTCTTTCAACCTCACTGCCATGACTGTCGCTTGCAACTCCAATTGTGGTATTGAAAGATGCCTCATCGGTGCCACTCTGCATTTTCCAATGACAAATGCTAAGTCAGCTGAGTATTTTTTTGGTTGTGAACGTAGATAGGCCACTGCACACATCGTGTCTTCAGATGCGTCAGCAAACACATGAAGTTCGGTTTTATCCCTCTCTCTGTTGAAGTATCTTCTATCGATGCTGGTTTCAGCCACTAATGGAAGTTGTTCTTTCCATCTCAGGAATTCTTCCTCTTCACTGGGCTCCACTTCGTTGTCCCAATGTTGTCCATTCTTAGTCCAGATGCCTTTCAGAAGTCGTCTCATGTGAACACTGAACGGAGCAAACAATCCGATCGGGTCGAATACTGAAGATACCAGTGACAGAATCTTCCTCTGGGTTATAGGGGTTTCCACTTCCTTGTTGGTACCTCTACATAATTGAAGGCTATCATCAGTAACGGTCCATTGTAGTCCTAGCACTGAAGATCCCTCCGTATTGGGTTCCACTTCGACTTGCTTTGTGTTGCTGATTGACTTCAAGTCGTCGGGGATTGCTTCGGTAACTGCATCATTGTTGCTTATCCACTTCTTCAGTTCAAATCCATGTCGTGAGAGAAGAGGTTGTAGTTGGTTGAAGACTTCAATTGCTTCTTCCGGGGTTTCTACTGATTTGATGAAATCATCCATGTAGAAGTTGTTTTGTATTGCCTTGGTTGCTATTGGATACTCTTTTTCGTTGCCAGTCCCACTCGCTTGAGAGCATAGTTCGCGCAAGTTGGAGAACTCTTAGCTCCAAATACGTGACGCTGATATTCGTATATCTGAACAGGTTCGTTAGTTCTTGGACGCCATAAAAACCTCAAGCAACTTCTACCCTGTTCAGGAACTTGCACTTGTAGAAACATCGATTCGATGTCGGCTGTTAGGGCTATTGGTCCTTCACAGAATCTGAATATTGTTCCAATCAACTCATGTCAGTCCTGCTAGTAGCTTATCATTTAGGCATACTTCTTTGTACTTTGAGGCAGTATTGCAAACACGTCTTACTTTGCCAGGCTTGTTCGGGTTTAGCACTGGATGGTGTGGCAAATACCATTCTTTCCCGAATGTGCCTTTCATTTCGGACTCGTCCAATATCTTTACGAATCCTTTTTCTACGTCTGTATCTATTGACTGTTGATACAAATTCTTCAGGTTTGAGTCCCTTTGGAATCTTCGCTCCAGTGAGTAAAGCTGACCCAAGGCTGAGCTGTAGTTGTTCGGTAGCTTTGGCTCTGGTTCACTCCACAGCATTCCCACTTCGTACCGCTCGCCTGTGAACTTTGTCGTACTCTCTAGCATCTTTTGTGCCTGCAGTTCCTTCTTTGACTGACTGACGACGTTGATTTTGGAAGCATAGGTTTCTATGTCCCACCAGGTTTGGATATTCTCAGCCACTTTCACATCTTCTGTGAAGGCGAAATGACAAAAATTTTGTCTTCTTTTGCCCGTCATGGGTCCACTGACTACCCATCCTAGCTCTGTTAGAACGGCGAAAGGTTCACTTCGTGTTCCTATCTTGTAGTCCAATGGTCGTTGTAGCTCATAAGCATCTTGACCAAGGATGATGCCAACTTCCATCAAGTTGAAGCTTTTGTTGGGTAAAACACTCAAGTGGTTGAAGCTTTGCTTCAGCTTGTTGTAGTTGTAGTTTGTATTTCCCAAGGAGATTGGCGGGTGCGCAAACGCTTCGATTAAATGCACCTTTGAATGTAGTCCCTTTATTTTGAGAGGAACCCTTTGTGTCTTCAGATCCTTCGTTCCGTGTATGCCAGCTATGTTGAGCGTCACATCGGTGCCTTGGGCCCGTAACTTCTCTTGCACACTTTGATCGATGAATGAAACTGTTGATCCACTATCGAGGAAAGCATATGTGTTCAGCCTGTTGCCACCGCTCTGTATTGAGACAGGAACTATTTGAAGAAAGCTAGTAACTCCGTTACTCTGGTTGATTGTTGCTGCGCTTACGTTGACTGCATGATTGCCCTCGTCCATTTGGTTTTCTGAGTGTAGCAATCGGTTGTGCTTCTTGATGCATCCATTGATGCCGCACGCATTGACTTTACAATCTTTGATTGCATGTCCTTTGCCAAGACATCCGTAACATAGGCGTTGCTTTCTCACTGCTGCGTACCGATCATTCACACTCATGTTCCTGAATAGTGGACAGTTCCATATTTTATGGGTGCCATCAGCTAGCGGACAGTGATCACTTTGCGTTTGCTTCGTTTCTTTCACGTTCGAACTTGCACTGAAGTTCGATGTTTTCGAGAACCGTTTGTCTCTATTTGTGCTTCTTCGGTCTTCTTCTCTTCACTCTCCCTTGAAAGCTGAAAACCCTTCGTGCACGAATGCTATCCTAGATAGCCACTTTTCAAACATAATCAGATCAGGCCAATCTTCATCTTTATCATCAACATAGAACCACCACTTCTCTTTGAGAACTTGGGGTAGTTTATCTACTGCCATATAGAGTGTCGAGCTTGATTGCAGATCACCAATCTGCTTGTACTCTTTGAGCACATTCACAAAGTTCGAAACAATAACTGAGAAACTGATCAGACCTGTTGAGTCGTGTGGTTTCAACTGACTTGCTTTGCGAAGACTCTCCAGTTGTGCATCAATGATCACATGAGGCCTTCCAAATTTCCTCTCCAGAATACTCCATGCAGCACCATAGAACTGTCCAGAACAGCCCATTCCTGAGATTGCTGACCTTGCCTCGACTGTCAGTAGAGTCTTTAGATGGCTCATCTTCTCTGAGTCTGGTATTGGTCGTTGATCCACTGTAGCAATGAACATACTAGACCACTCCGGCCATTCGAGAGGGTTTCCGTCGAAGTTGTTCAACTTCAGCTTTGGTAGGTTATTGCTACCTGCATATCCACTGTTGTGTCGGAGTAGACCAGCTCTGGGGGAAACGCCCCGGTCTTCAACGCTTGAGGATCGGTCTCGTGAACTGCGATATTGTGAGAAGTGACTTTGCCTGTTCGCTTCAGGGGTTACTTCGAAGCGAGCTGTTGATCGATCTGGTGTTAGAGGGTTGTCGATTCTGCTGGCCCAGTCAGAGATATCTCTTTTCTTGGGGGTCCAGTTGAAAGGCGATTTGTCTCGAGCACCAGTTGATTGGGAACGAGCATCATCGTTCTCTAATGCTGTTCTCTTCACTTTGCGCTCTAGCTCACGCTGTTCCTCCAGCAGTTGATGCTTGGTTTCCAGTTCCTTCATTTGCATTTCTAGCTCTAGCTTCCTCCGCTCGAACCGTGCCTGTTCCAGTCGCATCTTGGTTTCGAATTCGATATCGAATTTCTTCATCCTTTCCTCGCGCCTTTGCTTTGCTGAAGATGTTTCCGAAACATTCTCCGTCTCTTGGCCACTTGCCGTTGTTCCATTTTGCACTGTTTGAGCAGCTGGGCTGTCCGTTGGGCAGTTGTTATTGCTCTCGCTGTTTTTCACTGCTTGGGTTGCGTTGCTTTGCTCTGCATTCATTTCTGGTTGCGTGCCTTTGCTTATATATGAAAGCCAATGATAGTCCAAACTTGCTTTGCACTTCCTTGCTTCTTTCAGATGTTCATCAACGAAATTTGCTTGGTAGGGCACAAGCTTGTTTCGACGCTGCAGTTGCTTGGGTATTTCTTCCTCTAGGAGGTGGACAGTCTGTTGGTAGAGGACTTTTAATTTATTGGGTCGATCTGAATCTTCAATTATTTTGTAGCCAATCCCGGTTTTAGTGTTAACTTCTTCCACTAAGTCTCGGAATCTCTTGTCGTACCTGTGAGCTGTTGATTGAAGCTCCTCTTTGCTTTTTGTGCTCGAATTGCCTGGTTGCTGTTTGCTTTGCTTGTTCCGTTTAAAAGAGGTTAATTCTTCAACGTGTTTTGTGAATTGCACTCGCAACTTTCGCTCTGCCTCACTGGCGTTGCGTTGTTGATTAGTTTGATTCTCTTTGGGGGGTGCCTTCGGCACTCTCTTCATCAGATTGGACAGCAGTTTGCCTTCCACTGTCCGGGTCGGCGGACCAAATGTAACGGCTGCTCTCCTATCAAAGTCAAGGAAAACTTTACACCGCCCAGTTCGTTTCAGCGGTTTCAAATCTGTCCGGATATTGTGTTTTTGCAGTTAACTTTTGTGAACTGTATTATCCGCTATACTATAGAATGCCGTTGCATTACTGGATATTCAATAATGTCAAATAACTGCTTGTTCAGCTTTGCCGAATAACAAATAACTTTGCTTCAACTAAGCAAAAGTCCAAAATTACAAATAACCAAATAGTCTCAAATTAGATGTTTTTCACTGATATCTCCTTAACCACAAATGCTAGTGAGATAAAATTTCACAGTGTTATGAGCATTAGGTGGGCCTACTATCTGATGTAAAAATAAACAACGCTGGGTAAACTGCGTTGGTGGGGCTACCTTTTATGTTTTATACCGAATCTTAATACATGGGCGAAATACAAAGTTTTGTATATCTTTGTAACCAAGTTCTCAGATCTACCGATCAAGAAACTGGAATCAGCCTACGCAACTGATAAATGAATGAAACAAGAACGAACAGTTTAACTGCTCTGTAACTCTACTTATTAGAACTTTGTTCCGCAATGTGAAAATTTGAGAATTTCAAAGTCAATTCTATTTTCAATAAGTCAGAGTAAAGTTAGGCTGTACAATCACTAATTTGATCTACAGAAACAAGACACGATAACAAGTAATTTACCGCTCAAGAGAGTGTGCTTCAATACGCACTGTATGTCGGTTTAATTTAACCAAAATTGCAAATTTCTTCTGATTTTTGGTAGTTTTTCAAGCTCCTTTTATGCTGCTAGTCACGTGGATTTACATGTCAAATTCAAATGTTGATTGGTTGTAGATAATGATGTCGACAGAATGTGAACACTTTTCCATAACGTCACTTTTTCAGTGTAAATTTGATGTCATGGGAAATTTGTTAACCATGTAGAAGTTTTGTCGAATATTCTGTATCAATAATAGGTTGATTCGCAATCCAATCGCAAAGAATCTGATGCAATACTGTTAAGTCGTAGTATTGTTTTGCTGGTTGTTGAGGTAGTTCGAGTTTGAGTTATAGTTTGACTTCATGAATGACGATTGTGTACTAATAATAGTTGCTAAATATAAATGTTGAACAAAATGAACAAATCCGTTTGGCTTCGATAGAATGTAGCATTAAATTTCGCTTGTTACACTATTCTAGCTTTAAGGCTTCAAATGACCTTGAAGCGCTATTCAAATTGATTTCTGAGTTGTTAAGCTCAGCCGCAATATTTATTATAATATTATTTTTTGTTCCCATCATTAGTTTTCACGTTTTTTCATTTGAACATTTATAGTAGAAAACGCTATTTCCTTTGAATATTTATTTTTTATCGGAAAATTCAAAGTTGATGTATATTTTGACGGTACAAAGTATAGAAAACAACGTATTCCTCTGGCGCTAGTCCTGTTAGGGCATGTATGTTCCAATTAATTGCGTAACTTCAAGATGAATGTACTTTTTGCAAGATTCTTTCAAGACAAATCGATAAGATCTTGCAAGATAACCGTTCTCCTCACAAGAACCTTGCGAGATGACATTACGAAATCGACTGTGGTAGTTCCCTATGAAGTCCAATAGGCCGCTAAGGCATGGCCACGGCGCACGAGGCATGGTCAAAAACTCTAAAAGCGCAGTTTTGATGCAGTCAAGTGGAGGTATATGCCTGTGGGCTTAGTTGTTTCCCAAGCCATAAAACTGGAGGCCTGTTTTGTTTCAGTGTGATTTGATGTATTGTTTTTTCTATGTTAGGCTGTTTTTTTCTTTGCTGTATCAGCCGAATTTACTAGAATTTTAGTCATCAATTCTTAGATACAGATTTTGTTTGCAGATTGACCACATTTCGATACCACAAGGGTTGATCGTCATAAATATATTTGTAAAGACGTTTCGAAATTTTTGGTTGGCTTGAGGTCATACATACTATGTATAACATCAGACACAAACAGTTTTCATGTTATCCAGAAAAACATCCCATCTTAGCTGTTATTTTTGTTCTCGCCTACCTTGTTAGGTGAGGAATTTTTCGTTCAGTCAGCTTTGGCAAAATACCATCATGCGTAAAAAATAGAAATAGGAGTTTTTTGTTCTTATTGTTTTATGTCAAAAACAACTATATATGTTGGTTTTTTGGTTTGACATAAATTGTTTGACTCATTAGCTCTAATAAGGTTTTATGTTTATTGACCGGCAAACCGTTTATTTTTGAAAAATCTAAGTGAATTTGTGGATCTTGCCTTCCTTTGTAGTGCTATTGTCCTTTTTCCAGCAATCAGAACTGCTGAAAAAACTTTTCTGACTACTGACGTCCATGTGGTGGTCATTAGCTTCTCTTAGTTTGAACCCGCTAGTTTTCAAAGATACTCTTGTTATTTTTCACAAAAAAACCTTGTTTTTCACAAAGTGTTGAGATTTTCAGTAATTTTTAAAAAACTAAAAAGTGCATTCAAATCTTTTCTTCGTTGCGGACTTTTTTTGATATATGCGCATATATGCTTGTTGGTTTTGTGGATTGTCTAAATTTGATGTTGCGGTACAAATTTGATGCTTTCCACTCTATTAGTCAATTTAATTCTCGAAAAAAACTGAAAAACTCTGAATGACTCTTATTCCCTGTAAGGGCCTTTGCGCCCCTATACTCTTGCTAGCAAAGAAATTTTTGGGTCATTTGCGTTATTAGATTTTGATCATACGTTACTTATCGAAAAAAATGAATTGTTTTTTAACTTTGTGTGATCTCCTTACACTTTTTCAAGAAACTTCTGAAAAATGCTCTTTTTTTTAAGTTTATTATTTTTTGTTTCCATAATATTATTTATTATAATATTATTTTTTGTTCCCATCATTGCTTTTCACGTTTTTTCATTTGAACATTTATATTTGTAAAAACGTTTCGAAATTTTTGGTTGGCTTGAGGTCATACATACTATGTATAACATCAGACACAAACAGTTTTCATGTTATCCAGAAAAACATGCCATCTTAGCTGTTATTTTTGTTCTCGCCTACCTTGTTAGGTGAGGAATTTTTCGTTCAGTCAGCTTTGGCAAAATACCATCATGCGTAAAAAATAGAAATAGGAGTTTTTTGTTCTTATTGTTTTATGTCAAAAACAACTATATATCTTGGTTTTTTGGTTTGACATAAATTGTTTGATTCATTAGCTCTAATAAGGTTTTATGTTTATTGACCGGCAAACCGTTTGTTTTTGAAAAATCTAAGTGAATTTGTGAATCTTGCCTTCCTTTGTAGTGCTATTGTCCTTTTTCCAGCAATCAGAACTGCTGAATAAACTTTTCTGACTACTGACGTCCATCTGGTTGTCATTAGGTTCTCTTAGTTTGAACCCGCTAGTTTTCAAAGATACTCTTGTTATTTTTCACAAAAAACCTTGTTTTTCACAAAGTGTTGAGATTTTCAGTAATTTTTAAAAAACTAAAAAGGGCATTCAAATCTTCTCTTCGTTGCGGACTTTTTTTTGATATTTGCGCATATGTGCTTGTTGGTTTTGTGGATTGTCTAAATTTGATGTTGCGGTACAAATTTGATGTTTTCCACTCTATTACTCAATTTATTTCTCGAAAAAACCGAAAAACTCTGAATGACTCTTATTCCCTGTAAGGGCCTTTGCGCCCCTATACTCTTGCTAGCAAAGAAACTTTTGAGTCATTTGCGTTATTAGATTTTGATCATACGTTAAATATCGAAAAAAAATGAATTGTTTTTTAACTTTGTGTGATCTCCTTACACTTTTTCAAGAAACTTTTGAAAAATGCTGTCTTTTTTAAGTTTATTATTTTTTGTTTCCATAATATTATTTACTATAATATTATTTTTGTCCCCATCATTGGTTTTCACGTTTTTTCATTTGAATATTTGTATTTGTAAAAACGTTTCGAAATTTTTGGTTGGCTTGAGGTCATACATACTATGTATAACATCAGACACAAACAGTTTTCATTTTATCCAGAAAAACATCCAATCTTAGCTGTTATTTTTGTTCTCGCCTACCTTGTTGGGTGAGGAACTCTAGGTTCAATTGAAATTTTTCGTTCAGTCAGCTGTGGCAAAATCCCATCATGCGTAAAAAATAGAAATAGGAGTTTTTTGTTTTTATTGTTTTATGTCAAAAACAACTATATATGTTGGTTTTTTGGTTTGACATAAATTGTTTGACTCATTAGCTCTAATAAGGTTTTATGTTTATTGACCAGCAAACCGTTTGTTTTTGAAAAATCTAAGTGAATTTGTGAATCTTGCCTTCCTTTGTAGTGCTATTGTCCTTTTTCCAGCAATCAGAACTTCTGAAAAAACTTTTCTGACTACTGACGTCCATGTGGTTGTCATTAGGTTCTCTTAGTTTGAACCCGCTAGTTTTCAAAGATACTCTTGTTATTTTTCACAAAAAACCTTGTTTTTCACAAAGTGTTGAGATTTTCAGTAACTTTTGAAAAACTAAAAAGTGCATTCAAATCTTCTCTTCGTTGCGGACTTTTTTTGATATATGCGCATATATGCTTGTTGGTTTTGTAGATTGTCTAAATTTGATGTTGCGGTACAAATTTGATGTTTTCCACTCTATTAGTCAATTTAATTCTCTAAAAAAACCGAAAAACTCTGAATGACTCTTATTCCCTGTAAAGGCCTATACTCTTGCTAGCAAAGAAAATTTTGAGTCATTTGCGTTATTAGATTTTGATCATACGTTAAATATCCCACTCCACAAAATGACTACGGGGCTTTAAACTTAAGTTTAATTTGACTAGTTTTAGAAAACTATTTCATAAATGTCAGTAATAAAAAGGGGCCTCCGAGGAATTTTCTGCCAGTTGTGTTTTTGTTTAAAAGACTAACAAGTTTTGCCGAACTGTTTCATCCAAATTTGCGGCTAAAAAATGTGCGAATTGTTTTCTAATTTAGAATTTTCTAATCAAAAGTGAGCCAATTATGCATCGACAAAATATTTAACTAATATTGCCGGATGGAGAACGCAAAAAATAATGAATCAATTTTCTTAGATTCTTCTCAGCCGAAGATTTAAGTTTTTTTAAAATGATTTAAAATCTAGTATTAATTCGGTTTTTTTAATTTAAAGCAAAAGTTTTCTTGGATATAAATTTCTGTTTCGTTTTTTCCGTTCTCGGACATCTGCCCATATTGAAGAATTTTTTAAGTCTCATTGCCTAATTACTTTTTTGGCAGGCCAAATATAGAAAAGTGGGGCCGAAAAAGGAGAAAAAGAGTCTACGTAACGCTCTTAGCGATTAGAATATTGTTTTTATTGACTTCGATACGGATTTTTATCAAGTTTGTTTGATATGTTTTTATTTTTGCGTTTAATTTTCGTTTGTTTTGTTGTATGATACAATCTGGACAATCAAAAGTTTCAATGGATTGCAATCGAATACAAACTAACTTAATTAAGGATTTCTTTTTTGATTTTCTTGACTCTGACTGTATTTCATGTAAAAAGTCTGAACCTGCTAGTTTGAACCCGCTAGTCTGAACCCGCTAGTCTTAGTTTGAATCCGCTAGTTTTCAAAGATACTCTTCATTTTTCACTAAAAACCTTGTTTTTCACATTAAAACACTAAATCCTGCATTCAAATATTTTTTGATAATATAAGCGCATATATTGCTGTTGGCTTTGTAAATTGTTTAAATCTGATGTTGCGGTACAAATTTGATGTTTTGATGTTTGTCACTCTATTAGTCAATTTAATTCTCGAATAACAACGAAAAACTCTTAATGACTCTTCTTCCCAGTAAGGGCCTTTGCACCCAATAATCTATCTAGCAAAGAAACTTGTGAGTCATTTGCGTGATAAAATTTAGATCAAACGTTAAATATCGCACTCAAAAGCACTAAATTACATCATTGGCAGGCCGAATTTAGAAAAATGGCGCCGAAAAATGAGAAAATGAGTGTACGTAACGCTCTTAGCGATTAGATTATTGTTTTTATCGACATCGATACAGATTTATATCAAGTTTGTTTGAGATGTTTTTTTTGCGTTTAATTGTCGTTCGTTTTGTTGTGAGATAAAATCTGGACAGTCACAAACTTCAATGGTTTGCAATAGAATTTAAATCAACTTAATAAAGATTTTTTTATTTTCTTGACTCTGACTATATTTCATGTAAAAAAGTCTGAACCTCCTAGTTTGAACCCGCTAGTCTGAACCCGCTAGTCTTAGTTTGAACCCGCTAGTTTCCAATCTTGTTTTTTTCACAAAAAACCTTGTTTTTCACAAAGTGTTGAGATTTTCAGTAAAATTTAAAACACCAAATCCTGCATTCAAATTTTTTCTTGGTTTCGGACTTTTTTTGATAATATAAGCGCATATATTGCTGTTGGCTTTGTAAATTGTCTAAATTTTAAGTTGCGGTACACATTTGATGTTTTCACTCTATTAGTCAATTTAATTCTTGAATAAAAACGAAAAACTCTTAATGACTCTTCTTCCCAGTAAGTGCCTTTGCGCCCCAATAATCTATCTAGCAAAGAAACTTGTGTCATTTGCCTGATTAAGCTTTGATCATACGTTAAATATTGCACTCAACAGCACTAAATTACATTATTGGCAGGCCAAATTTAGAAAAATGGCGCCGAAAAAGGAGAAAATGAAACTACGTAACGCTCTAAGCGAATAGATTATTGTTTTTATCGACTTCGATAGAGATTGATATCAAATTTGTTTGAGATGTTTTTTTTTGAATTCAATTTTCGTTCGTTTTATTGTATGATACGATCTGGACAATCACAGGTTTCAATGGTTTGAATGTAAATCAACTTTATTAAGGATTTCTTTTTTAATGATATTCTTGACTCTGGCCATATTTCATGTAAAAAGTCTTAGTGAAATTTCGAACTCGGCCCGCATTTAATCTTCTTTTTTGTCAACTTGTAGCTTAGTCTCATCCACTGGCTGCTATTTTTCTTTGAAACTTCAATGTTGAATCTATGTATTCCTTTTTGCTTAAACTATTGGTTCTCTGGCTTTGGTTTTATTGGCTTTGACAACAATTTTGTAACATGGGAACAGTTGCCCATATTAGAGTTTAAAATTTAGTGTTTCCTCAGATTGGCACACTGAACATAAATCCAACTGGCGTTCAACGAAGACTCATTCAAGCATATATAATTTTCCATTAGTTAATAGCTCATGATTTTATTGGCTTTCCTCTTTTAAGTTTTCGAAATCTACGCCTTTTTTTCAAAAACATAAACGTACTTTTTAACTTTGCCCTCTTTAGTCTTCTTGCCTACTTGATACCTAGTCTCCTTTAGGACAGATTCCATATCTGGTTTGTTCAACATGTTCCTTTGTTTAACTTAGGTTTCCTGTGATGCAATTTTGACTTTGTTAGTTGTTTTTTTTTGAAATAGACTTTGAACGTTGGTCGTAATAAATGTCTGTTTCGTTGGTTGCCTTGTCTCGAAGTTCGTTAAGGGCATATATCATCGTTTCTTTTAAGCTGTTACTATATATTTTGCTTCGTGGTTTGAGTAAAGCGATTTTTAATGCATACACCAGCTATTCTTGAAAATTTTTTATGAGTTTTCTATCTCTTCCGCGTTTGGAACTTAACAAGTCAACAATGTTGATGAGTGGGGTCGGAAGATTATGTCCGAACGCAAATTGACGTGCCTTCTTATTTCTTCTTCTTTTTTAGGTTCTTCTTTTTATGCTTTTTTTCAAGGCTTGTGTTTTAGTATAATCTATCTTTCTTACAACTCTATGTTTCTGATTACGTTAACTCTTTATTACGTTACGGTACCCCTTATTACAACAGATAAAGAAGCAATTGTTTGCTTATTGAAATAAATTTCTTGGATGCACAGGAGTAAAGGTGGTAACGTCTCCGACTTTTGTTTGTAGGTGCGTTGAGCTCTGTATAAACTCCGGCAAGAGCTTTGCTGTGGTTATTGTACAAGTTCATAGATAAAATGAGTACGTTTAACATTGATATATTTGCCATTTCAACACACACACACACACACAAACGCGCACATCTACACACACACACTTACACACACACACACACACACACACACACATACACACACAAACACACACACACACGCGCACACACACACACACAAAATTCGACAATTCTCGGAATGAATATTTCATCAAAAATAATTTTACTTATCTAAATTAAGTATACCCGGGCTATGAGATTAATTTTTCTTTTTTTCTCTGCACTATTTGAAGTCTCAACGGCTTATTATGTTTTTTTTGGTTTCGAGTGTACAAAGCCTTCTCACCTATATGTATTTTTGTGTCATTTTGTGAATGACAAATTTTCAAACTTCTCATTTTGTATCTATGAATTGCCCAAGAACATGATGAGGAGACATTAATAGCTTTTTTAATCTTAAAAAGCTGTTTGTCTGCTGTTTTACTTCTTTTGCCAGGACAGCTAATTCTAAAAATTAGATTATACGAGAAAACAGTTAAAATATAACTGAATAAGTTTTTAGCCTTTCTTCAAGAATTATTATTTTCCTGTTAAAACGAAGAAAATGGAGAAAAAAATTTCTACCATCAGGGAAACTTCTACAGCAATGATTTTTTGATTTCTAGTTTTAATCTCTTTCTCTCTCTGTCTGATCATGTTATTTGCTTCTCCTTCAATGCAAAATAGAAAATTCAATTCCAAATGGTAATCCAATATTCTTAATGTTGAAAGTTTATTCAGTGTTTTTAATGTTCCACAAAACACTATCGATTCCTCTCAAAAAAATGTTTTCATCGAAGCGCTTACTTTTTAATAGCGATAATCTCATACTTTTTTCGCTATCCAAAATGTGTTTTCAGACAGTGAGTTGACCAAAAGAAAATGCTTATTGCACAAAAAGTGTCTGTGGTCTCTTAAAATATCTTTCAATAATTTTTTAGCTCACATATCGCAATAGATGTATCAGTCGGTTAGAAAAATTTAAAAAAAACATTCTACCGAAAGTATTGAAATCTCATTTTGTCACAACACTCAATCGAGGTAATTCAAAACATGTTAAATTGAATCACAGTTATTAGGTTTTGAATATAAACTTGCAAGCTCAGGAAAAGTGACTTTTCAGTTAAAAAACCGGACCTTTTTCGTTTATGCCCAAAGTACGTTATGCACCCTCCCATTACACAGCACGTGCCATTACATAGTAGTTTATCATGTAAAATATAGCAGGTGCGTCGGGGGTGGAGGGGTTGGAAATAATATGCAAACACTAAGCTGGGGGCACAAACGGAAAAAATCCAATAAACAAAATCAAAACTAGGCAGATCGAATTTTTTTTCACAAAAATTAAAAAAAGTGAGTACTTCTTTTTTAGAAAGGCCGCTAAACAATAAATCTTAGTTTTGCGAAGAATAAATTTCCAGAACATTTCTTCAAGATTTAATTTTTTCTCGTTAAAATGAAGGAACTGGAGAATAGTTTTATACCAACAGGGAAACTTTTACAGCAATGATTTTTTTCCAGTTTAATCTCTTTCTCTCTCTCTCTCTGTGTGTCTGATCATATGAGACAGTATTTGCATTCCTTTTTAATGCCAAATGTTGAATTTTTTTCAGTGCTTTCAATCTTCCTCACAAGACTACTGATTCCTCTCAAATAATGTTTTCATCGTTATTTTTTAATAGCTAGTTTCTCGATTTTTTTTGCTGACTAAAGTGTGTTTTCAGACAGTTATTTGAACAGAGTCTCTGGCACAAGAAGTGTCTCTGATCTTTTAATGTATCTTTCGATTAAATTTTTTGGCTCACATAAAAATCGCAATAGACATATCACTCGATTAGAAAAAGCAAAATGTGTTCTACAGAAGGTATTAAAACCTCGTTTTGACAAAATACTCATTTAAATTTAATTAAAAACAAACTGAATTGAATCACATTTGCTATGTTTTGAATTTCAATTTGCAGGCTCAAGAAATGTGAAATTGTGTTTAAAACACCAAATCAAAACTAGGAAGATCGAAATTTTTTTCCACACAAATTAAGACAAATGGATTTCTTCTCTTGAAAGGCAAGCCATAAATCTTAGTTTTGCAGAGAATCAATTTTCAGAACAATTCTATTTAGTAGCGGATACTAATCCTTTTTAATACAAAAATATATTTCTTCAAAAGACATAGTAGCACAGATTAAAGACTAAGCAAATACCAGCCTGAGCTTTTCTTTGGAGCTTACAACGGTTAACGGTGTTATAGCTCAGCAAGCCTAGCGGCAAAGCTCTATCTTTCTTTTTTTGTCATCGTTAGCCCTGTAGGTGCCTCCTATATAGCTCGTCATCGCATAGAAATTTTACCATATTTTAATTAAATCTGCGTGGTCTCCATTATCAAATAATCTTGGTTTATATTGCTCTAAAATTTAAATGTTTGCTGATTTTCTCTTATTGCCAATCTTAAGGTTTTCTCCGATCTCTGACATTTCTTCCTCTCTCCCTCAGCCTTTTAACTCTCGTTTTTTAATTTCCTCGCGTTAATGAACTGCGCTCAAGTACCCTCCTGTTGTATTACATTGCTTAAGAAAATACTCCCCTCTCATTGGGTGAGTACAATAAGAATTCTGGCTTGTTTCTAATTCATCAAGAGATTGATTCAGCTCAACACAGACGTCTAGGAAAAGTTATCTTCACATTGCGTCCCACACAATCGGGTCGCTGATTATCACACAGTTCAACTAATTGCTGCGTTCAACTACGGAGCTCGAGACAACAGCATATTAGCTGATCCTCTTATGATGACAACAGAAAGTGACTGAACTGCTCTGTCGAAGGCAATGGATTGTCCCACCGACTGATAATTTCTGCTATCAGCTAACAACGACATGCGCAGTAAGGCCTTCTTCAGAGTCCTCGACAGACCGCCCAAAACTTCAATTGCCAGCGGGACGAACATAATTCCTTGTTGAGCACAACTATTTTCATACTGAGCATATTTTCGATCTTCAGCAGCTTCAATTGCATAGCCTGACTTCTCTGCCGCATGAGAAATAATGTTCGGTTGCAGAGAGGAAGTCACGGTTATGTCTAGAGCAGCAGATCGGCCAGATTTCCAACAAGGCAGATAAACGTCTCCTGGGCGTGAGTTGTTTTCCGCATTGAGATTGCGTTTTTCAATTACTGGAGACAAGTTAGCTGCTGAACAGGCAGAAGCTATACGATCGCGAATTCTATCGTGCCTTGAAATCGCATCTCCCCTTCCATGGCAGGCGACTGCATGGTCACCAAACGTGTCCAATGTACCTGACTTACAGTAAGGACATTTTCTTTCTTGATCATAAACCGCGATCCCGAGCCTGTACTTGACACTGACTTGAAATTCCTTTGCCGAAAAGTGTAGACCTATAGCGGGAATTGGAGGCGCGGCAAGCCATGCTCCGGAATGAGGCAGGCATAGTGATTGGAGTCTTGCTTTCTCCCTAGTTGACGTCTGATTTCTTATTAGGTCAGCAAGTTTTTCTTTATCAAGTGCTTCTTGGATCTTATTTTGCGTGTGCGAAAGTAGATTGAACTGTTCCAGACTCTGTTTTAACTCTTTAAAAGTGTCACTTTCTGAGGGACGCCTACTTGTTATTTTGTTCACCAGCTCGTCTGAGGCTAAAATTGAGCCAACAAACGCACTTTTGTATTGCTCTTGTGACTGTCTGACGCCTAGTCCCGACAAACTGATAGGTAAGGAAGACTGTTTCCATGCGTCATCATCAATAATTGAGCCAATAATTTGATCCAACACTTCTCTTTGGCCGTCATCGAAACTTTTTAATACTTCGAGCATCTCGTTTGATGGAGTGTTAGTTCGTAAAGAGTATACTAGTTTCGGAGTTCCCAAACAGTAACGAAGGATACCCAATGCACATTGAGGATCGTTGAGGTGATGTAAATTATCCAGCATAGATAAAATTTTTTGAACTCTCCTCTTCAAACAAGAAGCGACAAACTCTTTTGAACCAACTGCAGCACCCAGAATTTCAAAACCGTTTCCCAAATTCCTTTTTACTGCGTGATCAACGGAGGGTAAATCTTTAATTGACCACAGCTCACATTTGTCTTTTCTCAAGATTAGGCCTCTCTCAGGGCCTTCATTGGCTAGGATTTCAAGCGTTTGTTTGATCTGATCTTCGGAACCAGCAATAAACCCATCATCTAGGTACCAAGTGTGCTGTACCAAATCCGGAACTGAAGTCTTGATCTTCTGTATGATCGGCCATAACGTCAAGGAGAACAATAACGGTCCCAGCGGATCACCCTGCTGAACACCCGACTCACTTTGAATGATTGCATTGTTATAAAAGAGTGGTGTGTGCTGGGAGTAGCAAAAATTGGTGAAGGCGGCAATTCCTGGAATAAATTCATAAGTTGCTTTTAATAAGTGTGATCGCTTGACTGAGTTAAAAGCGTTTTGGAAATCAATTTGAAGCACGCCTTCGTCCTTCTGAGAACTCACTATGTTATCGTATGTAATTTTTGACGAATGAATGATTGCCTCAGCGCCTCCGCTAATGCCGACTCCCAATTGCAAACTATCAAATAGCTCAATTGCTTCTGATTTAGCTTCACTTGCCAAGCATTTTGCTATGAGGCGTCGCAACACTTCGCCAACTGCTATCGGACGCACCCCACCTTTCTTTTTGGATAAAGCCGTGAGTGAAGCGCAGCAGAGTGCTTTGGAAATAAAAACAGGAAAGAGACACCTACTACCAAAGTTTACAAACTTTGTTATCGCTTTCAGTGCAAACTCGGACCGATCAGGTGCAGTGCAGTCTACTGCGTGCTGAAGATGTTCTGGAAACATCTTAGAGGGACCGGCTGCAGTGTGCTTGCTGAATGTCTTTAGTTGTTCATAAACTGCGTTTTCACTAAATTGGAACGCATTGGATGCAATATCGTCAGGTAAACTGACATCAGGTATTGGTTCTTTCGGGTGTAATTTTTCCAGTGCTTTGAATGTAGCTTTGTTATCGGGTGCGAGACCTTCAGAAGCTAAAACTTTAGCAGCTCGGCCATATTGGCCTTGTAGGCACAACGTCTTCGCTCTGACCGATATTTCTTCAATGCTGTTAGTTCTCTGTCTTTTTGATTGTTTCAAGGAGACAGCTTCTGACCAAAGCTTCCCATATTCACCGGCGTTCCAACGATCAAAACGTTCTGCAAGACGTTGGTCTTGATTGCGCTTTTGCTTTTTGCCTCCGCGGTTACAAGCACGTAGAACGCATTTTGAAACCGCAAAAAGTTTTTGCCAATTTGTCTCAATGTCTGGAGCCTCAACACATTCAAGAAGAATACCTGATAGCAATTGAGACCATCTTGCTCTGAATTTGATAGGAACAAAGCGACAGGTTGGCACGTACGAACTCAATATTGTCAACACATCTGGCAATTTGTTACTTTCTGACTTTATTGAGAGATCAATACGTTCAAAAAATGAGTTATTCAACTGACTGGAATCAGTTGAATCACAGGAGATCAGTAGATTGTCTATTTTAATTGAGAGTTCTGTGTTAATTTTCCGACGGCTGCACAACTGCTCTTTGTATTTTGAGTACGCCCAAATTGATTTTGAATTGAACCAAGCGTCGTGCTCTGATCCCCAACCAAAATATCTTATTTTGGTGTACTGATCGCAGTTTTCCAGTACTTGAACTCTGTAGAGTTTATCTGCGGTATCTGGCAGAAAAAGAATTGTGCCTGCAGCTACGTGAAAAAACTCTTTAACACAAACATTTTGCAACTCCTGGGTCAAACCCGTATGCATGTCTTTGCTGGTTTCAGGATTTTGTGGTTCGCTTTGTGTGCCTACATTCTCTAATTGCTGTGCACCACTCTCGTCGAAAATTGCATTTCTTAAGTTGTATTTCATTTTGAAAAAAACCACAGGTTGGGGGAACTAATTTTGGAAACTACCCCAACAAACAAAGACTGTTGTATGTTGTAAGACGATTGTTTTCACAGGCAAACCGCCCCAGAAAACTTGAGGGACAGACTGGGCTGGGGGGGGGGGGTATTAGGAACAATCTCACCGGATCTGTAAATTTCTCTTGTTTGCTTGTTGATTTCGCTTAACGAGCTAACAAAGCTAACAACGCACGTTAGCTAACAAAGCTAACAAAGCTAACATCGCATAGAAATGTCAACGCTCAAGCAGACGTCCACCAACACATTTATTACAATTCAAAGAATTTGATTACAATTCAAAGAATTTGAATTGTATTGGTGCGCTGTGTTTTTACGACTCGAAGAGGAGTATTGGAGAAGTTCTTTTTTTTTTAATCAATTTTATTGGAGTGAATTTTGAAGCGGGAAATGAAACGCGTGAAAAAATTTGGAGTGATTTGGTTGCTGAACAAAAGTGAAGAGCGGAGCGAAAAGAGAGTGGTTTTTTGTTCATACCGCTGTTTTTGAGAGAGCGAGAAATTGATGTGTGAAAAAATTTTCTCTGAGCGAGCGAAAATTTTTGTTCACGTGCGGCTTTTAAAAGCAGTTTTTTTTGCAATTTTTCTTGTTTGTGAGGTTTGATTATGATATTGTAATGGAATTGGGCTCGTTCTGATAGGAATTGAAGGTTTCAAGTAGTCAATTTGAGTTTTATGCAAATTTGGAGGTTTTTGATCAGTTTTGCTGATTTTTCGACGAAATTTATTGTATTTTGGCCTTTTGTTTTGTTTTACTGCTTTAAGTGCAATTTGCATAGAAGCTCGTTATTCAAGGATCATCGGGGATACAAATCCATTACAATTTTGTTGTTATAAAACATTTTTTCTGAAGAAAAATGGCAGAAAATTTAGGAATTTTTTAACCACTTTTTTAAGTTTTTGTCTTTTTTCGTTTTTTTTTCAATGGTAGACAATTTTTTTAGCTTGCTATGACTTGCCCATTTTTTCCTGAGCATTTCATTGCTCTATTTGCTCAAAGTAACTTTATTTGGCTTTATTTTTTCTTGTAAAATTTAAAAAATACCTTACTTTTTCTCGTTTTTATTTGTTAAATTTGGTTTTAAATATCGTTTCTGTTCTTCCTCAACCTTTGGTAGCATTTGGCGAGTTTTCTAGTGGAAGTCAGTTGTTGTAGCTCTTTTGGATGTCTCTCATTTTGATTGATATTAGTTTAGAGTTGTTTTTGTTAAACAAAATCGAGTAAATCAGAGCAAATTTTGGCCACTTTTTGTCTTTTTTCTAAGTTTGTTGCCTATTTCTTCCAATTTAATGTTTTTGTTGGTAACTTTTTCTCAATAAAGAGCATTTTTGTAGGTGTCGATGCTGTGAATTTGCACTTGAAGGCTTAGCAGGGCAGTTTTCATTTAAACAAATTATACAAATCTCTAATTCGTTAAAGAGTTTTTCTTATTTTTTTTTATAGTTTGTTGTATAACGTTTCTCTGCAATTACTAGGTGGGCGATTGATCTAGCCAAACATATAAATAATTGATTTCTATGAGTTATGGATGGGAAGCTGCATGTTATCTTTTTGTAGAGAATTTTGTTTGGATTTTTAGAGAATATTATTTTTTGATTTGGTCCTTTGTCAAGTTTCCAGTTCTCCAGTCTTTTCTTTGTCAATTGCTTACACTGTCTGTCGATTGATATTATGCTGGTGATGCATCTGATTAGTGAGAATAGTCAGATTTCTACTTCGAGTCGTTTCCGGAATTCTTCCGGCTATGTTTTTTATTTTTTAAGATGTGTGCACACATTTTTCAATGACTTTGATCGTTCAAAACGGGATAAACAGGTAAAGCCCAGTGGGCATTAAGTTTCATTAGAGGCCCAAAGTGGGCTTTAGTTGTCCTTCAAGAGCTAATAGTGGTGCAGCTGCTGGGATGGCCTTAATTTAAGGTTAAAAGGTCTTTTTTAGGAGTTTTTTGGCTCAAAAGGGTGCAATTTTTAATGTTTTTGTATTTTCTTTGAGTTTCTATGTTTGATTAGTCTTAGGTTGAAGTTTTTAAAAGTTGATTAAGGTCGTCTACGACACAAAATTGCTTGTTATGACCATTTTATGAGCTATAAGTTTTGGTACTACAAACACAAACTCGCGAAAGGATACTAATTTTTGCAATTTTTTTTCAGGTTTTTTTGAAAATTTTTGTCATTTTTTGTGTTTTTTTAGCCCTAGGTGCCAAAAAACCTGCTCTAGAGTTTGACAAAGGGTTTGATGATAGATTACTGCATAATTTCTAGTGGTAATGGAACTGTTTTCAACTTTTTGCCATCATGAATTTTAGCATTTTTTGACAAAGCTTGCAATTTTTTCATGTTTTTTGACATTTATTGTCATTATTCAAGTTGCTTGAGTCCCAAGTGTCAGAAAACCTCATTAGCGGTTGGATGATAAGTTACTGAAAAATTTTTAGTTGCCATAGAATAGGTTTCAACTTTTGAATATCACAAATTTTGGCAATTTTTTTGACAAAATTCGCATTTTTTTCAAGTTTTTGAAAATTTTCGTCATATTTTCAATTTTTCCAGCTTCAAGGACAAGGCAATCTCCTTTGAGGACTGTTATTAGGGCACTTCATAGTTTCTTTTAACAATGGAAGGGTTTTTAATATTTTAGTGTCTCGAATTTTAGCATTTCTTTGATAAAATCTTCAATTTTTTCAAGGTTTCCCAAAGTTTTTGTCAGTTTTTGATGTTCGTCCATTCTTAAGTGCTTGAAAGTGTATTCCACGTTCTGATGAAAAATTAGTGCATGGTTTTCATTTTCAATGGATTTGTTTTCAACAAATTAACCTTTCGTCTTTGGAATTTTTTGGATAAAATTTGCAATTTTTTTCAAGTTTATTGAAAACATTTGTGCTTTATTTACTTTTTCTTGTCTCAGTAGACAGGTAGCGTCATACAGTGTCTGATAGTATGCTATAAAATAATTATTATTTGCTAGGGGCAATTGAATGGCTTTCAACATTTTAATAGAACGAATTTCTATTTTTTGAAGTTTGAAATTTTTTCTAAAAATTTTTGCCTATCAATCTATGGGCCAATAAGTTTTTTAAAGCTTGGAATTGGGTTACTGGATAGCCTCTAGAGACATAGAAATCATTCTGAAGAGATTTATATCACGATTTTCAGCAGCATTTTCTGATAATTTGCAATTGATTTCTTTTTTTCTTTAATTTTTTGGTCATTTTCGAGTTAATCATCGATCTTCAAGGGCCAATGAATATTTTTCAGGTTTTGCAGATAAATTACTGGACCAATTTCAGAAACAAAAATTGATTTTGAACATATTTTTGAAATAGGTATTTTTAAAGGGAAAAATTTTGCCTTGAAAGTTTTGAAAGCTTCGAGCTTTAGCACTGAGTATATTTTGTTTAATTTTGATTCTTTTAAATTTCTCAATTTTTTGAGATGATTTTGTTTGTGTTCTTTCTGTAATTGTTCAATTGATCTGCTGGTCAGGTAGAGTACTTCTGAGTTTTTCATTCAATTCTTTGAATTGTATTTCAGGACTTGTCCTGCTATGTTTTTTTTTCATTCGCTGCCACTAGTACCAGTAGATGTTCTTTACACCGTCGAGATTTCAAATGATCATAACTATGTTAGCAGTTTGTTGACCTTTAAAAAATTTCATAGCTACATGAACTCGCCCATTGGAAGCCCCAATCATATTTCGTAGAATTGTCAAATATCCCTCAAACTTAAACTCAAAAACTTTGATTTTCGCGATCTGTTACAGGTGATGTGCAACTTTGGGGAGTTGTGCTTTGACTCAGAACCGTCGAAAAAAGTCAACTATTTCATTAACAGAAACAAGGACCAGATATGCTCTAGTAGAAATGAAAAATGGACGCAATTAAGAACTGAAGTAATTGTTACCTAGCCTCAAATGCTTATAGAAAACAAATTTTTCTCAATCAAGCTGTGTTTTCTTGACTAAGGGTAGAGACAAACAAGTAATCTAAGTTTAGTAAGAATATACATATAATTCGTACGGCGGGTTTCGAGTCTCTGTTATCACCTAAATACAACCAAAACTTAAAAGTACAATTCACTTTACCATGAGAACTGATGATTCCCCTTTTCAAAGTTACCTTCTCCAGAACTTCCACCACTACAGTGGTGTACTCAAAGAATTTAATACCGTCTCTGGCCCTTTTCTTGGTGAACTCAATTGCGACATCCCTACCTTCTCTGTTGGCAGCGACCACTGAACAGGAGGTACAGTGACTATGTCATTTCTGGGGTTGCGCTTCGTTGAGAGGGCGGTAGTTGGCACCGTGAACGTCGATGACGAAGTCACCGCGAAGCTCGCAGGAAATTCGCCATCTCAGGAGCTAGAATTCGCTGAGTATAAACTAATGGCTTTTCGGGCTGCCATTTTCAAAAATATGTCAAAGAAAACAGGATATTACGTATGAAGTTGTAGTTATGAAGAGTGCTAAATGAGTGGAATACAGAACTAGCTCAGGTGCTTGATAGCAACATAAAAAATGAATATACAGTTTTTGAACAAAATCAATTTTCTGTCGCTCATAATGGAAACACATATGGGCTGCTTATTAAAACTTTAATTGCTTGGAATATGGGATTGGGGATCTGTTTAAATTTTGCATGCATGAACCAAATAGGAGAAATGCTGAATAAAGGGCCAGTAATTCAAAATTCTTTCTCTATGCGGTTCTTATTGATAAAGAATAGAAGCAATGTTCTGACTTCAATGATCTTGATTGGCTAAACTTAAAGCATATAGCGAAGTAGCCCTAAAAGAGGACTCTGAGAAATTCAAAGTCAGAATTGGCGGACACCAGGAGCACCAAATAAGGATTGAACGTTGCCCTTTGTCCAGCAAATCTCGACAGAAGAGGAAAATAGCCCAATAGAATCTTCTAGTTAAACTCTTTTCCCTCTGTGTAAAGTAGCGACAGTAGAAGTGAAGTTAATGCCGCCTTGCAAAAGAAAATCCTAGGAACCAGTGAGTAGCCAATAAGAGCGGAAACCTTGCCAGAGCGGAGCTTGCTCTTTGGAACCTGAATTCTATATATGAACCTTGATTGTCTAAAATAGTGCCTGAAATCCATATCAATTCTCGGATCTCTATATCCCGTTTCATAGATGCTTGCTTGAACGTCTCAAGCTTTGAACAGTATCTCTACGTTGAGTAGTAGCATACTTGAAAATCTCAAGCTTTTAAATTTGTTCAGAACTTACTTACCTTTGTTAGCATGCTATTTAGGATAACCCAAAGTGTTAATGCAAAATCTTCGTTCATGAAAATTTGTTTTGAACAATTTCGGAATTGTCGTTTGCAAGTTTTGAATTGTTTTGCATCGCAACTTCACAGAGAGCGTTTCAGAAAATTAAAAAATTGTTATTTCGATTGAGAAAAGCTTTCAACTGTTGTTCAATTTTTTCTTGTAGATAGGTAGATAAGTATGGACAAGTTCAATCAGAATTACCAACACTGCAAATTCATGCAGAGTTGGTAATAGTTGTACGACACAGGAGTGTTAAAACGTTCTCTGAAGATTTTCATTTGACATTTGGACACGTGCATTTCTTTGTTTCCTGTTAAACTTTTTGAAATGATTGACTTAGCCTCATGCTTCATGTTATTGCTGTGCAAGTATAACGAATGACCCATTGTCGCCCAAGCTTGTTTAATATATCGTCACAATAAACTGATTTCAATCTAAGTTGAATGAATTTTAATTATCAATAAGCGTTATTAAACTGTTCTGTATAATATCATTTTCCCCCACAAATTTAGCGGGACTAGAGCCAATGAAACACCCCATTTACAGAATTTTTGTTTAAAGGGGGGGGGGGGGGTTAGCCTACTACCCTTATACTCAAGAAGTATTATTATTCACTGCCCCTTTATAAAGTTGAGGCATTTGGCCTGGCCAGGACGGATAAATCCCATATAATGGATAAGACCCATATTTTTCAACCAGATATCTTTTAACTCGAGTTAACAGATATCTGATCGAAAAAATATGGGTCTTATCCATAATAGCCCCCGGCATAGTGCTCATATAACGTATAACCCCAATTGTGGTTAACATACCATATTGGAGGCTACAATCTTATGGGGGGAGGGGGTCTATAATTGGAAAAAATATTACCTGGTGATTACATATTAGCCAAATGCTGCAAAATATGTGCGACAATGTGTCTCTGCGAGAGATTTTTCTTTTCGCCAATCAAGGCAGCCGAGACGCCTGGGTCAGCATTGGTGTTGAGTCGGAGCATTCTAGGTTATAATCATTTTGGATATTTTTTGTTTCTGCCACCCCCCTCCCCCCGTGGGAACAGAATAGATCCCAAAACTTTTACATAGTCATTCACTATGTAATGGGACGTGCTCTGTTACAGGAGATGTATACTGGGACTGCAATGTTCTTTGCATAGACACCACTTTTGTAAGACACCCGAAGACGAAGTAAAAGGGTATAAAAATTTACTCCAGTTTTCGAATGTTGGTTTGGAATGTTTCCATTCTAATCTAACAGGCAAGACCTAAGATCTACAGCGACTTGCAGCTAGTTATAAAAAGAGAGGGATCTATTCCGTTTTGTCTCCTGGTGCTTTTCATTACTCACATTGCAATTTTTCTCACCCCACATCGGGTCTATTCGCTTTCGGCCCCCAGCTTAGTGGGCAAATAAACTTTTACGCCCCCCAGGTGCACATGATATTTTTTGGATCTATTCTGTTTCGCCCCCTCCCCCTCCCCTCCCCCCCCCCCCCCCCCCAGTGTTTTCTATGACCCCCAGTTACAAAAAAAATTATATGTTGTTATATAGCACGTTACTACGTAAGAAAATAGGGGTCTTTCCCATTATAGCCCCCCACGAAAATATAGCCGCCCATTATGGTATTTTTACCATGATTGGGGGGGGGGGCTATAGGTTATCTGACCACTAAGCTGGGGGGGGGGGGGCTAAAATGGGTAAGACCCAAAAATAGCACATGTACCTGGAGATCATAAAAGATTTATGCTCACTAAGCTGGGAGTGGGGGTCAAAACAGAAAACAGATCATTATTTTGCTTAGTTACGTGCTATATAACAATCCGTAATTTGTAAGTGAGTGGCATAAAAACTCTAGGGGGATCAGTAAATAAGGTCTCGTCTCCTTTAACACGGGCAAAAGGATTCATTAAGTTGAATTTTAAATTGATTTTTGGAGTCTTTCCCATTATTACCCACCAACTTAAAGGTCAGATAACCGATAGCTCCTCAATTATGGTAAATATACCATAATGGGGGGCTATAATGGGAAAGACCCGATTATTGAACTGAAAAATGCAAAATATGCAAAAAATAGGGGTCTTTCCCATTATAGCACCCCACAGCTTAGTGGTCAGATAACCTATAGCCCCCCAATCATGGTAAGTAAACCATAATGGGTGGGCTATAATTTCATGGGGGGCTGTAATTGGAAAGACCCGAAAATAGTTGGTATAAAAAGCACACTTCTTTAAGAAAATACAGGGAAAATTTAGATTAGCTAAACATATTTTGGATCTTTTTCCGTTTGTGCCCCCCTCCAGTACCTTATGCGCCCCTTGTTACAGAGTCATTAGAAAGTCAATCATTATGTAAAAATGTTGCACGTGCGTCTGGGATGTGCAATTAATATGCTCCCAGTAAGCTGGGGGGCAAACGGAAAAGATCCCATATTTTACATGGTTGAAATACGAAAAAAAAATTAGTTCCGATTCCCGGAAGTGATTTTTTATTACATTTCATGAGAATTTTATCTAGACCGGAGAAAATTGAGGTCATCGGTGGGGGCAGTGGTTGTTAGAGTCGGATTACATTAGAAGGGAGAACTTACCTTACGATACGGTGCAACGACTCCTGCACTTCTCACTTGGACTCCAGATATTCTTGCCAAAACTTAAATTTCAGACATTTCTCGACAGGAAATTTAATATGACCAATACTACAGGAAATTCCCAGTCAAAAAACTTCTTTCACAAAAAATTCCTTAAATTTCTGACCGGAGAAGTACACATTAGTAAAAATATGATAGGAATCGTTATTTTTTTAATTTATTTTTTGGTTGGAAACTTGCGTATACCCACTTAAGACAGAAAATTGGGAAACAGAAATAAAAGACCACTATTCGATTTTACCCGGCGGCATTTTTTGCTGAAATTAAAATCGATCTTTTATTTATGCCTGGTCACATTTAGAAGGTTTGGTTGATGCTGCAACTTTTATGATAAGATCGAGAACAATGGTGAGGAACAAAATCATTCACAACCCAAGTTATCTAATGGAGCTGCTGCCACAGTTAAAGCAGAACTTCTCATTTCCTCTCGGGGTGCCTCCTTTTTTCTGTGTTTTTGCTCCCATCGGTCCCGGCTTTCCTGGGACATCTTTTGCGTTGTTCAGATATCCTGCTTCTCCGGGTCCCTGCCCTTTCTCTGAAATTGTCTTCATCTCTCGCAGCTTTTCTGGGACAGAGTTTAGGGTCCTAGCTTCACTGGTTCACTGCCTTTTTCGTTGCTATCGTGGCATCAAAAGCGCTCAATTAGTTCATTTCAAGAGTTCTTTGCTCGGACTCTTAGGAATCTCGCTAAGTCCCGATTTTTCTTTAAAAAATCTCGTTCAAATTCATTTTTCCTGTTGAGAATCTTGTAAGGCTAAAAACTTTCTGCTGTGATTCTTTTTTGACTAAATTTCTCACTAGTATTCCAAATTTTCTCACTTTTCCTAGTTGGAAGAGTAAGAATTTGCATACACCTACAGAGGCCTATATTTCTTGATATGTTTCTCCATATTATTCTTGACAAGGTTTCTTCTATTTTGCCAACTCCAAAGAACTTTGGCACGATTTTCATGAAATGTATTACTGGGGAAACCTGATTCAGGGGTCAATAAGATCATGAGAGCGCCAAGACTAATTTAGATTTAAAATCAAAATTAGTTCTGAGGCCAGTTTTTACCGGCACATCAAAAAAGTTCGTCACACAGGCTCATTATCTAAGTTTTTTAAAACTTCAACAAAAAATTTTAATGTCCTTTATGTTCATCCAAAACCATCAAATCTTCCCTCACTTTTTAAAAAAAGTATTGGAGAATTCCTTATCCAAATCTATCCAATTTTTCTCTAAATGTATCTGGTTGTTTTCTGTTTCCTGTTGAGGCATGCTAGAGGATCTGATAGCTCACGAATTGGACGCTCTGCAGTTGCTGATGCCGCAGAAGCTTTTCAATGTAAATGTCCTACCCCTGCGTTCTGAACTCGCAGCTCAGCAGTAGTTGTCGAAGGAAAACTCTAAAAAATACCTTGAGTTTGGGATTCCATGCTCAACGTGCCTCCTTCACTATCTGAAGTGCTCTTTCAGCTAGTCCACTGGCTCTTGGATGGCAGACAGGTGACTCATTGTTCTAATTTTGTGTCATTCGCAACACATTTTTAGATGACCTTGCTCAAATTAAGGACCATTATCAGAAACTAAAGTCTTAGGTATAACGAAGCATGCAACGATTTTACTGAGATAATTTGTTACTGTTACTGTTGTTCCTTTTTGCAAGGGGAAAACTTCAATCCAATCTGAACCCGCGCCAACAAAAATTAAGATTTTGTCTGGATATTTAAGACAAACACAGTCCTTATAGAGCCCTTTCCAAACATTTACTTTTTGACCCGAAGATACTCTTTTTCCCAGCTCAGGTCTATTCATTTGACAAGACCTAAGTGTACTTTACAAATGTTGAAATATTTTTGTATTACCAGGCCACCACGCTTTTAATCCGATTGATGCTCAAAATGCAATTTTCCCACGGTGTGCCTGATTTAATTCTGCAAAAACCAATTAACAGAGTTAAAGTTTTTTTTGAATTAAGGAAACAATATTTCTGATAATGATCCCTTTGTAAATGGTCAGTGCATTTTTCTGTCGTTCAAATCCTTTTGGTTTTTTTCAGCATGCCAGTTTTGATTCATTTAATTATGTTTTGGAATAGTTTGTTTGTTTTGAGTTCCCTTCTGACTTCTGCGTGGTTCAGCAAATTGCTGTGAGGAACAAATGTCAATGATTGCAAAGCGCACACCGTTGCCGTCAGGTTCGTCTGCGTCAAAAATCAATTTGCCCAGTCTATGTATCAGCGTGGATAATCTGCTCTCTAGGTGCGTCCTTCAACTGATAGTCAAAGCCCATCAAAAGCTATGGCTTATCTTATGATTGTAGCTGATACCTTTTCAGGATCTCCTCCTCGGATGCAAGAGACATTAGAGTGTTGAATCGTCTGCCAAATGAAAGTGCGTCAATTCTGTGACCACAATGACAACTGCCAGTGCTTCATGCTCCATGTCTGAGTACACTGGAGACATTTTTTGAGACACTTTTTTGTGGAATGTTCTTCCTGCGGAAGAAGACCGCCTATACCAGAGGCATCACAAGTAACAGTGTTTTCTTTCTACAAACTGCAGGGCTGTATAAGTGGGCAGGCACAAAGTTAGATTTTTATGTCTTCGAAAGCCTTTTCTAGCATTTTACCTCATGAGAGAGAATTTGCTGTTTATCATGTCTTTCAGAGGTAGTTTTTTTTTCGCAAATTTGGGAAAGTTTTCCCATTTAAATTTTGGAAGTGCTTGGTTTTGATGCTCTTCCCTCAATAGAAAGTGAGGATCCAAAAAACTATTAGTGTTGACATGTTTGGAGTTAAATTTTCTATCCTTCATGGTTTATTTCTTTTCAATCGGTCGTATTTTGACTGCGAGGATGCTCCAGGGCAGATCTAAAGTCGAAGAGTTTGTGCTGAAAGATTACAACGATCTTATTTACTTTGACCGTTGATTTTATGCAAATTAGGAAGATTGCTGTTCAATTGCTGTTCAACCCGCGAGATAGTTGTCACTTCTTCAAAAATTTCCTAAAAGCTGCTGGTTATTAAAAATTGCCTCTGCCTCTTGGTTGAATTATTCAATGTTATATTAGGCGTCTGAGAGGTTAATTATGCCATATTATGAGGCCAAATGTAGACTAGAAGCCCTGTTCCATGTCTGGCATTGGGTAGTCGTCATCCATGTCTTTGCCCTTCATATAAACATTCAACTCATTGCAAAGTTTTCTATTCTTAGTTCTCTACTCTTCTTTCCTTTCAACAAAACTTGTGTTGCATTAGTGACTTCTCTTGGCTACAAGTGTCCAAAGATATTTTGTGCTAGCTTCTCTGCGACCTCGTCTTCAATATGTAGAAGTATTTACCTGGCTTTGCAAAAAACTGACTGTGATCCTGTTATCGACTTTGTATGATATTTGCAAGGCTTTGCCGGCAAGTTTGCAGTTGAGATGTTTTTTGCATTTTGTACTGATGGAAGATCTGTTCCCAGTAGTCCAAAATTTTCATCAGATTTGACAATTGCTAGTTGTTTTTGTACATACTTGTGTCCACTCACCTCAGCGCACATATAAGTGAACCTCGAAGTGTTAACTGGTGACCACCATTAGCTTCAAGATGTCTTACCTTACAATCTAACTGAGGTTTACCGAGCTCAAACGTTTTTTCTACATGATACCAACGTGCCATCTAGAGTGGTTTCTACCTGGATTTTTATTTTGGAGTTATGTATTGAGGTACATTCAAATTGTTTTCTGTGCAAAACATTCTTATCTCTGATCCTTGAGATGCTCGTACTGATGAACTGCCTTTCCTCTTCCCAAAACTTGTTCTGTTTTTATACCTACCTAAGCTTGATTGGGAGTTACCTCATTTTGAATAGTGTCTCATCTCCTCACTGGATAAACAATCTTGTTCATAATTAGACAAGGCTTATAAGAGCATGTTCTACCGCAACATCCAGTGAACATAATGCTACTTCTGTTAATTGTGTATTTGGAATTCAGTTTTCGATAGGTCTTTTTGAACCTGTAGCCAACTTTTTCTTTTACTATGAAAAGCTTTCTAATTGAGAAAGAGCTTGCGAAAGCCAGTGCTTGAATACTGAGCACTAAGATCGCGGTCCATTCGGGAGACTTTGTTGGTTTTGATTGGAAACCGTCTAGTTGTCTATGTTTTGCTTCAGTGTGCCTCAATTATGAGATGAATTATATTTTTAGTAAACAACTCGGGATTCGTAACTGTTTTGACCTTTTGAAGTCACAGTAGCGTGCTTATTCTCTGAGACGTGCTATTTGATTCCCTGAGACGTGGTAGTGGTCACACATCTTCCTCTGCACAAAATCCACACAGTATATTAATTACTCTGCATTCTGTAGATGCAGAACTTGTCGGTCGGTTATTGGTCTGGACACCGTTGTCGTGCTCTCTAATTCGGGTCGAAAAATGCCATCAGTTTATTTATATATCAGTTTATATATATATATATATATATATATATATATATATATATATATATATATATATATACGGAAACAATCTCGACAAAACGCAGTGAAAGTTTAGTATATCTACAGATGTTCTACTTGACAGACATGCAAAAACATGTTAGTTCCGTGTCTCGTACGCGGTTAGTTAGTTTCATTACATTGCATGAAAATAATATTTGTACCTTGTACAATCAACATCATCAGTTGGAGGTCAGCTGTTCAGATTTTGATAGGTTTGAGAATTTACATAATGACATCTGTTTTATACGTCAATGAGATAGCCATAGCAACAAAGTTGAAGTGAAGTTGAGTTTTCTGGACCTGTTTTTATCATCACATCAATAGTATTCATTGGTTAAAATCTTTTTTTGAAACTTTAACAACACAAACTCCTAAGGCTGTTGATGATCATGAAAACTATCAGCTTCAGGTTTGTTTTTCATGCTTAGAGATGGCCAAGGAATACACTTTATGATACTGAACTGGATGGGGGTAGTTAGGGCGGTTGGGGGGGGGGGCAATTATGGGAATGACGCATTTTATCCTATTAGTAGTGTTTGTTATTGTTGTCCATACTCCAATCAGGACACGCTTAAATTTCTTGAAACTTTACTTCGCCACGTTTAAAACCAATTTGATGAGTGAACACCGATTTCCTATGTTTTGAATTTCTACGTTCACCGGGAAATTCAGGGCACAGAAATTTTTGTGCCTACAAAACCAATTCAGATAAATGTTAATTATATCCTGATTTTGGAGAATAAAGTGAAAAAAGATAGAAATAAAAAAACCAGCAGTGCTTTTAGCATTAAAGTTGGCGATAAAAATCAAAAACCATCTTTTTTGATATTAAAAAAATCTGAGAACTTTTAGTAGGTAGTTCAAATTTTAGGTTTTTGTGGTGTTTATAGCAGTTTTTGAGCTTCGATGAAGTGAATAGTTGCATTTTAATGATGGTGCGGTTCTATTCTATGAAAAAGTCGGTGTTATACGTGAATATAGAAAAAAAGTAGATGACTTCCATATTCGTGGATTTTAACCAATAATATTTAATGAAGTACGTCTCTTACATCACCGAAAACGAAACTCATTTTCTCAATTTGAGTTGATTTCCTTAAGATGGAATGCAAAAAGCAAACTAATAGAACAGTCGTAAAATTTTTAAGTGTATCTTACGTGACTCTGCTTGAAGGCACTGAAAATTTCTCGGGTTTATCGAGAGCCACGAAGCAATTGGAGATAATACATAATAATGTCGAAGTGACTTATGCAGAGTCACATAGCTTTCAAGAAAAACAAAACGTGCACATATTAAAATGACGAAAGTCCATGTAAGCCAACTTTCTGGCTAATTACTAGGAACTTGTGGCGTTTTAATTTCTAGAACTGCAGATTTTGGGCATTTTAAAATGTGAGCATGAGTGTTTCAAAAGGTAATATGATTTTTTTGAGAAGAAGAGAATCAATAGATAAAAAACTTTATGCATGGAATATGTTGAGACGTAAGAGCGTCTTTTGCATCGTCGTACGAAGTGCGATTACGAAAGCACCTTTTTAAAACTCCTAAACCATTTAAGCAGATTTTATTGTTTTTCTTGAAGTGAGATTTGACATGCCAGTTAACAATTATAAAAAATAAGCAAAAGTATAAAACAAATCACAGGATATTCAACTTGAGCTCTCTTAGTCTTATCACTTCGTTGCGTTTGACGCCAAAATTAATGTTGAACCAAATTAGGCGCAACATCTGCTAGTATCAAATTAAACCTTTATTGCAAATGAAACATAAAATACTATCGTTGATTTTTTTGAAGGCCAATTCTTCTGTCCAGTGTTGGTTTGATCCCTCAAATTTTGTGCAGAGAGATATTTTTTTCCTATAACTCATCTGGGTCTATTACTTTCGTATGCTTGCGCTTGACTAATTTATGATTTCTTTTTACTTGATAGCATCTGCTCAGGGTCCAAGAGCAAACTCGTGAATCAAACACTTTAAATCTGTTACCAATCCAATATTTTAACTGAAGTGGTTGTCGATATCAAACGTTTTTATAAATCAAAAAATTTGAATTGTATTGGGGCGCTGTCTTTTTACGACTCGAAGAGGAGTATTGGAAAAGTCCTTTTTTTAATCAATTTTAATGGAGTGAATTTTGAAGCAGGAAATGAAACGCGTGAAAAAAGATTGGAGTGATTTTGGCGCTGAACAAAAGTGAAGAGCGGAGCGAAAAGAGAGTGGTTTTTGTTCATACCGTTCTTTTTGAGAGAGCGAGAACTTGATGTGTGAAAAAATTTTCTCTCAGCGAGCGAAATTCTTTTGTTCACGTGCAGCTTTTAAAAGCAGTTTTTTTTTGCAACTTATGATGATTAAGAGGTTTGATTATGATATTTTATTAATTGTAGGCTTGTTTTGATAGAAATTGAAGTTTTAAATTAGTTAATTTGAGTTTAATGCTAATTTGGAGGTTTTTGATCAGTTTCGCTGATTTTAGACGAAATTTAACGATTTTTTGCCTCTTTTTTGTTTTACTGCTTTAAGAGGGATTTGAAAAGAAGACTATTACTTAAGGAATATATAAATACTAATTGACTAAAGTTTTGTTGGTATAAAACCTTTTTTTTCTAAGGAAAAATGACAGAAAAATTGAAAAATTTCAAACCATTTTTCTTAGTTTTTTGCAGTTTTTCTTTTTTTTAAATCTGAGACAAATTTCTTACCTGTTACGACTTGCCCATTTTTTCTCGAGTTTTTCGTTGCTCTAATTGCAAAGGAACGTTATTTGGCTTTATGTTTCCTTGCACTATTAAAAGAAAACTATTATTAAGTTTCTCTAGTTTTATTGTGCAATTTGTTTTTGAATGCCGTTTCCATTCTTCCTTAATTTTTATGGCATTTGTGGAATTTAAGGCTACAAAATAGTTGTGCTAATTGTTTATTCATAATTATGGACAATTTTCTCCTTCGAGTCGTTTCCGGAATTCTTCCGGGTATGTTCATTTTAAGATCTGTTCACACATTTTCATGATTTTCAAGTCAAATTGGAGTAGTGATTTTGGTCACGCCGAAACAGGAAGTGGAGCGAAAAAGCGAGTGGTTTTGCGGCGTGAAATTTTTTTGCTCTAAATGTATAGTAGAGGGAGAAAACGGTGTTTGAACAAAAATTCGCTTTCTCCGTAGTGGTTTTTTGTTCACATCCGGCAATTTCACTTTGATTTTTACTGTTTTTTCGATTTTTTGGATCGGATTTTTTTCTAAATGGTTTTCCCAATCCATTCATGGTCCGTTCTAGGTCTAGTTTTCTGTTTAGTCAATGAAAATTCTCTGAATTGTACGTCAGGACTTGTCCTGCTATGTTTTTTTCTTAATGAGTTTAAAAAAAGTTGAGGGCCAAATTGTTGAGGATCAACATTCACTAAATTTGAGGTCATGTTTTCAATTGAATTGGTTTTGAGTAAAAGGTGTCTAATAGCGCGCCTCACTTCATCTGCGTGATCTCTTTTTCTGTTTGTGACCATCAAGAACAATGATTTTAGACTTCAAAGTTAATAAAGTCTAAATTCAAAACGATAACTACTCAGTCTTTTTTGCATAAAATATCAATTTTGTGATCTACAATATCGTACAAAAATCTAAAACATAGCACAAAGTCTTTTAAAAATTCCAACTGCTATTTTACAATACCTGACAACTCTCATATTGTTTCATTAATGTTGTGATTTTCTATACTGCTTTACTTAGTTAGACAGCCAATGCCTCCAGTTCTCCGCAAGTTTGTCTCAACAGACACCACAGAGCTCGAAAAACTTTTAATATTTGATTTTTTTAACTCGAAGATTTGATGTTTCTTCTTTTCCGTTTACTAGAAATTTCAATTAAACATCTGAACAAAACTCAAACTTGATCGTTCATGTTTTTTATCGCTCCGTAGTCGCGTTTTCCACGAGTTCTCAGAAAACTTGCTACGTATATGGATTTCATTTACTATACCACTGTTTCCTTTAGTTCAGCTTTGGCCCATGAAAAAAGCCCTGAAAGAGACAACGAAGATTTTGCTCATAAGTTTTTGATAAAAAGCGAATTAGGTTGACTTCATTCAGATTAAAAATGCTTATTTCGAAATTCCCATTTTGTAGTTTATAACAAGTATCCTATCATTTGGATGACCATCTAGTTGCTTTGAATTTCAATTAGAATCAAAAATAAAATCGATCTTTTATCTTGAACAGCTATAGTGATATTCAAATTGTACATAATTTTGAATTAGCCAAAATCTAGTGATTGAAGATATTGCTTTTTTTTACTATACGTGCCTTAAATATATGGGTTATAGGAAATAAAAGGATTCGTTGTAACACAGCAATAAAGTTTGAATGAATATTTCTTTTTCAATTGTCTATGCTATCTTTGGCAGTTTTCAGGAAAAGAAGATATTAAGATACAAGATACTTGAGTCACACTTTTAAACACGATGAATTATTGGCAAAATCTTATGTTACGTATTTACTGTTTAAAAATTAGACTCTTGCAAATTCCTTCTATCAAATTTTGCAGCAATTTTTTTTTAAAGCTGTTGGTCCCTTCTTATCATGATTTTACCCCACAAAAACCTGATTTTCTCGCGTGTTCCGGAACTATTTTTTATAAAAAGATTTACATACGGATTCAGATCTGCCAGGTCTTGGCCAAGACTTGGATTTAGACTGCCAAGTGTAAAAAAAAGAACTGGTCGTAGCTCTGAATCAGTAATGAATTGGGACATGCAATAAGACTTGCACAGTACTGAAATTGACCTGACATTAGGTCCGGGGAGTTATTTTGACTGTTAATAAATGGCAGATAGGTCGGGGTGGTATGCTAGTTGGAGTCATCACTGATAGCTTGAATTTATCGAATGTATGGTATGTTCTGATGTTTTAAACAGTACCAGGGGTGCCTTGCAGCTCTGGTCCTCCCGGACGGTGCGGTGCCAACTCACACTGTGTCTCAGGTTACTGTCTTTGCCGGCAGGGGTTTGAGTCCCGAAGTGGGAGGCAGGATGACTGCATTGATATCAATGAGTGCAGCGCAATTAGCGACTGTGATTCTCAGTATAATGTTAGTTAAATTTTTGCATCGCATTTTTCGAAATCATATATTAGGTAATATAGTCCATATGCCTTTTTGATTTTTTTTCACTCAGAAAGCCGCTAGTTGCTACACTGCTGCTGATGTGATCAACATTTTGAGCACCGGGACTCAACGCAAAGTCAACCTCAATATTGGACAATTTTAAAAACAAGCTCAATGTCAGATCTGATTCTGAAATACGATCCGAATCTTTTTGTGCTCGTGTTGGCGAAGACTTGCTAGGGCAAGTCCAAATCAACGAAGTGTTGAAAGTCTAAATACTATTTAAAAAGTGTTATTTCTGTAGTGAATCAAGATTTTCTCACGCGTTAAATATCTTAAACAGATCATGGAGAAATTTACCATCATTCGAATTGTTATCAAGAGAACAACATTTTGTTCAACTTCTAGGGGATAGAATGGCCGCTATCTTGTAATTCAAATTATGTACTTGTTCCACTTCTTAAAATTGGATGATTGCGCAACTTTCTTCTGTAATTCATAGAAAAGAGTTGACATTGCAGCGGACGTTAAACGTGGAAAGTGGTTTATTAGAGAGGACATTGCAGAATTCTATTTTAAATCCGTATTTATTTCACATTCATTCCCTCTCTAATTCCATCGTTGATTTCTAACCTTAAAAATAAACTTCGGTAATATCTCTTGGAATTCTATCGGAACGCTCTTTTTACTCAACGGTGCTCCTGTCGATCGCGGAAGTTTCTACATTAAATAATAACCGTAATAAAACAACCAGAATTGTTCAATTGAGTTATCAATAAGAGTATGGTTAGAGCATTTTACCTCCCCCAACAATATTTCTATTCTTTTGCCGAGTCCATAGCATAGGTCAAATGTTAAACTTCAGTTGTGACGTATCACTAATTAACATATCAAATGTGACGTATCAAATATGAATAGCAACGAATAGCAACTTCAAACACGAATAGCAACTTTAAATATGAATAAAACAGGTATTTTACACTGCAACTACAGACTACTTCCGGTATACTTATCAGGTAATGTTGTTATGACTTCAAAAATTCACTTGATAGCTTTCTCAATTCACATTGAAGGTCTTTCAATTATGTAAAACAAGAATAAAAGTGATATGGGACAACTGATGCTGCTAAATATTAGATCTCTCAATTATTTTATGTTGACTATCTTTTTGTCTATTTTATAACATGCCCCGTGCGCCAAATGTGTATCATTTGAATTTTGTAGAATAGAAAAATAGTTCCAAATTAGGACTAAATTAATTGTTGCAAATACTCAAATGCTTATTGCATTTGAGCAAAAAAAAAATTAGCCTGAGTCAAGCGCTATCTCATTGACTAACGGAATCAGTTACAACAAGGTTAACTCAATAACATATATGGACAAATTATTTTTTATGTAATCTAGGATTGTCTCTTAGGTTCTGTTTTACTGACTCAAGGATCTTGATGAGTTCCTGCGCCGTTGATTGTTCTCCACAAGTAGTTGATCCGAGATCAAGCAGATTGTCCAATTTGATAAACCGAGCAAATTATATAACATGAAGTGAATTAGAAATGCGTTTTGAAGAATTTAGTAACATCTATCTAGCAGAAAAGGCTCGGTTGGTTGAAGCAACACAAAAAAAATTGCTGTTTTTAATGAAGTACCAATTTAATGCCCATCGGTAAGGAGAAACACATATGTGCAATTCATTTAGAAGTGATTCACTGGAAATATGGCTGTGTGTGGTTTTGATTAAATTTTGTGGGGATGAAAAAATTAGGAAGCAATGCTGAAGAGAGGGCGTATTTCAAAGCTCATGCTCAATGCGGTTCGTATTACCAAAAAATAGCGAAATTCTGACTTCTTTGCTTTTGATTGGCTTAACACAAAATCTATGGAAAGTTAGTAGAAAAGGAGGACTCTGAATTATTTATGAACAAAATTTGCGGACTTTGGGAGCATCAGCAACTCATTGGAAACTGCCCTCTCTCCAGCAAGAAGAAAGGAACTCAATGCAATCTTCTAGTTGTGAAGTTGTCCCCTTGCAGACGAGAAGCACAGGAACTTGAGAGGAGCCAAAAAGAGCAGGAGGCCTAGCAGAAGGGCTGGCTCTCGAGAACGTTTTTGAGTGACAAATTTTAGGCTTAAAAATAATTTTCAAATTGGTTGAAGTTAATTGAAGTAAGAGATCCATATACCCCTATCGGAAACAAAGCTCGATATGACATAAAATCTTTTCTATACTTATTATGCGCCAGAACAAAAGCTAGCATTAGTCAGCTCCAACTTTACTTGAGTACACCCAGCCAATCAAACCAGACTAGACAAGCAGTGTAAACGAATCACTGGAATAAATCTATGCACAAAGTACGAGTTGCCAATTAATACTCGTATTTTATAAAAAATAACCGTTCGTTCACTTTATGGTGAAACCGAGGGAACATATAGGGGGAATGTTTCTCACACAATTTTCGCCTTTTTCCTCAACTTTAAGCCGTGCACTCCTTGACTCTAGAAATTTCTGGAAAAAACAAAGGTTACTAGGAATATATTTCGAAACAAATATTTGTGTTGTGAGATTCTTGTAGGCCTAATGTTCATCTTGTAGAAGTTTGACAGAAATTATTCTCGTACGATTTGGAGCCTTGTTCGATCTTACAAGATCTAACCTCTTAGAGTTGTCCCGTACGGCTACTCTAAGAGGTCATTCGCCAACTTCATTCAATGTAGGTCGAATGCACAAATTACCCTGGAGCATACATATGTGACTGTAAAGAAGGCTTCACGCGTGACAACTCAGTGTGGCCTAGACTGAAGCATTGCATTGACATTGACGAATGTAGTCTCAAAAACCCGCCTAGATGTTGGGGTCCAGGGCATAAGTGCACGAACACTGTGGGTTCCTTTATTTGCCAATGTTCAAACACTCTGGACAAAGTCAACGAGTTCGACTATATCTCTACCGAAGGTTTGTTCTCTTTTACTTAATGATGACACCAAGTTTAAAGTGTGAGACGCCTCGACAATGAAATGCAGATAAAAATATGATGAACTGATGAAACTGATGATATAATTACCTGACTCGGGCTCAAAGCTTCCGACGTAATTTTCACGCATCAAAGCTCCATGATCTGATATTGGGTTGCACCTAAATTATGAGGCTTAAATGAGTAAAAGACGCTTCAAATCTCTTCATTTTAAAATTCAAATTAATAATTTCTCAAGTTTTCATTCTGATTATAAATATTTTGGTCTTAAAATTTGTTTTGTTTTTTTATTTGAAATGGCTCACTAAATATTAAAACACAATCAGTCTTAGTAAAATAGTTTTTTTCTTCTTACAAGGAGTATTTCTTTACAAAGAGCGTTATATAGATGCATGAACAATTTTCTCGTCATATTTGTTCCGACCCCTATTGAGGGGGGGATGAGGAACTATATACTCAACTGTTTTCTTTTGTTCAGACAATTTTGACCGATCGATATGTTCATCGTACAGAGTTAGGAGTGGTATCAATAAAAAGCTTGTCAAGCGTAGAATTTGAAATTAAAAAGAAATTTTTAAATTTTCGTTTTATAGAGCGGGTTTAAATTTTTGGTATAAATTTTTGTGAATATTAGACCGACTTGGTTTATTTTTCACATATTCCGGAATTTTTGCTTAAATTATCGTCAATTTGGCTAATATGTGTAACATATAAAAACAATTGTACTGTTGATTATTTTGGTCTAAATATTTTGGTCTTAAAATTTGTTTTGTTTTATTATTTGAAATGGCTCACTAAATATTAAAACACAATCATTCTTAGTAAAATAGTTTTTTTCTTCTTACAAGGAGTATTTCTTTACAAAGAGCGTTATATAGATGCATGAACAATTTTCTCGTCATATTTGTTCCGACCCCTATTGAGGGGGGATGAGGAACTATATACTCAACTGTTTTCTTTTGTTCAGACAATTTTGACCGATCGATATGCTCATCGTACAGAGTTATGAGCGGTATCAATAAAAAGCTTGTCAAGCGTAGAATTTGAAATTAAAAAGAAATTTTTAAGTTTTCGTTTTATAGAGCGGGTTTAAATTTTTGGAATAAATTTTTGTGAATATTAGACCGACTTGGTTTATTTTTCACATATTCCGGAATTTTTGCTTAAATTATCGTCAATTTGGCTAATATGTGTAACATATAAAAACAATTGTACTGTTGATTTTGGTTTTAAAGAGAAAAAAGTGTTGTTGACTATGTTGATTTAATTTTTTTGGCTAAAATTTTTGGCTGAAAGTTTCAAAATTCAGCATTTTTCACCAAAAATTGCCCAAAATAAGCTCCTTTAGTTCACTTTGATTAAATTTGCCGGAAGTACACACCCATAAACAACTTACACATTCTTTGTAAACTACACGAAGAGCTAGATTTACACCACTTCCATTGAGAGTATTCTGGAATTAAAATTTTGCCGTTTTTTGCGAACTTTGCTCTATGATTATCGAAAATGCAGCATTTTTTTTTGATCTTTTAGCTAACAAATTATGTAGATCTATAACATTTGAAAGAATTGCGTGTTCATAATGGACGCACTGCAAAAGCACGGCTGGTTTTGATCCAATCTTGGACTGTTACAACCCAAAAACAATTCAGATTAAAATCAGTCGGAGTTTTTGTAAAAGAAACCGATTTTTTTTAATTAAGGAAAGAAAAATTCTTAAAACTCAGTGTTGATAGGTCCAATTGTCTTCATCATAATCAGTTTCAAATTATTGTATCTAGTTTCTTTGCTCGAAAGAGTTTGGTCGATTTGACTTTTAAAAATGTTTGATTTTTAAGCAAACAATGGATTAAAGAACTTTGCTACCCTTTTTCAATTAAATTGGCTATTTGGTAGCTTAGTGTCAGCAAAGAAAGACTTCCATTTTTTTCCACTGATTTAAAAATAATCTCTTTTGCGCGTTAAGTTATGGTTCTTTGGCTTTGACACTACTAGAGTTTACATTTTTTTTTTATTTTCAGACATTGGCCCATTTTTCACAGCTTTTCTCGTTTTCTCACATTATCGAATTATTAAAAGATCACATATTTCTTTAATGCCCTTCAAAATAGGGCACCAGTTAACATATAAAAATATTTAAGGGCAAGGATTATGGTTTTAACGGCTTCAACACCCGTTTAAATTAATTGAATTTTTTTTCATTTGTCTTTAACAGTCATTTTTACTATGCTCTTCAGTCATATAAAATTTGCTGAATTTTTGGCAAGTTTCAATGGTTTTCATTGGTGATAAAATGAACTTATATTCTGGTTTGAGTTGATGGCTTTCAGGACTTTGAAAACAATCGTTTTCAAAAACAAAACAAAATATTTTTTCAATTGTTGTTTTTTTTTCTAGTCTCGTACATTACAGGGCACATTTGACACTATTGCCGTCAAAAGAACATGCCAGTTAACAGAATCCAAGGTTTTTAAAGATGTCGTTATGTTTTTAATGGCTTCGGTACAGGTTTTTCGCAAAAAATAAACTGATTTTTGATTTTTGTCTAAATTTGACATTCTTTTTGTAGAGTTAAGACGTATTCTGAATAATTAAAGGTCTCAAGCACTTTTTTTGAATGAATAAACAAACCTATTTTTTTTCATTTTGTAGCTAATGGCTTTCATGATATTGAAATTAATTGTTTTCCAAAAATACAAAAGAGATACTTAATTTTGCCCTTTTTTCCTTTTTTTTTGTCTACTTTTTATCTATTCTCATTAAAGAAAGCGCGCACACTAGGTTGTTGACGTTCAAAGAAGGTTCTGTGGAAACTATTTGGACGGGCAAAATATGCATTTGACAGCGTTTTCTCGCAAGTTTTCATCGAATTTTTGTTGGTTGCCTCTCTTTGTTGTTCTTTTTGTAACTGCATAAAAAATTTAATGAAGACAGGCCTTATTGCCCTACTTTAGAGGCGTATCTGATTATAATCATTTCGGATGTTTTCAATTTATATCTAATGGTTTTCATTACTTTGAAACTAATTGTTTTTATAAAACTAAGCCATTTTTTTTAACTTTGCTATTTTTTTGTTCTTTTTTGTCTAATTATTAACGAGTGTAATTAGGGAGTGGTCTCATATCTTTTCTTTTAAAGTACAGTTTGTTTTGTCTAGTTTCAGTTTTATCTAACGCTATTTTGACCTTTCAAATAAGTTTTTTTTAAATGGACAAAGTTTTGGATGTTATTAATTTTTGTTGTTATTGTTATTTGATTTTGTTGTTTGTCTTGACTTGCAGCTTGCTGTCTTAATAGATCTCATCAATCTAAAGCAGTATTTTTAAATCCACTGAGTTATCTGCTTTGGTGGCAATCTTTTTGTTCATACACATTTGTTTTGAAAAATACTTAAGTTTTTGGGGGTTTTCTATCTGTTCTTCTTTTGGTAGACATTCATACCAAAAATGAAGATGAGCGGGGTCGGAACTTTATGTGCGAGCGCACATTAATGAGTCTCCTTGTTTTTCATAATTTTGAATTGCTATAGCTTTATTCATTTATGTGGTATCAATTTAAAGAACTTTATTTAGTTGAACATATGCGTCAGTTTGATTCATATCAAGAAAAAATCACATTTCGCTTGAGATCATGTTTAAGACTTAAAATCTGGTCGTATAATTGCTCTGCAATGATAATCACGCTGATGGGTAGCAGACCAAAAGTATATATGTCAAGAACAAATATCTCCCCGGCCAGCTCATTGGATGAGACACGGGTTGAATTTCACCAATTTTTTTCCAAGCATCTGACCCAATTTCAGTGACTCGTGGATTTTGGGAATGCAAGCCTACCTGTCCCTCGTACCCGCAAATAACTTCAACTCCCTTCTACAGTGTGGAGACAGTTGACCGCCACACAAGAGAACCTGTCACCATGTACATACTTGACATCCTACATTCTACAAGAGTCTCTAAGAGTGAGCTACAGAGAGTCAGGTCAACATGTCCCATGGTCAACTTTCAGTTCCAAGCGTGCTTCTTTAATTTCTCGAGGAATTAAACTGTTTCCTCTCTAAGGAGCTTAACTTTTATGAGTCAACGTTTCACGACCATATATAAATATCGAGTCTTTTTCCACTCCTTTAAGTGACATTAAAAACTTCAAAGAGATTTCATACCTTGTCACAAATCATCATTCCGTAGAAGACAAGGATGAGTTTCCTTCTGCAAAAACATTAACCAATTTAATCATGTAAATTAAATAAATTCAATTTGAACAAATCCTTGATCAAATGAAGAAATACCTACTTTTTTATCGTCTGGTGAACGCATAAAAGTCTGGACATAAGTGTTTATGAACACAAGATGAATGCACAAAAACTATTGAACTTACGAAAGTCTGCACATGGACACTTTCTGTCTGGGTTCTTCTGGAAATATTGACTTCTAGTCTGGCACCAAAACCTGGAAATTATGTATGTAATATGGGAAAGCCCAGAGAGGTTCATCTATAGATCATTTTGAATTCATGAAATCCGGACATTAATGGCGTTTAAACGTTTCATTACCATTTTAGATAGGGTGTGAATATTTCTGCAGGGAAGTTTTCAAAATTTGAGGGTAAATACTAATCAACCCGGGTCAACGATCATACAACTTTCTTTGATTTCGTACTAGGTCATATATGATTCTTAGTAATCATACTAGGTCATATATGATTTGTATGAATTCTTGGTAGTCATACAAGGACCATATATGATTTCCTAGAAATCATACAAGGATCATACAAAAAATTCAAAGACTAAAAACTGTTTTATTTTGATTTTCGATAGAAGTTGAAAAATTTTCTTGGATTTCATACAAGGTCATATATGACACATAATACATTGACTGGTGCCACAAACTCTCGTATAATGTAGTCAGAAGACTTATTAAATTATTATATCGCATTTGCAATCCACATTTGATTCTTTGTGTGCGCTAAAAGAATAACTTTGTGGTTTAAACGTATTCAGAAACGAATATGGCGTGATATGCATTTTTTTCTTGATTAATTTTTTTTTATAAATGAGCATTTATATGTACAAAGTATGTCAAAAATTTTGTTATTTGTTTGGACGTACTCTTTTATTTTATGCCCAACCTGCAATTGATATTGTAAGTTAGGGTCTTTTGGTGGATCACAAATGATGCCGGGGTATCATATAGGTGGTGCCCTACCGAACGAAAACAATAATGATTTCTTGGTAATCATACAAGGATGATATGTGAGTTATTTGGTTTCATACAAGGATTGTACTAAGAAATCAAGTATGGACAGTATGCAATCATATATGATCCTTGTATGAAATCAAAGAAACTTCAACCCGAGCTAACAATCCCCCCATTACCCCCAAGATCTTACATCGTTTTACCTCCTTAAACTTACACTCTAATATTACATTTTTTGGGCGTTAATTTTCTTTTTTTTTTTGGGGGGGGGGGGTAAAATCTAACAATCCTCCATTACTCCTAATACCCTCTAGTCATTAATCTTACATCGTTTTAACCCCCACCCCCCAAAAAAATACCCCCTTAATCTTACATCTTTTTGTGGAGTAATTTTTAGTGGGTCAACTCTAAAAAATCCCCCCATTACCCCTATCACCCCTTATTACCCCCTACTCTTTTATCGTTTAACCCCCCATAAACAGTTACCCCCTTAACCTTGGGGTTATTCAGGGGGTAATTTCGACACGGGTACTTATGACTAACCACAAGTGCATTACAATCTTTGATCTCCAGCTATTATGAGGACTTCGGCATAGCACCATTATAGTTACCTAGCGTTACGTTGACAGTTCTGTTGTGATCACGGACAGGACGGAATGCTGTGTTGTAACGAATGCCAACGTAGAGCTGCATCATAGCAGATGACATACCCGTAAGCCAAATTAAATAAAAAACAAAATAAAAAATTATTGCGCATTAATATCACGCAACCGTTTTGTTGTCAAATTTAGTGGACCAAAGGGTTGAAAAATAAACATTCAATCCTGTTTACCAAGAAATAAATTTCCGAACCAAGATTTTCTTCATGCATGCAGCAGATTCAAGGTGGAGGCCGATTGGACCACACTCTTTTAAAAGGAAATCAGATGCATTGTTTCAATTTCTTGAGATTATGATTTAGAAGCACGGTCTTTCATATTAAAAGGGACTGTGGAGGATACTTTAAATTTCCACTGTTCGAATTTACTATTAGCTGAGCTGATTTAAATTGTAATTGAGTTATCAAATGACATTGTCAACGCCATTCTGTTTGTATACAGAAAAAGTTGGTAACTCTGGCTATAATATGGTGAAACCTCACACGACTAACACTGCATTAGTTGTTATTATCACAGTACCTTGAGTAGAGAATATCGATTACACATTAGCATGTTATTATCCTTTTAAAAAAGGTTTTTTCAAGTATCAATTTTCACGCAATTCACCTGGCGTCGGCTATAACGATTTGGTTGCTCATAGATTTGAAAAATAGATTATCGTACGTTCCGGACAGTATAAATATGAACTGTTTTGCACCCATTTTATACTTCTTTCTCGTCCATTTTACTGTTTGTTATTTATATCCTATACCCCCATGTAAAACCTACGCTTACAAAATCCACTCTTATTTGTTTTCTAACAATAGTTGTTACGAGTCCCAGTAGTAAAGTCACGTATACCTACTAGCTGATCTGCGGGACTAGTCTGGTAGGAAACAGGCCGGGGGTGCATTCCCCGCCCTACCCCCAAAAAACCTAAGGGTTATTGCTTTTAATTTTTTAGTTAGAATGGTCATTATCTCCCAGAATTCTGTTATCACAACGAATTATGAATCCAGTAAAGTATTCCTTATCCTGTAAATCCTTGTACATTCCTAATACTTCTAAATTGTCCAAATTCCAAATTGTCCAGATTCCAAATTGTCCAAATTCCAAATTGTCCAAATTTCAAATTGTACAAATTCCAAATCTTCCAAATTCCAAATTGTACAAATTCCAAATTCCAAATTTTCTCAATTCCAATTTGAATAAATCCTTGCAATTTTAAAATTCATTATTTCATGTCCTGCAACTACCCCCCCCCCCCTCATCCCCCCACCCTCTACCCCCACCCTCCACCCCCTTCAAAGCTGCTATTACCTTTTTTCATCACTTTACTTCCTTTTTTTAATCCTGTGCCATTCCTGTTATTTTATTTCATTTATTTTACTTTACATTATTTATTTTAATCCTGTGACATTCCTGTTATTTTATTTCCTTTATTTCTTTTATTTCATTTACTTCATTTATTCCTTTATTTTAATCTTGTTATTTTATTTCATTCATTTTAGTTACTTCATTCCTGTTACAATACTGTTATTACTTTTCACTCATTTTAGTTACTTCATTCCTGTTACATTACTGTTATTTTATTTCATTTATTTCTGTCTAGTTACTTTCTGGTTACTTCACTGTTTTTTTTTACTCCTGTTAATTTACTTTACCATTTTCATTATTTTATTTCATCATTTCCTCCGTTTTGGTACATTAGTGTTATGTATGTTACGTTGATCCTTTTCTTAGTTTAATTCATCTTCGGATTATTCAGGTGAGTTTATTTTCATAGAGTTCATTTTCACTCGCTTAACTTGTTAATGGTTATAAATATTAGTGATTATCGTTCTGCTTTATTGGCTGCTCTGTTGTCAAATTTGATCTCTTAATTCTATCACTGAGAATCTGATATGACCTCATCTTCCGTGTCCTCACCTGCTGTGTCATATTCCAATATTCTACAAAATAATAAACTTAATAATACTTTGCAATCCGAAATAGATCTACAACATATGCAATTTATTCCTCCGTTTACGAAGGATGACTTTAAAGACTCTTCTAAATTACAACTTGAATACAATGAATGTGTAAGTTCCATTTTACAGCAGTTTGCTGAAAACTTACATCCTAAACTCACGACTTCGAAAACGTTTTTCAAAAAGAAAGATGGTAAAATTCTTCATTCCATCTCAGTGATTTCCCACCAGAAGCCAAAGCGACTTTTGTAAGAATTAGGACACAGGGTCTACAAATACAAAACAGAACTGTGTTTCCTATTAAAAGAGTTAAACTCGATTCCTTAATACAATATTTCCCAAAAAAAGTCAAAATTAAATTCACAAATCTACCTATAATTTGCGACAATATTAATGTCAAGAAATTGATAGAGCTTCCGTCAGGAATTCAGCATGAGGCTGCCCTTGTGAGAGATCAGGACACTTTTATTTCTGTGTCTTGCTATAATGGCAAAGCCACGTTGAATGTTATTATTTCCAATTCGGAACAGGAAACCACTCTACGTTGATAGAGCTTCCGTCAGAAATTGATAGTGCTTCCGTCAGAAATTTAGCATGAGGCTGCCCTTGTGAGAGATCAGGACACTTTTGGTTCTGTGTCTTGCTATTAAGGCAAAGCCACGTTGAATGCTATTATTTCCAATTCGGAACAGGAAACCACTCTACGTGGGTGGTCTTACAAAACTAGAACCAGTGGTGGTTTCGTGTGGAACTCTGTAATAGTCGGCTATCAAATCCCGTCACTACATCACTGTGAGCATTGCGTTGCAGCAAAGAAACTCAGCCAAGGTCATCACAAGGATTGGTGTTCCTTCGCTGCCAAAAAAAAAGTGAAAACAAAGATGCTTCTACCAGAGAACAACCCATTAAAGAAGATTCAAATAACGACAATTCTGCATCTACTATAGACAACTTGAATACTGACTCGACTACTGACAACTTGAATAACACATCTACTGTTACTTCTAACGAGACAACTAATACTGTTACTTCTATTACTTCTACCATAGCACTTGATTCTACTATTATTGAAAAGAATACTAATACAACTCCTCATACAACAACTCATATACTTACAATACAGGACAAATCGTCCACTACTTTTAACAAACTACAAGAGCAGAACTCTACACAACAATTTCCGAGTGTTTCACAATGTGATGACCCTTTGATACCCGATATTCAATCATCGCTCTCTATAGTGGATCAAAATTCCACTTCGGATTTTTCTGAATGTGATTCAGAAAAATCAAATAAAGATCCTACAAACCTTAGTAATGATGATCCCTTTATAGATGACGATACTTTTCATGTAGTGTCTTATAAAAGGCAACTTACAACATGTTCACCTACCGCACGACCGAAACGACCGAGGCAGAATAAAGCTGGCAAAAGACAACGAGATAGACAAAAGAAAAAACAAACTAATTTGCTTCTTTCCGGTCATATTGACCGAGATGCTTCAATATAACTCTCCCCCATGGCTCTCAACATATTTTCTTTCAATGCTGCGGGCATGGGAAACTCGATTAATATACAAGCCACGCTCAATTTTTGCCTCAAACACAAAACCACTGAATACTTTGTCCTTTGTCTTCAAGAAGTCAAATGTTCCTTTCTTAAAGTCTCTCAAAAAGCTCTTTTTGACAAATTCAAGTTACAATTTCACTTTCATTCCGCTTCCGACAAATCCGGTGGTCTTCTTATTGCCTGGAGCTCAGATTTGGGCACGACCTCCCTGCTACAAAATAATGAATCCTGCCAATTACTTCACTTATGCTCCCATAACATCTCAATTTGCAACATTTATTTATGCGGCAGAATATTTGAAAAGGCTTGTAAAAATGTAAATTCAGCTCTTAGCTTTCTCTCTAATAATACAGAAATTATTCTAGCAGGAGATTTTAATTCTTTTGACATTATTCCTATTACCTCATCCCGCAGTTTACGTACTAATGACATTCGTATTAAACGGTTTTCCAAAGTCGTTGATCTTATCCAACAACATTATTTGCACGATTTTGCTGCCCTGTCAGACAAAATCCACTTCACACATTAAGATAAACAGCATAAATCTTTCTCTCGCTTAGATTACTTCTTTACACTAGCCAATTGTAGCTTCACTTCTATGAAGACTCATCATTCTACACTTTCGGTTCACTTTCTACTTCAATTAATACCTCCTTCATCACAACAAGATCGTGGAACAAATCATTGGAAACTCAATGAAAGTGTCTTATTACCAAACAAAGAACTTATTGCCTCAAAATAAATGCATTCCACCACTCCGCTGATAACATCATACTAGAATATGAAGGAGGAAAACTCTCTATACGCGATCTCTTACGGTCTTTGTCCATCGTGAAGAACAAAGTAGAAAGGGAATATAAGCAAAAATTAACAAACAAACTACTACTCTTAACCCAAAGCTTTGAATTTGGTGACAACTCTTCCTCCTCCTTTGATGAATTTCAAACACTACAGAATGAACTGACATCCATTGAAACTAAAGAACACTATGACAATGACGCAATTTTCAAACGAAACTGGAGACTCTGCAATGATGGCAGTCCTAAGATCCTCAAAAATTGGAAAGACCACAAGAATTCTGTCATCAATATCTCCCACCTCAAAACCCATGATGATCATGTAATAGAATGTCCGGTCCAAATTCTCAATTCTTTTTGAACATATTTTGAAGACATATATCAGAAGAAAACTCCGAGTAGCTGTGCTCCTCTGATTCAGAAATTCTGTGAAAAGCACTCAATTGACAAAGACATTGAAATTGGTGGATACATAACGGAAGACGAAGTCCAAAAAGCCATTAAGAAATTGAATAAAAGAACTGCTCCTGGTGCTGACGGCTTAAACCCTAATTTTTTTCGACTTTTTTATTTGGAACTATCTCCCATCCTATGTAAAGTCCATAACTCAGCATTTGATTACAACTCACTACCTCCCAGTCAAACGCTTTCCATCATCAAACTCTTACCTAAGAAAGAGAACTCTGAACAACTGAAAGACTTTCGTCTTATAAATCTCCTTAACACTGATGTTAAGATCCTGTCGCATATCTTGACATCACGTGTTAAAACAGTTTTAGACAAAATTATTATTTCCGCTCAATTTGCATATCTGCCCAATCGGAGTATCCACTCAGCACTTCCCGCAATCCGAAAACGTATTAACTTACTTAATCGATCTCGATGCGTAGTAAATATTGACTTTTCAAAAGCGTACGATAAAATTGACAGGGAATACCTATATGATCTACTAAAACGTCTCAACTTGGATGAGATCACCCTTAAAGGGATTCAACTTATGTACAAAGCGAACACCGCTCTAATTGAGATAAATGGTCAACTATCAATTCCCCTAGAGATTAATCGGGGTGTGAAACAAGGGTGTCCTCTCTCTGACCTGTTATTCATTCTGGGCCTTGAACCCCTACTACAATCCATTGAGGAATGTCCTCAAATACGAAATTATGAAGGCAGCAAAACAATCGGCTAAGCTGATGATGTCAATTGTTTTATCAAGACCAAATTCTTAGAAACTCTCTTTGACATGATTGAGGATTTCTGCGACATGGCATCCCTGGAAATCAACAAAGAGAAATCTACTATTCTATGCATCCGCCCGCTTGAGAACATCTTCTCTTCAAATGTGACCGACTCTCCAGTTTACGATCCTCCTTTGACATCTCCAGTTGGGAGGACATATTTAGTTATCCAACTACAAGGAAACTTCGATTTACGACCAGCATCTTACTTGCTGCATGGCTTGAAAACTCCTTGAATACTCTTTCCTTCCTAACAAACTTCAGAACTTAACTCTTCTTATTGAATAATGATTGTTCTTTCTTAATTGTCCTTTTGCAATGTCATTGTTTTTAAATATTTCCTCATAATATTTCCTCATAAAACCTGCAATTGATATTGTACTTTATGGTCGTTTGACGGGTCACAATGTGATGCCATGGTATCATATATGTGATGCCCTACCGAATAGAAACAAAAAAACCCAAAGCATTGAATGTGGTGACAACTCTTCCTCCTCCTTTGATGAATTTCAAACACTACAGAATGAATTGACATCCATTGAAACTAAAGAACACTATGACAATGACGCAATTTTCAAACGAAACTGGAGACTCTGCAATGCTGACAGTCCTAAGATCCTCAAAAATTGGAAAGACCACAAGAATTCTGTCATCAATATCTCCCACCTCAAAACCCATGATGATCATGTAATAGAATGTCCGGTCCAAATTCTCAATTCTTTTCCAACATATTTTGAAGACATATATCAGAAGAAAACTCCGAGTAGCTGTGCTCCTCTGATTCAGAAATTCTGTGAAAAGCACTCAATTGACAAAGACATTGAAATTGGTGGATACATAACGGAAGACGAAGTCCAAAAAGCCATTAAGAAATTGAATAAAAGAAGTGCTCCTGGTGCTGACGGCTTAACCCCTAATTTTTATCGACTTTTTTATTTGGAACTATCTCCCATCCTATGTGTAGTCTATAACTCAGCATTTGATTACAACTCACTACCTCCCAGTCAAACGCTTTCCATCATCAAACTCTTACCTAAGAAAGAGAACTCTGAACAACTGAAAGACTTTCGTCCTATAAATCTCCTTAACACTGATGTTAAGATCCTGTCGCATATCTTGACATCACGTGTTAAAACAGTTTTAGACAAAATTATTAGTTCCGTTCAATTTGCATATCTACTCAATCGGAGTATCCACTCAGCACTTCACGCAATCCGAAAACGTATTAACTTACTTAATCGTTCTCGATGCGTAGTAAATATTGACTTTTCAAAAGCGTACGATAAAATTGACAGGGAATACCTATATGATCTACTAAATGGTCTCAACTTGGATGAGATCACCCTTAAAGGGATTCAACTTATGAACAAAGCGAACACCGCTCTAATTGAGATAAATGGTCACCTATCAAGTCCCCTAGAGATTAATCGGGGTGTGAAACAAGGGTGTCCTCTCTCTGCCCTGTTATTCATTCTGGGCCCTGAACCCCTACTACAATCCATTGAGGAATGTCCTCAAATACGAAATTATGAAGGCAGCAAAACAATCGGCTAAGCTGATGATGTCAATTGTTTTATCAAAACCAAATTCTTAGAAACTCTCTTTGACATGATTGAGGATTTCTGCGACATGACATCCCTGGAATTCAACAAAGAGAAATCTACTATTCTATGTATCAGCCCGCTTGAGAACTATGTAACAGTTCGTCAATCCAAGATATTGGGTATCATCTTCGATTTAATGCACTCACTCTACGATCTTCACAAGCTCCTCAAACATCAAATTAGCAATAATCAAGCCACTTAAGCTCGTTGTCGGAATACGCGAGCAAAAGCCCTCGCAATTGACACTTTCATACTTCCCAAATTCTTTTACATTGTCAGACACTCTACAACTACAATTTCTACTTTGAAAAAATGTCAATTAGAAATCAACAATCTTATGAAAGTATCCAACAAAATTGAAATTAAAGCGTCAACTCTACATCTCCCGATTTACAATGGTGGTGTCAACCTACCTTACATACCAGCAAAATTATGTGCCTCCCTCATCATTGACTACTCTCGAAAGTACATTCAATTGAGCCCTTTCTTTGTGCTCTTACTCAAACACCACAATATTAAAATTGACATAGATAACAACTGCATTTCTTCTAGCATCAACAATCAAGTCATCACTCTTCAATCTCCACCTATCTTCAATAATGTGTATCAGCTTCTTATGCTTAAATTTAATCCTCTAAATCATACGCGTCTTCAGAGATCAATGACACGGTTTGGAACTTCCTATGATCAATTGATGCTGTTTTCACGGAAAATTTGGTTGAATAAACAGCTTCGACCGTACCAAAGAGACCTTCTCTATCGCTTATGCTACAACACCCTCATTGACAAACAATTGCGATGGCTCTGGAATAAATCCGAGTCCCCTATTTGCTGCTTCTGTGACAATAAATTTGAAACAGCAGAACATCTTCTCTTCAAATGTGACCGACTCTCCAGTTTACGATCCTCCTTTGACATCTCCAGTTGGGAGGACATTTTTAGTTATCCAACTACAAGAAAACTTCGATTTACGACCCGCATCTTACTTGCTGCATGGCTTGAAAATTCCTTGAATACTATTTCCTTCCTAACAAACTTCAGAACTTAACTCTTCTTATTGAATAATGATTGTTCTTTCTTAATTGTCCTTTTGCAATGTCATTGTTTTTAAATATTTCCTCATAATGTAAGACACTCTGAGTTCAATATTCAAAACCTGCAATTGATATTGTACTTTATGGTCTTTTGACGGATCACAATGTGATGCCATGGTATCGTATATGTGATGCCCTACCGAATAGAAACAAAAAAACATAAATGGTTAAAGATTTTCAAAAAATAGATGTATGATTCTTGGTATTCGTACTAGGATCATATATGATTTCTTGGAAATCATACAAGGATCATATATGATTTCTTTGGTTTCATACAAGGATCGTACTAAGAAATCAAGTATGGACAGTATGAAATCATATATGATCCTTGTATGAAATCAAAGAAACTTCAACCCGCGAATCTACCGAAAACCCACTAGCTGGCTAAAAAACAATCTATTATTTTAAATATACTAATATACTTTATCCCTCATGCTTTCTCGAAGCATCCATACTTTGAATCACTCCTAGAATTACTCTGTTGTTGTTTTGCTCTGATCACTTCTTCGTCGTGGTAAAGAAATAGCTCTTCGATTTTGAGTACATCAAAACTGCGCAAGGTTTACAACATAAAACATGCAAAACTCAACTAATAGGGAACTGTTCTGTATGACGTTTTAGTGATAATGCAAAAGCTTCTCCGGCTTGCATAAAAATATCAAGACCTATCCGTTCTACATTATTTTACAAATTTCTTATGGTTTACTAATGCGATTTGCTAAGTAATAAGATTATCGATCAATGTATAGTACAGAGTTTACAAAAATGAGTATACAGAAAAATTAAACGAAAAATGGCATCATTTAAAGGTAGCTTTAACAGATTATAAGTACAGCTATAGAAGCCGTCAAGTTTTTATTCATATTAAGGAAATTTATCCAAAAAATTTAGTAATAAATTATATTGTGAGTCCGACTCACAATATAATTTATTACTAAATTTTTTGGATTTCTACTCATTGATAAATTATTATAAAAAAGAATCTGTTGTGCTGTTTAGAATTAAGACACTAATGACCAACAGAACATGTAAATTAATTTATGGAAACTTTAATAGCTGTGCAAATATGTTCCATGTTCTAGTGTTTTATAACACAACGTGAAAAAAACATCCAGACTGTCCCAGACAGAACATGCTTGTGTCTAGATTTTTCCAGGCAAAAAACTTCTACCGCAATCTAAACTTTTCATTCATTCTTCAAAAGTAAGTATTTTCAGACTGTCGTTCTTTCATCTCCAGACTTTTTATATTCACCAAACTATCATCATTTCACCAAAATTTCGTGTGTTCAAAAAATTTTGTGCGTTATTCGTGCGTTCAAAATGTTAGTTCATGTCCGATAAAGTTATCATTACAAGTATAGATATTATCGGTACCATAGGGTGATGATGGTGATGATGTAGGCCATTAGAAAATTATAGATATATAACTAATAAAACTTGGTTGTTGGACAAAGGGGTGCCATAAATCCAGGTAATAAAGCTTGATAAATTTTTAGAAGTTTAGCAATGTTCTCTAATTTTTGTCGTAAACTTGTTCACAACAAAGCAACATGCTGGATGCAACTTTTTTCCGTTTGACTTTTTGAAACTGTTCTACTCGTTGAACGAATTAAGGTTATCTACGTAAAAAACTTTCTTTTGCAAGATCAGTCAAGATTGCTGAATTAACCATAAGCTCAACCGTTTTTATCGTTTTTGTTTCAATTTGATTTTTTTGTGGGCTCAAGGATTATTATGTTCAGACTTTCGTGCGTTCAAAATTGTCTATTGTAAAATTTCGTGGGTTCACAGTTGCGTATTTCTAGATTTTTTGCGTTCAAAGTTAGCAATGTCAAGGCTTTTGTATGTTCAAAAAGGCCCATGTCCAGACTTTCGTGCATTCATTCGTGTTTCCAGAATGTGTAATTTTGAACGCGCGACTCATTTTGTGCTTTCATTTTCTGCTTTCACATACTGACTTTTAGCTTGTGACCTCTTTGGCTGCATTAAAAAAGACATAGAAAAAGGCAGAAAAACGCTTTTCTTGCCAGTAACATTTAGTAATTATCTGTTCTCTTGTACCCCAGATTTTAACACTTAGAGGAAACTTTTCCTATAGAAAAAATGAAATAAAAAATGTCATGAATAGTGAGTGAACTGTCACTCTTTCTATGCCAACAACCTCTTTTTTAAAGAAAACATATGTTATTCTTTTTGCAAGAGAGCGCTCAATTTGTGAGCATTATAATGATTTGTATAAGATATGCATTGCAGCCAAAAATCGAGTAGGATCTTGCAAGATTTATTTGGCTGAGCAAATGCAGGAATGGCAAGTACAGTTCTAAATACTAAACTTATGTGTCCGAAGCCATTTGTCCATCCAAAATTTTTAATGAATTTCATTTTTCAAATAATTAACTGGTTTTCTTATGATCAATAAAAACGTGCAAAAACCGAATGTCCATTCTACAGTCATGGGAAAAAACAAGCTGCTTGGTTCTGCCAAGACTGAAACTAAAAAAATAGGGATATCGTGTTACAGTACTGATTTGATTATTTAATACTGAGAAATGATGAATAGGAACTTTAGCGCATTATAACCCCCCGCCAGATTAGAGGTCATATAATGTATAACGTGTATTTCCTCCCCTCCACCTCCTCCCCGCCGAAATCATGGGGAACAAACAACAATGGAGTGGGGGTGCTATAATTTCGTACGGGGGCTATTATAGGAGAGACCCTGCTACCAGGATCCAGGAGGATAAGCAATAGCTGTCGTGTGTATTTCGACCACGCTTCTCTAAGGTTTAACAATTTTAAGGCTTCTTGCGTAGATTCCAAAAAAACAATAGGGAAACAGTTTATAATCCAACACAGTTCCTCTGAGTGGCCATATCCCGATTTGAGTTTCTATTTGAAATATTTGAGAGATCAGATAGAGAAGTACTTCATCAGACACAACGACACCTTTAGTAATTTCACTCAGACTAATTGCAGCGAAATGGAGAATATGCAATCTGATTTATCCAGTGGATTCTGTTATCGAGGTTAGTTCCGAGTTTTTGTCATATTCCATCTCTGCTTTAATTTTTGATCAAAACGGACCATCTTTTGCAGCACTTGCGTGAAAATCAATAGCCATGATTATAGTGGCTGAATGTGCCTGACTTTAAACATTTTTCTGATAATTTTTATCAGAAAACTATACTCCCCAACACAATATTTTTACACTTTTCCTAGAATAGTAGGAATTTTTGTACACTGATTTTTTTCAATATACCAAAAATTTGACCGCAACTCTAGATTTGTGATTAAGTTCTTCAAAAAATTTACAAAGCAAACAAGATGGTATGTATTTATTTTGTTTCAGGGTACACCCAATCCTATATGCTGGATTTGACCTCAACTGACGCACGTAAGTTCTCACAAGAAGTGTTTCACACATGAAAATTAAACCTCAATTCGTTTGCTAAAAAGTCTTATTAAGGTAAATATAGTTCCGAGAAGCCTAAGCCAATTGAAGCCAAGAACTTAAAACGTTTGCATCCAAAGCCGAGCTCTTTTTGCTGTAATATTCCCAAAATTATTTTCCATTTTTTGTCCAAGTTACACTGCTTCCCAGCTCTTGTCAAGGTTTTCTGTTTCTGAGTTTTGCTAAAAAAAACAACGCCAAATAGAGAACGAGGAGGCTCGGTCATGTGCGTTTGCACATAATGTTTCTGACTCGCTCATTGATAATTTTTTGACTTATTTGTCTACCATATGTAGAGATGTTCGAAAAGAGTAAAAAAAATGTTACAAACACAAACTAATCAATGAATTAAATAACGCCATGCTGAATTAAAAGCGCCCAAGAGATCTGCCAATAAAAACACTACGTTGCAATACAAACACCAAAATAAACAACAAGAAATACATTATTTAAGTCAAATCTACGGCACTCGTCAACTTAGTAACTGTTGAAGATTGCTGTAGCATGTTGGTAATGGGACTACGTAACAACTGGACAAACGAAAAAAAGGGGTTGAAGTTAGAATAAATGGCTTTTTGATGCCAAATAAATTTACAAGTTATAAAAAACATTAGCTTTTAACAAATAACTTCTAGACTAAAATATTACTCCTCAAAAAACATTGCGACTTTTTTAATGACAATTAGTCATAGGTCAGGACTACAAAATGATAACCAATAGAGAAATGCTCACAAAATTTAAACCAGTTTACGGAATCAATAAGTACTGAAGCCATTAGTGTCATTAGCTATTAACAGGGTATTATAAATTATTTCGGCTATTATTCACACTATATTAAAAAATAATACTCAAAAATTTTTATCTGTTTTTTTTTTGCGTTTCATTTGAAAATCAGTGAAACCCGCCATTAAACTGTTTATGTTGAAAACCAACAAAAAGAAATACAAATATTGACCACTTGCATATTTTTAGTGAAACTACTGAAAACGCGTTGTGCCACCGTCAGAAAACTGCGGTTAAATCACGAAAACCGCGACAAAAAGGTTGCATAAACGGGAAAAATTGACGAGACCTCTCATTAATGAAACAAGATACTAAGTTTACAAAAAGAAGAACAACGAGGGCAAAATCAAAAATTATCCTGAAGTTGCTGAAAAATAAGATCTCTTGAGCCATTAGCTATCAAAAAATGGCATCGAAAAACGTTGCTCACATCTCAATAAGAAGGCAATGAGATCTATTATTGATCAGAAGAGAATTTTTTTTCACAACTAGAGAATGGTCAACAAATACAGGTAAAAACGAAAAATAAAAAGTAGAGAAGCATGTGAAGAAAGTGATGAAGCTATTTAAAACCAAATGCTATTCGCTATAGTTTTTTTTGAGCGTCTTTGAAACGCCAGCAGGAGGTTTTCAAAGTCTGAGAACACTTCAAGAAAGATCCAGCATTGCATAAATAACTAAAATTAATCGAATTCAAAAAAAAATTCGGAGCAACAATTTGAGACCAAAATTGAACAATTTTGACACCTAAAGTGGCCAAAAGTACTTCATAAACTAAATGTATCAGTTCTCAAAAGATATTAATTTAAAAATTTTTTTTTGTTTTAAGTTTTACGCTTGAAGAGCTTTTTACTGATAGCACTCGCAGCTCTCCACGATGAAAATATCGATTGACCAAAATTGGCTATATAAAAGCCAATCCCAGTTGGGCATAGAGTTCCTCCCCTCACTCAGTGGGGTCGGAACAAAAACTATTTTGTTTTTAGTCTTTTTGAAAAGAACATCTGTACTCGGAATACTACACAAGTTGATAGGTGCGTCAGTTGTTCTTGCGAAACCATCAACAGTGTTATATGGATTAACATAAAAGAGAGAGTTTTTCGTCGCTGAGAGGAAACATTTACAGGACGCTTGCCTTACGGCGTTCAGGTTTATTTGTAACATTTTATTCAATATATTTAGTTAGAATCTGATTTGAGTGACTGACTGCACTTCACAAACGTTTTCAATATTTTAAACCTGATTGGTACACATAGGAATCGAAGTTTAACAATAAGAAAACCAGCATCCGTGATGACGCTGAGTTAGTAAATAAATTCTTTCTTTACTTTTCATCACAGTAGTTTTTCTTCTGTAAAATTTCAGTCTTTGTTTATTTGCAGTCAAATTTGTTTGGTTTATGAACATCAAACTTTTGAGATTGTGTGCCGTTTTTTCCAATTAAAAATAATGTATATTATGGAAAGAAAAATGATAACTAATCACAAACAAAAGAATTTGGATCTTTTCTGCTAGCGCCCCCCCCCCCCCGCTTCGGTAGGCACCCCATTAAAAAATGTGTAAACATATTGTTAAAACTGGGTAATCTTTTACTTGAACATATATGAACAATATGCATTTACTAAAAGCTAGCACAGCTATGGTTTAAAAGTATTACGTATTCAACCAAAATTTGGTGCATATAACGTAAGCATCAATAAAAATTTCTGTATTGGATCATTTTTGGTGTTATCGGCTACAATAAGGGCTTGATTTTTTAAAACTGCTTAAGGAAACTATTCTAAAAGTGCCTTCAATCGACCTAGACACTCTTGTTTCAATGAAATGCAAATATCGTTCTCACAATTCGCAAAAACTTAGATTTTGGGGGGTGCAAATTTAACGGCTACATAAGGCTGGGGGGCGCTAGCAGAAAGTATCCAAGAATTTTTGTTTGTCTGATTTTTCGTTTCATGCTTTGGTTTAACGCTTAAAAATGTAAATGAATAAAAATTTTAACAAAATGAAACTGAATAAAGTTTTTAGAAGTAATTGCATTTAAAACATTGTTGTCGGTCGATATAATTGATTAAAATTTGGTAGCTTGAGATTTAAGTGTTCTCTTTTATGAGAATGTGCTTGCGTAAAGCAGTGGGAGGCGTATTTGTGTGTGTGTGTGTGCTATCGCTTGTTTGTGTATGGGTATATGTTTGAGGTGACCGGATAATAGATCGAAAGGACAACAGATTGAAAACAGAAAAATTGGGACAATAGATCAAAAATTAATCTCAATTATTATTGGTTGAAATTAAGCATTGTTTGCGAGGTGCAACATAATTACCACATTATGGCCATGCCTCTCTAGGCATGGCCATGCCTTAGCGGCCCGTGGGACTTGTATGGATCTATCACAACTGAACAAAATATCACAACACATGTTATATGCTGTATAAAAAATGAGCGCTCAAATCTGATTGGTCAATACTCAACTTAAATAATTTAATTTTCGATCTATTGTCCTAATTTTCGCTTTCGATCTGTTATTTTTCGATCTATTGTCCTAGCAGCTATATTTGCGTGTGTATGTATATTGAGATTTGCCGAAGTGTAACGACAGTTGCTTCATAGAGTTATTGTAATAAGCTAGTTGCTTTTAAAAGTATTTTATTATTCTCTGAATTTTGCAAATTTCCTGAATCCTTGGAAAAGTCCCAGCTGTATTTTTTTTCAGATTTAAGTTGGAGTTATTTTTGCTAGGATTTTCTGCATTTATTTCAAGTTCTTCTATAGTGTGTATTTCACTAACTTACTTTATAAACATGGCGAGAGTTCTATATTGCTCCTCCTTGCCTTCAACTTAAAATTCAAAAATACAGCAAGTTGGCATGCAAATCTGGGGCAACCCAGCCACACGCGCCTTGTTTCTCACTTTCTTTTATTGCCAGTAGAGACATTTCGTACTAGGTAGACTTAAAGAGCCCAGGTTGAGGTCCCAGAAGAAATTAAGTTTGACCAGATAGAGGGTGAAGAGGGTGATCTCACGAAAGGGTCTTACGCATTCAATATTACATAATCTGGAAACATCGAAAAACGAACAGAAAGGCAATTTCCCTCGGAACTACTTTGTTCACGAGCTACATGTGTATAATAAAGAAGCAAGATTTTTTTTAAATCGGGAAAAATATTGTGCAGCATATTCTTACTGGAGCCAAAGCATTGAACTTGTGATTAAAGCACCAATATCTGAAAATAGACATACGAATGGCTGCGAAAATCTGGTGAGCGCACAGAAACTTGATCAATATGTCAATTCGTGGATATGAAAGTACAAAAGTATAGAAATGAAGGCGCAAATTTGTGGTGAAGGCGGAAAAACAAGAAAATCTTTTTAAGAAATTGTCAGAAGTTCGCGTGTTAATTTCCAAGCTCTGAGACTTCATCTGATCATGAACAAAAAACTCTAGCAGAGGCTAGAAAAACTGGTGAACTCACGATAATCTCAACGAGAACGCACAAAATTCTGGAATGTGCAAAAGTCTCGAGAACGCGCGACAGTCTGAACTTGAACGCACGAAGATTTGTACATGAATACTCGAATGTCTGATTAACGCACAAAAATTTGGAAAGCGCAGGAAAATCTGGGCATGTATGCACAAAAGTCTCGTGAACGCACGATAATCTGAGCATGAACGCTAGAAAGTCTGCACATTAATCTAGAAAGTCTGATTAACATACAAAAGTCTGGTGAGCGCACAAAAATCTCGACATGATTGTACAAAAGTCGTGTGAATGTGCCATAATCTTAACGTCAACACACGAGGTCTGTACATGATTGCACGAAAGTCTGATTAATGCACAAAAATCTGGTGTGCACTGGATAGTCTCGGCATGAATGCTCAAGGTTATCGTGAACGCACGATAGTATAAACATGAACGCACGAAGATCTGTATATTAAGGCTCGAAATCTGTATATTAATGCTATTAATGATCTGTATATTAATGCTCGAAATCTGTATATTAATGCTCGTTAGTGATTAATTCAAAAATGTCTGGTGAGCGCACGAAACTCTGGAAATGAACGCAAAAAAGTCTGGTTAAGCCCTGAATGTCCGGAGAAACACACTCGGCCTGGGACGGTCTGAACATACCGGTTGTCCTCTGGCATTTCAGCCTGGAAGCTTTTGTGTGATCTTTATGTTCAGCAAATTGTAACCCTCAAATGAAAATTATGGTTTACATTACAGGCACAGAAAGCGTTGCTGTGTATTTAACCAAAGTGATGTTACCCGGAGTGTGTTTCAACTTCTTCGTGGAGTTTTTCCGTAAAACTGGCTACAATGAACCAAAACACTCTCTTTGCTTTTTCAAACCCTCCCAACAACTGTGTTCCAAAGAAAGTGTGACACTCGAGATAGAGTACTCGTATGGAAACAAGAAAAATGGTGTGAACAGAATCCTCATGGACAGGTAAAGTGCTAATACATTAAAAGTCAGCACCCCTACCTTTATTTAGGTGTCAGTACGATTTACCCAATGCCATATTATACCCAACCTGCCATTTTGCCCAATAACATTTTGCCCAATAACATTTTACCCAGTGATAACTTTAGTTTACCCTATTGCTTAAATTACCAGAACGGGTGTCAGGACAAAATACCCAATGCCAAAATACCCAACGTGACAAAACACACAAAATACACCAGAACGACTATTTAGCCGACTATATAAATAAAGGGCCCCTGGGACTTGATATGATACTATAACAACCGAACATGGGATTATATTTTCCGCATGGAACTTGACTACAAAGACAGAGGGGAATGTGTAATTACCGATTAGTTTCATCGCTGATCGTTCCTTTGTCTGTATATCTCACAGGTTTTTTTGAAATTAATGAAGGACAGGTTTTTACTCTAATCTGATCTACGCATGTTTAACCCCCCCCCCCCCCCCCTGACCTCCAGACTATGCAAATAGCCTACTATAAGAAAAAATATATACTGATATAAGCTGTGAAAACTTCGCTCACTAATATTGCCAATGCAATTGTTTTTACTGTTGAGAAGTTGTCTCACTGTAAGGCGAAGCCAAGTTCAAGTTGAACAAACTCGAAAAGTTAAACAGCTGGAATCAATTCTATGGACATCAAAAACCATGCAATAACTGTCTATCAGACCGTGAAATGGGTTTTCTGGCCCTTGAGGCTGAACAAAAATCAAATATTGACGAAAATTTTACGAAAACTTGAAAAAAGATTGCAGATCTTATCAAAAAATGCAAAAATTTGAAACATTAAAATGTTGAAAACCGTTTCATTGTTACTAGAAGCTATGCAGTGCTGGAAACACTCGAAAAATTCAAAAAAGATAAAAAACTATTAAAAAAAACCAAAAAATTGCAAAAATTAGCATCATTTTGCGTGTTTGTAGTACCAAAACATATAGCTCATGAAATGGTCACAACAGGTAATTTTGTCTCGCAAAAGATCTTCATCAACATTTAAAAACTTCAACCTCAGGCTAATCAAACAAAAACTCAAAAAAATAACAAAATTATGAAAAAATGGACCATATTGAGGTCAAAAGTCCTATAAATGACCTTTTAATCTTAAATTAAGGACATCCCAGCAGCTGCATCACTCTAAGCACTTGAAGGACTACCGAAGCCCACTCTAGGCTTCTAATCAAGCTTAATACCCACTGGGCGCCACTTGTTTATGCCATTTTGAAAGATGAAAGTCATTGAAAAAAGTGTGAAAAAAATCTTTATAAAAACATAGCGCTAATTTTTTTTTTGGATTGTGAAAAACAAACCAAAAACTGTTTCAATTGAATAAAGGAATTTGCCAAATCCAAACTGACAGAACTATATATTGAAGAGATAGAAATTAAAGAGCCTAGCTGATATTACCTTGTATGACGGACTAGCCGAAAGAAGAGAATAAAACTAAAGAGGAAAATAAAATGAAAAAATCAACGACATACAAAAAATTTGAAGCTTCTCTTAACAATGCAATACTGAAGACAACAAGCGGTTGAGCATAACAACAGACCCCGAAAAGTTCTAAACTGGAAAAGGTACTATATTTAAAGCTCAAACAAAAAACCACATGAATAGCAACTGGTAAAATTTTCGCGTGATCCTTATTTGGACAATAAGAATAGTTAAAAGTAGGTATCAAACAGTGGTCAGCATGCAAAGGGATTAGACACTTTAAATGACACGTACGCAAAACTAAACAAAATAAAGCAGCAAGGCCAAAACGAGGAAAAAAACGACACAGAATAAATGTTTTAAGCAACATCCTAGCAAGACATAGACGAGATAGATAGATGAAACGGAATGCCAAATTGACGACATCAATTTAAAAAGTACTAGCTTGCCTGCAAAAGCATCTCAGGAAACTCATTTAAAGGTATGGATGGTTTTAAAGGAATTAAATTTTATTTTTCGCAAGAACTCGGGCTTGAACCCATGCCCATCGTTTGTGTTTATCGATGCGTATGGTTGGCGTCCATTAACCTAAGTTACAGTAATTTTTGTTCAACGATTCTTTGTGTTTGCTATGTTGCATGTTTAAGGAACGCTAAGACTTGTGCAGATACCGAGCTTCTACATGGTGGCATAGCTCGTCTGAAAACGCATGTACTACGTTAGGCTGCATTTTTAAGGAGAGTTAACATGCGGAGATTCGGCGCCTAAACATGGTGACGCAGAATTCGAGGTAAAATTAGTATATGAAAGACAGAAGATGCACGCCAAAAATCTAACTGCAAGAATTGCAAGGCAAATTACTTGAAAACCAGATTGCAATTGTAACTGAAGGAACGGAACGAATAGTTTTGATAAACTTCGACAACATTTGCGAGCACAACAGAGAAACTGTTACCAATGTGCCAAGAAATTTGAATAAAATTTAAAATTGTTTTTATACTGAAGGTAAAAAACTGTGCAGAACTTTTTTAATCATCTTAAAGATTATAAGCAGTATGAAACTGGCCCAACATAAAAGGATGTAAAAGACCCATTCACTTAGAAAAACTCAAAACTGAAACGGAAATTATAATCTTTGAATTACAAGTAGTTCGAAAAAAAAATAAATGAGAGAAATTCAATTCATAAAGCAGTTGAAAATAGCACTTCAAAGCTAGAATAGCAGCAGAAACAAATGTGGTCAGAAAGATTGAATTACGAAGAAGAAAAAAATGCCGAACGTCGAAGCTAATTTAAACGGAAGAAGACCGGACATGATATCAATTTAAAGAATGCGGTATTAAAGCACGGTATTAAATGCGGTAAATTTTTAACATTGCATCATCTCACAAAACTCAACAAATACTCAGTGTCTACAACGTTTAGCAAAAAAATACTTGACAAAAATTTTAATTATTCTAATATATGAAAAGAGACCGTTGCGGAAGTTATTCGAAAAATGAAACACAAAAGGGAGCTAGACAATAAAAACTCTTCCAAAAATGTAAAACTGAAAGAAAAAGGTTTACAAACTTCAAAGCGAATGCGAATGTACTCCAATACACTAACAAGGATAATTTCTAGAGCACCAGTACCCTGTAACTCGTATCAACACATTGACAGGAAGAAAAAGGAAAAGGTAAAATAGAAAAGGACCCAACTGACTACGAATCGAAAGCCAAGCAATCAGTAAATAAACGAGACATGATAACCATTGCAAATAATTTGGCGCATTTCACACAGAGTTTTTCATACTAACAATTAAAAGTTAACTCTGATAAAAAAAGAAAAAAAACGGTAATTAAAACACAACTTTGAAAAAGAAAAAGTCAACCAGAAGTCAGTAAATGAGAACAAGGCGCTTGATCGCCACATAACCATGTAAAGAACTTTAATCAGAAAAGCGGACCCATTATTATTAATAACTTGCTTTGAACAGTTGCATAAGTTACGTCACTACGTAGCTCAACGTGAAACGAAACCCACGCATCGTAGGAACATCTTCTATAGCTAAGTTTTCACGATAAATCTTGACACGTTTTGATAAGGATCTATGCAAAATGCTTAATTTCTACAAATAAAGATCTTTCATAATTGTACATATCTTGATGTTTTCTTTCCAAGAATATTATCAGGATCTTATCGAGGTAAACTAAAGTTTCGTTTCTTTGGGAACAGATTAGATTACTTTTCCCGCCATTATTTTATTGCCAGTACTCTTATAATAACAGTGGCGAGAAAAGAATTGAGGAAAACGAAATCTAATCCCTATGCAGACTTTTGCCACCGTCTTAAACTTTTGGGGCTTCATCTGGACGTTAGGCAGCTGTGCTAATTGCAACGAGAGTTGATTAATTCTATTTTAGCATGGTGATTCAAATTCATGACAGTTTTTACAACTTCGATTCAAAATTCTACGATTCCTTCCCCAAAGATGACGTTGTTCTCTCTGTGATTGCAGCTAACCCAAAATCTAAATATCGCCTGAGCCAATTACTCTCCCGATCTGGTATAGAAGAATGCAGCACAGTTAACTTTGGATCCTTCGAATGCTGCATGACTCGCTTTATTCAGTTGCGAGCGAACGACATCCAGACTGAGGTGTCAGACCAAAAGTCGATATGTCCAGACCGAAATGAAGGCACCAGGAGGTGTCGTGCGTTCATAATTAAACAGTCTGGAAAGAAAAATGAACGCGCCAACGTCTGGAGATAGTAATTTCTGAACGCACGTTAGACTGAAAATCGGCAACTTTGAACACGCCAAAGTCTGGACACGGACAGTTTTGAATGCACCAAAGTCTGGATATAGGAAATTCTGAACCCACCAAAGTCTGGACATAGGCAGTTTTGAACGAAAGTCTGTACACAGGGTCTTTTGGACGCATGATGAACGCACGAATGCTTTTGAACGCACAAAAGTCTGGACATAGATAATTTTTATCGCACCAAAGTCTGGACTTAGGTACTTTGCACCTGGGATGGCCTGGACATAGACATGTTTCTTTTGCGACGGTCTGGACATATCAACTGTTGGCGTGGGACCCCAACGTGGAGAGCTTGTTGTTGTTAAACGGTCAGGTAGCCTCCAAGTCTTTATCAGCCAAACAAGGACAATCGAAGTTTCTTGTTCACATAGGAAATAAGAATTTGCTATTTTAAATAAATTAGTACGTTAAGCGTTATCTGCTCCAATTCCTGGATGTATTCCCGGAACGAGTTTCAAGTCTTCATCAATACCTCTCCAGCGAAATGCTCGACTTGAACTGACACACTATTGCTGATCGCGTCTTGTTTTAGGTTTTAAGACTTGAGGAGGCTTGTGAAGAATTGCTCAAGAGATGTCTAAATCGAGTCAATATCAAAACTTGACCAAGTCTTTTCTGGCTTGAGCACCTATCACCTAATAAAGTGTCCTAAATATTCACTTGAATACCCCTTTTCAATGGGCAGAAATTAGTGGCCATCACTGGTGTGTTTAGGCAATGTATTTTTCCCATTTTTTATCAAATAAAATTTGTTGAAGTGATTGCATTCGCTTGTGCATCTTTTTCACTTTGGAGATTTATACTGACAAGACTTGAGACTCGCCAATACTTAAGATTTGATTCAAGACATGCCAAATTTAAAAAGTGACATGTTCAGCTTGATACAGTGCTGATCCAAGATATGCATTTTCATTGAATCAGTGATTATTAAAAGTGATCATTGATATGAAAGGCAAGAAATTTTGATTTTTGTTGGTTTTTAAGTTGATAAAACCTTCAATAAAATCAACTTTTATATAATTTCTCAAAAAACTCGGTAACATCTGAGTTCTCGTTGAAAACTACCCTTTGAAGTTTTTGCTGATCAAATATAACATTTAGTTCTTCATTCCACGTGACTGGCAACCGTTTAACTTAGTCTATTTTTTCAGAGGGATATATTAGCGGTGATAGTGTCACTGCTAAATAAGATTTTCGGGCATCACAGTCGCTGTATTTCTGGGGTTGAGATATTATGTTTTGTTCCAGGGTTAATATCAGAGTATCATGGTAAGTTCTTTCTCGATTGCCTTTGTATATCCGGGTTCGCTTCTGCCTCAGAGAGTCAACTGGTTTCGGATTCTGTCGAGTTGTCATTATTTTTGTCTTCTGGTCTAGGTTACCTTCCTGTTTTAGTTTTACGTTTACTTCGTTTGTGTTTAGTTGACATGTTTTGCTTTGGGCCGATCTGATCTACGTTGGATTTGGTTTGCGTCCGTTCTAAATAGGTTGAGCTTTCTCAAATTTCATCAGCTGCTTGTTGCCCCGCTACTTCGAATTCATTAAGCGTTTGTTGTCTGTTCAATGTTGCAAAAATAGTCAAGATCAGGATGATTTTTATCTTGTGGGTTTAGTTGAGGTTTCTCTTCCAAGTAGTTGTTTTCTGGATTTTCTCGGGTTCGCTCGATCTCTTGAGGCGGTGATTGTGATTCGACGCTGCCGAGTAAGTTTTGTAAACTCTTACTGGTTTATGGTTTAACGAGGCTCTAACTTTATTTGCCAGTTGCTTGGCCAAGGTGGAGTGAGAATTAGCATCGGAGTACAAAGAATCCAGATTCCATTCCGGAGAGGAACAATTTTATCTTCTTCTCTGTAAGAAGTGCAGACTTTTTGATCGGGTCAAATAATTTTTCAGCGGTGTTACCATTTTTGATAATGCGGATGAACTTTTTTTCGTTTTTGTAGCATACATGCATCCGTCATCAGGCTGGACTGGGTCTCGTAGATGGCAAAATTTGCTTTTGTTTTCTCTTGATTTTTTCTTGTTTTTGCGAGGCTTGAACTTATCCGGTTTTTTCAAAGCGACTGTCGACTTTTTTTCTCTGCATGTTCGATATCTGACGGTTTCCGTTATAGTGGTGAGTCGAAAAACTGAAATGTCAATAAATGATTTGCATAATTTGTAAAAATATTGTCGGTTTACTTATTTAGTGTTTCTTAATGTGGCTGTTTTTTGGAAGAGTGGTATAAGAATGAAAAAACTGCAGCGCTTGGAGAATATTTGTCACTCGGTCTTCTAGGGCACACTCTATTTCTCTGAAATACTTTAGCTAGCTATTTGCTGTACTATTGCTGTTTCTATTTTGTTGGGTTCTGTATTCTGGTACTCTGTCACATATTCTGTCTTAAATTTTTTGTGGGAAGATTTGTGTATGAAATTTGCGTTTGAAACATCCTGCACGCTCTGCTTAAATATATTTTTTCGTAACCGTGGTCAGTTTTTTGTCCTTGATAAAATTTAATACCGTTTTGATTTTACTGTTTTTTACACTTATTTTTCCAATTTGAGAATCAACCTAAATATGCCAATATTTGTTTATGTCTTAAAAATTTATTGGTCCAATAAAGTTCCTACCTATTTTAGTTTTCCTATATCAATCTTCTTTGTTTTGGCTTTTAGACGCTCACCTCAAAATTTTCAAGTGAGGCCTTTGTTTGCATGTTGTTCGATCTCAAATTCCAACTTGGGCAATTCCAAAATTATCAGATAACTTTCCTTTCAGTTTTGTTTAGTTATTGTGGGATCTCTGTAGCGCCAAGAGGAACCACCGACAATTACGTTTGCCTGTGAAGATTTTGTCTTTCATCATCATATTTTACAATGCAGTGCCTTGTTTTTATGTAGTACCTGTATGAAAGTGGGTTGCTCTCAGTTTTTTTGTCTAGGATGATTTCTTAATGATTTACTTTTTTGCCTAGTTAAGGAATTAATTTCTGGGTATCTGAAATTATTTGGTTGATATGGATGTGAATTAACATCCACTGTACTTTTTTTCCTAGTTCATTTTACCCAGTTCATTTTAGCCATTTTACCAAGTTTTCTTTTCCCAGTTCATTTTTACCGTGTAGTCATATCTTATGTTCTAGTTTCTGTTAACAAATGGAATTTGTAGATCTTCGTCTCCAGGATGGCTCGAGTTTACTCTCCTTGTTCTCAAAACTTTTCTCATAAACTTTTCTGATCTTTTCTTTTGAATTCAGTCTTCTTTTTGTAACTGATGTTGTTTTTCTTGATGGACACGCTTCACGAATTTGTTGTTCGTAAATGCATATGCAATTTTGTGGACTCTGACTTTTGAGCTGAACGTTATAACTCCAGGAAAAACCCAACCAAGTTGATTTCAGATGTTACAGTGAGTGTATGGAGTCTGACTTTTCTGATTATGTTCACTTTCCATTTTTAAATGCATCGGATAATTTTCGAAGGCAGATTTTTTTTTATTTTGCTGGATAGACTTGTGATTAGCTCAAGTTGTTGTTTTCTTGATCGAGTTAGTGCAATTTTAGCAAGATTTAGGGCCATATGCGTTAATAATTAGCCCGGAGGTTGGTCGCAGAGCAAATCAGTGCTGAATCACTCTAGATGAATTCTGTATTTTAGGATGGCCAGTACCCGGTTTATGTCACAATTTATTTTGGCCAGTCAGTCCTGATTTTGAATTAACTAATTGACTTAATAAAATTAATGATTGTTAATTAACTGCATGAAATAAAATATGTTCAGCTTAACTCCCGCGAACAAGTTTTGCTTTACATCCAATTCGAAGTTCCGCGTGGGTGCTTTTAACAATATATTTGTGTAGCAAGCAGTTACCACTAAGATAAATCGGCTATGAGGTAATTGCGTACAAACTAGCTCACGTATAAATAGTGTGCATACTACTCTGCGAATTACCAATTGTAAGCTACAAAAGTATGGCATCATTTTGCTCAGACGTAAATTTGGATTTGAGTGATTTTCAGACTATATAGGATAATTTTGGCCTGAGGAAACTCTATGACCTCAAAATAATCATCATGAAAAAAAATTGCAAATAAAAAAACATAAAAAACTCTTGAGATCCGATTATTTAGAGCCGAATCAAAACTTTACTCTTGAAATGTGCCGGTTAAGCGCTGAAATGCTCTGAGACTAAATTCCGGCGAGTTGTTTTGTTTGCCGTCCTTTATTTTTGTTTACAGCTTGAAATTGTCGTTCTCAGTCGTCTTGTTCAAACTTGAATGCACTGGTTTGATTTTTGACTCAATTTTGACTTGATTTTGACTATGAAATTTGCGTTTGAAACATCCTGCACGCTACGCTTTATTATATTTCTTCGTAACTGTGGTCAGTTTTTTTTGTCCTAGACAACATTTAATACCGTTCTGATTTTACTGTTTTTTAAACTTATTTTTTCAGTTTGAGAATAAACCTAAATATCCCAATAATTCTTCAGGTCTTAAAAATTTATTGGTCCACAAAAGTTCCTACCGATTTCAGTTTTTCTATATCAATTTTCGTTGTTTTGGTTTTTAGACTCTCACCTCAAAATTTTCAAGTGAGGCATTTGTTTGCCTGTTGTTCAATCTCAAATTCCAAATTGGGCAATTCCAAAATTATCAGATAAAATTCCTTTGAGTTTTGTTTGGTTATTGCGGGATCTCTGTAGCGCCAAGAGGAACCAAAGACAATTACGTTTGCCTTTGAAGGTTTTGTCTTTCACCATCATGTTTTACAATGCAGTGCCTTGTTTTTATGTAGTACCTGTATGAAAGTGGGTTGCTCTCAGTTTTTTTGTCTAGGATGATTTCTTAATGCTTTATTTTTTGCCTAGTTAAGGAATTAGTTTTTGGGTATCTGAAATTATTTGGTTAATTTAGATGTGAATTAACATCCCCTGTACTTTCTTTTCCCAGTTCATTTTACCCAGTTCATTTTAGCCATCTTACCAAGTTTTCTCTTCCCAGTTCGTTTTTACCGTGTAGTCATATTTTATGTTCTAGTCCCTGTTAACAAATGAAATTTGTAGATCTTCGTCTCCAGGATGGCTCGAGTTTACTCTCCTTGTTCTCGAAAGTTTTCTCATAGTCTTTTCTGATCTTTTTTTGAATTCAGTCTTCTTTTTGTAACTGATGTTGTTTTTCTTGATGGACACGCTTCACGTATTTGTTGTTCGTAAATGCATATGCAATTTTGTGGACTCTGATTTTTGGGCTTAACGTTATAACTCCAGGGAAAACCCAACCAGGTTGATTTCAGATGTTACAGTGAGTGTATGGAGTCTGACTTTTGTGATTATGATCACTTTCCAATTTTAAATGCATCGGATGATTTTTGAAGGCAGATTTTTTTATTTTGCTGGTTAGACTTGTGATTAGCTCAAGTTGTTGTTTTCTTGAACGAATTAGTGCAATTTTAGCAAGCTTTAGGGCCATATGCTTTAATAATTAGCCCGAAGGTTGGTCGCAGAGCAAATCAGTGCTGAATCACTCTTGATGAATTCTGTATTTTAGGATGGCCAGTACCCGGTTTATGTCACTATTTATTTTGGCCAGTCAGTCCTGATTTTTAATTAACTAATTGACTTAGTAAAATTAATGATTGTTTATGAACTGCATGAAATAAAGTATGTTCAGCCCAACTCCCGCGAACAAGTTTTGCTTCACATCATATTTGAAGTTCAGCTTGGGTGCTTCTAACAATTATTTTGCGTAGCATGCAGTTACAACTAAGATAAATCGGCTATGAGGTAATTGCGTACAAACTAGCTTACGTATAAATAGTGTGCATACTACTCTGCTAATTACCAGTTGTAAGCTACAAAAGTATGACATCATTTTGCTCAGACGTAAATTTGGGATTTGAGTGATTTTCAGACTATATACGAGAAACTTGGCCTGAGGAAACTCTATGACCTCAAAATAATCATAATGAAGAAAAATTGCAAATAAAAAACATGAAAAACCCTTGAGATCTAATTATTTACAACCGAATTAAAATTTTACTCTTGAAATGTGCCGGTTTAGCGCTGAAATGCTATGAGACTAAATTCCAAGTAGTCGTTTTATTTGCTGTCCTTTATTTTTGTTCACAGCTTGGAATTGTCGTTCTCAGTCGTCTTGTTCAAACTTGAATGCGCTGGTTTGATTTTTGACTCAATTTTGACTTGATTTTGTTTATGGAATTTGCGTTTGAAACATCCTGCACGCTACGCTTTATTATATTTCTTCGTAAATGTGGTCAGTTTTTTGTCCTTGATAAAATTTAATACCGTTCTGATTTTACTGTTTTTTAAACTTAATTTTTCAATTTGGGAATCGACCTAAATATCCCAATAATTCTTCAGGTCTTAAAATTTTACTGGTCCACAAAAGTTCCTACTGATTTCAGTTTTCCTATATCAATTTTCGTTGATTTGGCATTTAGACTCTCACCTCAAGATTTTTAAGTGAGGCCTTTGTTTGCCTGTTGTTCGATCTCAAATTCCAAATTGGGCAATTCCAAAGTTATCAGATAAAACTCCTTTCAGTTTTGCTGGATATTGCGGGATCTCAGTAGCGCCAAGAGGAACCACCGACAATTACGTTTGCCTATGAAGGTTTTGTCTTTCATCATCATGTTTTACAATGCGGTGCCTTGTTTTTATGTAGTACCTGTATGCAAGTGGATTGCTCTCAGTTTTTTGTCTAGGATCATTTCTTAAAGATTTATTTTTTGCCTAGTTAAGAAATTAGTTTTTGGGTATCTGAAATTATTTTGTTAATTTAGATGTGAATTAACATCGCCTGTACTTTCTTTTCCCAGTTCATTTTACCCAGTTCATTTTAGCCATTTTACCAAGTTTTCTCTTCCCAGTTCATTTTTACCGGGTAGTCATATTTTATGTTCTAGTTTCTGTTAACAAATGAAATTTGTAGATCTTCGTCTCCAGGATGGCTCGAGTTTACTCTCCTTGTTCTCAAAACTTTTCTCATAAACTTTTCTGATCTTTTCTTTTGAATTCAGTCTTCTTTTTGTAACTGATGTTGTTTTTCTTGATGGACACGCTTCACGTATTTGTTGTTCGTAAATGCATATGCAATTTTGTGGACTCTGACTTTTGAGGTTAACGTTATAACTCCAGGGAAAACCTAACCAGGTTCATTTCAGACGTTACAGTGAGTGTATGGAGTCTGACTTTTCTGATTATGATCACTTTCCAATTTTAAATGCATCGGATAATTTTTGAAGTAAGATTTTTTATTTTGCTGGATAGACTTGTGATTAGCTCAAATTGTTGTTTTCTTGAACGATTTAGTGCAATTTTAGCAAGCTTTATGGCCATATACGTTAATATTTGGCCCGGGGGTTGGTCGCAGAACAAATCAGTGCTGAATCACTCTAGATGCATTCTGTATTTTAGGAAGGCCAGTACCCTGTTCATGTCACAATTTATTTTGGCCAGTCAGTCCTGATTTTTAATTATTTAATTGACTTAATAAAATTAATGATTGTTAATTAACTGCATGAAATAAAATTTGTTCAGCTTAACTCCCGCGAACAAGTTTTGCTTTACATCCAATTCGAAGTTCCGCGTGGGTGCTTTTAACAATTAATTTGTGTAGCAAGAGGTTACCACTACGATAAATCGGTTATGAGGTAATTGCGTACAATCTAGCTTACGTATTAATAGGTTGCATACTACTCTGATAATTTCCAGTTGTAAGCTACAAAAGTATGACGTCGTTTTGCTCAGACTTAAATTTGGGTTTGAGTGATTTTCAGACTATATAGGACAAGTTTGGCCTGAGGAAACTCTATGACCTCAAAATAATCACAATGAAGAAAAACTGCAAATAAAAAATTTTAAAAAAACTCTAGAAATCCGATTATTCAGAACCAAATTAAAATCTTACTCTTGAATTGTACCGGTTTAGCACTGAAATGCTCTGAGACTAAATTCCGGGGAGTCGTTTTGTTTGCTGTCCTTTATTGTTGTTCACAGCTTGAAATCGTCATTCTCAGTTGTCTTGTTCAAACTTGAAGGCGATAGTTTGATTTTTGACTCATCATCTAAGTTAATTGTATTTTGTTTGCTTGCCGACTAAGTTCAATGCAAAACTAGAGTTGGACAATAATTGTGTAAATGTTTGATTTTCAATTTATTTGCGTAAATGAGAAGACTTTTTAGGTACGTTTAGGTTTATTATGGTTCTTGGTATCTTCATTATGCTTGATACCCGTACAATTTCCAATATTTGATATTAAATCGGTAGACTGGTAATTGTCCACTCCCAATAATTATGTGGCTATTTTGATTGTCTGTTTATATATGTCATTGACAGATATTAGTGCTCAACAGTCTGATTATACAGTGGTTTTTTCCCAAAAATTATCTTATGCGACCTCCTTATTGACATTCAACTCTACTTGGTTATTTATATCTGGTTTTTCTTCGGCTTTGTTTTATCGTCCCGAAGTGCATGTGATTGGCCATTTGGTATTGTTTTTGAGCTCACATTTTCTAACTGCTAATCTTAATGTCTTTGATTTCACCGACAAGACTAATTCTTCGTTGGTATCATTGTTGGATTTTTATTTCAGGAATTTTGGTCTTTTTTGTCAAATGCCTTTTGTTCTTCAATACCTCAATCCCACGTGTTGAAGACTTCGAGCAGTTTTGCAAGTGCATTTTGCGTTTTGTATCTTTTGGGTTAGATTGGCCCCATCAGTACAATGAACCTTAAATTGAGTTAACTCTTCAATTTTGTAGACAGTTCAAATTGACCATTAATTGATATTCGTTTCTTTCTTCGGTTTTGTGCGGCTTCTCCCATTTGTCTATGTTACACCGTGTCGTATGATAAAGTCGCAAATATTTCTGTTTTGTCTGCTAACGTTACTTTTTATAAATCAGTGTTAATGTTGTTCAAGTTTTTGCTGTTTTTCTTTGTGCCTCCAGTTACAATAGATATGTCGTCTTGCCAAGCGGTCATTTCTTAGTTCAGTGTTCGTTTCTTGGGAAGATTTCGGGCAGACCAGCTAACCTATGAAACACGGTTCTGCAATGGTAATTTGCCTCCTATAGTTATTTTGCCTCCTATAGTTATAAAACTGCGGCGTTTTCAGTTTTGTTATATTTCATACGTTTGTCCAAATTTTTTTTCCTAACTATGAAATGCATAGAATTTGAATTTTTGGCTGTCAGAAGAAATTTAGAGCGATATTTTTGTCCAATAATAAATTCTAAGCTAAGATTTTGTGGTTCTTTCGCAATGGTTGTCATTTAGGTTGGTTGTAATTATTGCCTCTTTTAACGTTTAATTTCACTTTTTATTGCTTATAATTGGTCTGATGCGTTTGACTTCTCTCATTTTATATTTTTCGGATTACTTGACCTTCATCGATGAGCTCGGCATATTCAGTGTTCACATCGCTGGAGTTGTATTGGGACAAATATGCACTTTGTTGTGGGGTAGTTTTTTGGAAACTATGTTGTATTTAATGTCTCTGAACCTTTTAGGCCTAATGTGTCTGTAACTTTCATAACTATCTGCATGTCCGTTCTATGAGATTGTTATGAACTACCAAAAAAAAAACAGTTTGTCTTTCCTGTTCTCTATAACTAAAATAGATGACGCGCTGTATCGTATTAGCCACAAGTTTTTCGATACACTGGTTTTCTGCTATTGGTATATAGAGTTGTTTTTTTCCCAATTTTGTTTGTCGGTTTATGGTTTAAATCATCAAGTTCTCTTTATTATTTTTTTTTCGAGGGGACAGTTTCTTAGCTGAATAAAATAGTGGCTATTTCTAATGTTAAATTTGATATTGGGATACCTGAATCCAGAATTGTTTAGGCTCTTAGCCATTTATTGCAAACTCAATCTCCACAGTTCTGTCGACGTCATGATTTTCGATGTTTTCTTCGCTGTCAATGTTTTGCTGTTTTTTATTTCTAATGTTTTTTCGGCTTCTGGTAATAGCCGATTTATTTTTTGCTTGTTTTCATCTTCTTATTATTTTTCCGGGTTGGTCTTCGAATTTTTGGTCCGCGTTTTTGTCCGTTTTATGTGGACTCTGATTCCAAGTTGGTTGAATTGGGTCTTTGGGTATTTGCTTTCTTATTTTTTGAGCTGCTGCCTTTTGTTTTGAGCTTCTGCAGTTTTTTAAATCCTCTACTCTCTGGAAGTATTTGCTACCGGAGTCATAACAATTTTGCGTTTTTGATTTTTTTTCGGAATAATTTTCCAGATTGAAGCCATTGGTTCTCATACGATTTTCAAGTCTTCTGAGGAGTATTTGTTTTTGCATGATATAACTGGGGTGTTTTGTAGTCTTTCGAATGAAACTTTCAGTTCTCGGCACGCATCTGCTTGAGTTTTGTTCTGGAATCCACTAGGAAACATTGATTTTATTAGTTTTTGTTTCACGCTGACTTACTAGATTTTTTTCTGCCAATTTGCTGTTGGTGATTTTCTTGTTGCATTAGTACCAAATTTAGTTGTCTTCGTCTTTTTTGTTTACAGTTCAGACTTTGTGTTATGACTATTGTTTCGCCGATTTCGATTGTAAAGGTCCCGCGTTCATTTTTGATAATTTGTTTATCGGTGTTTCCTTGGACCTTTTCTAATGCTGACTTGGTTTGGAAGTTTTGGTTTTCAGTAGCCCAGTGTTAAATAAATAAGCATTTTAACAATTAGGATTTGCCTAGCGATTTGGGTCTGTTCCTTTTTTGATTCGACAGTGCAGAGACCTCATTATCTAGTTCTGTTTCGGGCTTGAATCGGTAAGCAAAAAACTTAAATTGACAGTGTTTTCCTCTATTTTGTGGACGTTTGTATCTGGCTCTCGATCGAATCTTCTTATAATCTGGACTTCTTCAATGTTGTCTTTTTCCGCTCGCAGCGGCATATTAAAAATATAAAGTCTTTGTAAAAATTTGGCTTTAAAACTTGTTTGTGTTTAACAACCATCAGTAGTAGTTAATGAACAGTTTTTGCTCATAAGTCCAATAATTAGTCCTTGAGTCTCTGAACCGTATGTCTGTCAGCCTCTAACTAAGTGTATTTAATTTTGGACGGATATCTTGGCGGTGACTGTCTCACCGCTAAATAAAATGATCCAACATCACTTTGTTGACATTGATCAGTTTTGCGTAAACGAAACAGTTGTAAATAAAACGCTTTAAATTGGTTTTCTCTGTCTCCATTTCTGGCAAACGATCCATTCGATTATTTCTTAAAACATTATTTTTTATTTATTTCCTTAGATAACTTCGTTTTTAAAACATTGTTCCATATACTCGAGTATATAAGAAAGATGTTTTAAATCAGAAATTGTACGCTAACGCGTCAGTCAATTTTCTAAGTTTACATTTATTGAGAAACCAATGAAACATCCCGATACCATGAAGGACTCAGCGTTCAGCTTGACAAATTGTGTCCTGGCGAAAAGTACTCAGTTCAAGCCGCGAGGACGTTTCACCCCTCCAAACGCAAGGAGATCCAGAGAACAATAAGGAATTTTGGATTCAGTCAAATTGAGGACATCTGCACAGAATATCCAAACGGAATTTTTTCAATCTCGAAGTCCCAAGCTTCCAAGTCTCGTTTTGATGGTTAGTAAAACTCGGCGAGCTGCTCGAAGCGACGAGTGGTTGGTTACTTTTGTTACTTGGTATCCCGGGTTAGAGTCCCATAGCTTCTTATCGATGGATCATCGTTATTTCATAAAACTTACAATTCCATCCATGGCCCAGAGAAACTTCATCAAAACTGTTGATAAAAACTTATCGATGGATCATAGAAATTTCATAACAAAAAAGTTTAATACTGAAATTTTCGTTAATCTCACATGTTTGCAAAAATTTGTCCAAAAAGCTGGTTACGTGTCTCTAAAAGCTCGTTACAAGCCTCTAGATTTCGATCTATTCTGCTATAACCCAGAATTTGGACACAATGTGGGGCATTGAAGGGGGAGGGTGGTGGTGACGCTCTTAAGCGAAACGAGAACTTAAACGCGATCAATTTATCAGAAGTTACATGTTCAGAAAACGGATTTCGGATGTTTTCCGCTAGCGCCTCGTCCTATATAGCAGATATTTGCACCCCCCCCCCCCCAAATGACCAATTGGGTGACGCACTGGAAGAGGGAGGAGGGAGGGGGTGACGCACTTAAACGAGAACTTAAAATGTGTGACGCACTGGAGGAGGGGGGTTGTGACGTTCAGCCAAAACTTAAACGGTGTCACACACTGGAGGGGGGGGGTTGGTGGGGTGGGTGTGACGCTCTGGAGGGAGGGGGTGTCGACGCGCTAGAGGGACCGAAAGATCCATAATCCACGAAATGTATGGCGAATGGGAATGAAGGGGAAGAAGACAGTTCTGACTCTATCGATCCATTATATCTTCTTTTACACCATATTATTTTTTCGGATCTTTTTCGACGTTTTTCGGACCTATTTTGGACGTCTTTGTAAACAATTTTGATGTTTCTTGGACCCATTTTTGACGTTTTTCGAATCACTTTTGGCGTTTTTCGGACCTTTTTTTTGACGTAGGAGCCCAACCCGGGATCTTACATAATTATTTCAACAATAGTTATCTGGTAACATCTGAACCAGTATTGTGTGATTTGAAATTAAATCAAAATTAACTTGAAATTGCCATGAAACCGTTATGCATAATCTATATATACATATATATATATATATATATATATATATATATATATATATATAATATATATATATATATATATATATATATATATATATATATATATACAAATATATATAATTTATGTTTCTCTTGGTGTTTATTTATGAAAGAATATGTTTTAGTGAATCCGTTCTTCTTCGAGAGGATCAAGTTCGGAAACTCGCCTCCTGTTCCCTTCCAAAGTGATGAGCATATAACAATCAGAGTCATGACAGTCCAGCAAGGCGGTACTCAACATTCTATTCTACATATATTGCCTTTTTTATATGTTTTTCGTTTTCACCGAACGATTTTTGAATCCTTTGAACAATTGCTTCGATATATTCCTGTTTCCTCAGCGAAGCTTGATACCATTGACGTGCTAATCAACATAAGTTCCCAGACCAAAACCGCCTATGATCAGACTCAAGAACACTCTAAATTCATTTCTGGTTAACTCAAAGGGTCCCATCAGCGCTTTATAATCAGATCCAAGTGCGCTAAAAACCTTTACTGCCCAGACTCTAGTCAATCATTTTTATAAAATAATTTTATTAGGCCAAAACTGTGGTACAAAAAGCGTTCATTTAAATTGGAACAAATTTGGCATTCAATTTTCCCAAAATTGTAACAATGCATTTTTTATAAGCCCCTCAGAGACAAGATGGTTACACAAAAGCTGAAAATGAGCAGAATTTATCAAACAAGTCTTCCTCAGCGAATGTTTCATACCTTACGAGCGCTTGTTAGCTGCTTGACCTCTCGGTTTTTATCACAGACTTTAACGCCGGAGTTTTTGATTAGATCGAGTATGTACTGGTGGCTTTTGGTAGCACAATAAACTCTTAAACCAACAAAAATCACTTTTTTCAATTCTCTAATTTTGCTGGGCCCTGAACATACCGACGTGTACTCCAAATTGTCTCCAATCAGACGCCCTTGCTCTCAGCGTTAACTCTGTTCCGACTTCAGGGTGCTCAAATCTGATACTGCTCAGACTCATTTGTGCTTGAATTCACCTCTGATTGAACTCAAGTGCGTTCCTGAGGTCAGACAGATCTCATGTGGTTTCGAGTGCAGAATGCACATGTGGACTCTCGGCTGATTATGATAAGATATCATGTCGGTCTTGAATCATAGCCTGCTTAGGATAGGATACTGCTCAAATATGCTTACGCCTCATTGAGAATTATAGGAGGCTGTCTAGACAGCTGTTTACTAACATAAGCATTCTGAGAGATAGTCCAGAAATCGCGTAATCCAGAAATGCTGAAAATGTACGATTTGCTGCGAATGCTGCGAAAGGATTTCAATTTGCAGTGAAGGCGGTAAATGCAGGGTAACGGAAAAATTACATAATTTCACCGCTAAATTTAGCGGTGAAATTACATAAATTCACCGCTTAGAAAAGGCTTCGAATTGTCTTTCGCTCAACGCAGTTAAGATACATTTATTAAAAGACGAATGGAAAATTTACACACAAATAAACATACACCTTTTTGAAACTTTTTAGCGGTGAATTTATGTAATTTCACCACTAGAGTAAGCGGTGAACTTACAAAAAATCACCACTTTTCACCGCTAAAATTTTTAATTTCACCGCTAATGTTACAAAGTTCAACGCATTTGTTTTACAAAAAGTAGAGTGAATTTGATTTAAATTCAAAACAAACATGCTAGCTTTTAGTGAGAAGTGGTGCAGTGGAAGAAAAAGCTTATCTTACAAATTTTTCCGATTTTTTCTCGACCCGTGGTGAAATTATTCAAACGCTAAAATCCACACTTCTTACATCTTCATTTCCAAAGTCACCGAATATCGTATCACCGAATTCAATATCATAACAAGGAGGCACGGTAATATGTGTTTGCACATAACGTTCAGACCCCACTTATCCAAAAATTTGGTTTAATTGTTTAATGGTTTAATGAAGAGGAGACAGAAAACTTTCAAAAAATCTGGCATATTGATTAAAAAAATTGGTGTACGCCAAAAAGACTTAAACTCAAATCCCTTAGTAAGTAAAAAATACCACACTACTTGACCCATGACCTACCATTATCAAGACTACGATAACAGAAAAAAACCATTTGACAACAACAAACTTTTACATCCAAATCGCAATATCTATTTTTGTAAGTAAAAAGTTACGTAATAACAAAATCAAAATAGCGTCAAATAAAATCTAAACTAAACAAATTAGTCTGCACTTCATTAGAAAAAACATGGGACCAGTCCATGATGAGATCCGGTAACAATTAGATAACTAAACAAAAAAAACGTCAAAATAAAAAGAAAATTGTTCAAAATTTTGAAAACAAATAATTTCAAATAAGATTGGATTACTTCAAATGAAACAATTAAATGTCGACTGAAATCTATGAATTGGTTTATGGGAATTATATGTAAATACGAAGTCAACGAGACCTGTCATTATCCAGAATATGTTAAGCGTCTACAAAAACAAACAAAAAATTCAGACGAAAAGCAAAAACTTCATTATTTTTTCGCAAGAAAACGGTGTCGAAGCTGTTGAAACCATAATCTATTCCCTAAAAAAGATATAATCAACTGCGCCTCCTTTGAAAAAAAAAATGAGATGAGTAACTTCTGATTAGTGAGACTAGGAAAATTATTGAAAAAAGCGCAAAAAGTGAAAAATTAGGAAAAAATTGTTTTTTTTTCAAAAACAGTAAGTTTTAAAGACATAAGAACATCAATTATCAACAGGAACAATTAAACAGGTTCTTGTTATCCTCAGGAAAGAGATATGTCATTCTTCAGAATGTCTCTTACGTCCGCAAAAAATGAATGAATGGAGAAAAATCAAAAATTAAAAATTAATATTGCGAAAAACTGGAATCGAAGCCGTTAAAACAATAAGCAAAGCCTTAAAAATCTTTGATATGTTCAGTTGTGCTTCTTCTCAACACCAGAATTTTATCTTGCGATCTGTAGTTAGTTAGACTAGGCAGCAAGTAGGCAAACAAAAATCAAAACGCAAAATTTAAATTTCGTCAAACTCATCAAATTCGTAAAATTTCTAAGACCTCAATTGATCCAGAAATTTTCAAACGAACACAAAAACTACTGTAAATAAAGGCAAAGTTGAAAAAATCTAGTTAATTCTGCTAGAACTGTGCCGCAGTAGTTTAAACCATTATATACTCAATAAAAAAGTAATGTATTTTATTGTGACTTCTTCTTAAATGCCCATATTGTTCTATTTGAGCTGTCAATAATGTGACAAGACAGAAACGAGGACCTCAATTTCATAAAATGTCCAAATATTAAAAAAATTTCTTTGAATAATCCTATCATCAAAGCCGAAAAATCTATTTTTTTAAAACATTAGACCGCGTTAAATATTAAATTTTCATCCACTTGAAAAACACTGAGACCTGCTTTTACTGATCTCAACCGACGATTTGACCATGAACTTGAAACATAGCATAAAGCTCAAAAATCTGTTGTTTACTTTGAAGATATGTATTTTTAATTCTGAAAGTCCATAAGGTTTTTGAAACTCCTTAGGAAACCAGTTGAACCTGTCATTAGTACGCCTTAAATTGAAGTGTCAGTAATCGACTGATTACAATCCGAAATTTGAGCTTTAAGAAACAGCAGTTAAACCAAAACTAGCATTGCGAATGCCCTTCGTCCATTCTCAACGAAAGCACAAATTTAGCACGCCCTCTTTGGGATAAACAAAGGTTGTTTCAGTAGTTTTTAGGTGTGTTAATCCTTCAAATTTAAACAGAGTAGACTAGAGAAGCTCTTTCTGGGCCATTTCTGATGACCAAGGCTTAACTTTGAAAAATTAAGCAAAAACTTCAGCCAAATAATTGGATCAAATAAATCGACAACGCTTTTCTGTTTTCAGAAGTAAAACCAACATCGCATTCTTTAACATTTTTACCACGTTTTTTTAGCAACCTGGAAAAAATTCGTGAAAAATATGTCAAATGTGAACAATTGAAACAAAAATTAGTCAAAAGTTCACAAAATTTACACCTCGATAACTCCGAGGAAAAAACGAACATAACAAAAAAATCTTTTTGGTTATATATTGTACGGTGAACAGGCTTTCTTATGTTGCCGCTCTCAACCCTCTACGATGAAGAAATCAATCGGCCGAAATTGACTGAACAAAAGAAACCTATTTTATTATATAGTTCCTCCCCCAATAAAGTGGGTCAGAACAATTAAAACAATTTAATAATAGAGGTGAATGTATTGAAAAATTTCACCGTCAAAAACTACATTTTTTTTAATTCACCGCTGAATTCTCGGAATATCTTCATTTTATTCAATATTGAAACTAATATAATGAGACTAAGGGTGACGGCGTCGGTAGCAGTGAAAAATTGTACCGCTAAAAACTTCGAGCCTTACAAAAAATTACTATTTTTTCATCATCAGAAATCCTTAAAAACTTGCCACATTCAACGCATTCACACTAAAATATGCCTACACGTTGCGTCCAAATAATTTTTTCAGCAATAGTATCCGCAATTATTAGATTATTTACCCGACAACCTATAATTGGGCTTGGAATGCGGTAAAGAAAATTCAACTATAAAAACTGCAAATCTCTAACAAATGCCACTCTAAATTCACGGCAAACATTACGAAGATCGCTAAAGATACTAGGATTGACAAAAGACGCGGACGATTTGTGTAAAAAATGGTCAACTCCATTTACTGCAGATGATAGATTATTTTTTGACCTCAACCTAAGCTTGGAAACTTATTAGTCAATTCGATGAGTCATTAGTAGATTCATTTAAAATTATTCCATTATTCCATCTAACAGTTTTGAAAAGGGGGCTATGTTATAGAGATCCCCTTTTTCACTCCTGAAATCGATAAGAGAACAAAAATCAATATGAGAGAACAAATTTTCAAAAACTATTAAGTTTTTAGCGGTCTTTTTATCTTAAACGACCACGGAAAGTTTTCCCCCCTTTTTTTCCATAGTTCTGTCTTTTGGATTGAGTCGTTTAGATTAAGAAGTTTCAACCCGAAGTAAAGCCGTGCTAAGGTTTTCAATGAAGCAACCTATCATGACGAATAGGGTTCCTTAAACATTCTATAGACCATTAAAGTGCCAAAAAGCTCACTTGAAAGGCGGCAACTGTTGTTTTCCAACTTCTTTGAAGAGAATTTACTGATATGGACTACTTAAGGAATAATAGAACACGATAAAAGAGAGTTACGTAAAGTCCTAAAAAATACTCACTGCGGGGATAATTTTTGAAAAATTTTTGGGAATTTTTCTACGTACCCCAGTGGAATTTGAGCCCAAAAAAATAAGTGTCGTATCTATAGAGCCAAAAGTTGGCTACTAGTGGATTTAATAAAACATCTAAAGATTCAAAAAGACTAGCAACAAAAACTAGGTCAATTTCAAAATCGAAAACGGAAATTAAAGATTTTTTTCAAGATCAAGACAAAATTCAATTATCTTATGTTGCAATTGTTCAACTGAGTTAAAAAAACATCAACATCTCATGATATAATGAACATTTCTAATGTTTTTGTTCAGTTTTCCTTAAAATTAAACACCGATTCGCGCATAAACGGCAAGTGCCAAAATTTCTTATCTCATTTTAATTTTTAGCAATCACTTACCAGTTCAGCCACTGACTTACGATAAGGTCATGAAAAAGATCTCTCTTGATCAAATAGTAGTGAAAATGGTCTTTGGTGCCGTTACCTAATTCCACTATACTTCGGCCATGGGTAACAATTCGCATTACATTTGTTGGGTTATGGACTTTCGCAAGCGGAATAAAAAGCGTTTTTAACTAAGTAAAAGAATTAATTTCTCAAAAATGAGAGAATAACAAAATGATATTTTACAGTAGAATTTAGAGATATACAGGAGAGATCTGATTATTAGATCAAGATGGTGATTTGAATTTGGGGATGGAAAAGGACTCAAAAATCAGCTGTATATATACCCATTATCAGTGTGAAAAAGTCAAGATACAAAATTAATCTTATCACCGTGATTTATAGTGCGGGTCGCAAAGGTTACCCAATATGGTTTGCTTCTGCAAATCAGTCGCAAAGGGAACCATAAATGGAATGCATTTGCACTTTTCTAAGAATTCATTCACACCTCCGGAGATATCATCATCATTTAATACATGCTGGGAAGATTTTACATCAATTAATCTAACTAATAATAGTTATCTAGATTCACCAATTTGAACCGAATATTGATTCTAAGCACCATTTCTTGACAATTTATTTATATAATTTCTTTGATCGAAGTCATATTGCTGTCTTTCTAATCTGGTAAGTCAAACTTTCTTTCTAATTCTCAATAAGTTTAAGACTATAGTTTGATCGATATTCTAACACCCCCACTCAGACTTGAGCTGATTGCGTAGAGTCTGTTCACATCAAAACTGCTCTGAATGTTTCCACTTTCGAAACGGAAGGACTTTGTGAAGATGTCTGCTGCCATTTTGTCTGTAGGGACGTAATGAATTGAGATAGTCCCATCCTCCGTCTTGTCCCGGATGAAGTGAAACTTTGTTTCGATGTGCTTGCTCCTTTCGTGCATGACTGGGTTTTGGCAGAGTCTGATACAACTTTGGTTGTCTTCTCCAATTGCTATTGGACGTTTCTTTTAGATGCCAAAATCCTCTAGAAGTTGTTTCAGGTAGAGTGCTTCCTGAACTGCTGCTGCCATGCCCTGATATTTTGCTTCCGATGAAGAAAGAGCAGTAGTGGCCTGCTTCTTGACACCCCAGCTGAGTGCTGCGCCACGTCCGTTGAGCTTGAAGTAATAGCCCGTTGTTGATTTTCTGTCGTTCACGTCTCCAGACCAGTCTGCGTCACTTTCCCCCACTAAATCATAACTAGCTTCTTTTGTGTAAGTAAGTTCTAAACTTTTTGAACCTTGAAGATATCGCAGAAGTCGTTTTCCGCACATCCAGTGTTGATTGGTAGGTGCATTCATGTGTCTGGACAGAATGCTGACTGTGAACATGATGTCTGGCCTCGTCTGTTTGGCCAGATACAGAAGTGATCCAACCAAGCTTCTGTAGATCCTCTGGTCCACTTCTTCGTCTCCGTTCTGTGCTGTCTGAAGTTTCAAATTCAAATCAGCTGGAGTTCTTGAGGGTTTGTATTGATCCATTTGAAACCACTCAAGCATTGTTTCTATGTAGCGTTTTTGGTCGACTGTGACTTTGCCTTCTTCTCGTCTGATTCTTAGACCCAGAAACCAGTGTAGTCTCCCTCTGTATTCCATGTGAAAGGTTGTTTCTAGTGCCTTCTTTACATCAGAGACCACTGTCATAATTCTTGATGCTACTGTGATGTCGTCAACCCAGACCAAGATGAAGGTGTGATCCTCTGCCTCTGATCTTGCGAACAAGCAGTGATCGTTCTTGCTTCTGGTGAACCCCTGTCTCAGTAGAAAGTTTGCCAGCTCTTTGTACCAGTTGTTAACAGCCTGTTTCAAACCATAAATTGATTTGTTTAGTCGACATACTAACTTCTCCCCATCTGATCCGCGTTTTACAAACTCCTGTGGCTGTTCCAGATACACTTCTTCCTCGATTGGTGAGTGCAGAAAGCAGTCTTGACATCAAATTGGTGCATCACATGGCCCTGCTGCGCTGATAGCTGAAGTAGAACTCTGAATGTCTCTGGCTTGCAGGTAGGCGCAAAAGTCTCAAAGTAGTCCAGTCCTTCCACTTGTTTGAAGCCTTTCGCCACATAGAGCGCTTTGTATTTGTCCACTTGACCACTGGGTCCCAATTTCACTTTTTAGACCCATTTGCCCGGTATGACGTCCCTGTCTGTGGGTGGTCTCACTAGGTTCCAAGTCTCGTTGTCTTGGAGTGCCTTGACCTCGTCCTTCATTGCCCGGTACCACTGGTCCCAATCGTCACCTTGCTTGGCTTCGTAGACTGTTTTGGGTTCCACATAGTCGCCCTCAGTCACAGCAAGATTGGTCCTGACTTCTCCAAAAAATTTCGGAACATTCCTTGCTCGTGTCCCTCGTCTGGGCTCTGCTCTGTCCGCGTGTTCCAGTGCATCTTCATTGAAGCCAGCTGTCTCTAACTGTGAGAAGTCTTTTGTGTCACTGTCTTCCAGTGACTCTGAGTCTCTGTGACTCCCTCTTGTTGCAGTAGATCCTTCATCTAGTGCTGTTTCTCCAACATCCGAGGCCTCTTGTCTCAGTGTTGTTTCTTGAGTATTCACGCTTTCATGCGTCATGTCACTCCTCCTTTATTGCAGTAGATGTGTCCTGTCGTTCTGTTGTCATCGTCTTGATGACCATCCTCTGGGTGCCAGATTCCCAGTTCCGACCCATCATCTAGTAGGTCAGCCGTTTCTTTGTTGTCAGGGATTGAGCCCACTTCAGACTCCTTGATGATCACATCTCGAACTGCCATCACCTTGCGTGTGTTGGGTATGTACACCAGGTATCCGTTTTCTCCTTCAGTGTAACCCACAAATTTTCCTTCCAGTGCCTTGAGTTCAAGTTTGCTGACTTCTCTGTCCCTATTCCTCATGAAGACTGTGCAACCAAAAATAGATAATTTACTAATTGGAAGCTTAGGTTTTATACCTCTCATCAGCTCTGCTGGGCATTTTTCTTCTCCTCGTCTCACAATCAAGTTTTTGATCCTTGCTGCGTGAAGAATTGCTGCTCCCCACATCATCTTGCGAAGTCCTGAGTCAATGAGCAAACATCTTGCCATCTCCAGCAGTGTCCTGTTGCACCTCTCAGCTAACCCATTCTGTTGTGGCGTCTCTGGTATGGTCTTCACCTGTAGAATGCCTGCATCTAAGCAGTACGTCTTGAACTGCTCTGAGAAAAACTCCTTCACATTGTCTTTCCTCAGCTTCCTGGGCGTCCCCACACTGAGAACAAATTACTTCAGGCTGGCCAATGCTTCACTCTTTGCCTTAAGCAATTCCACAAACACAAACTTCGTGTATTGGTCTGCAAACACTATGCAGAACCGGAAACCTGACAGTGACTCTACTCTGAAAGGTCCCATCACGTCTGTGAACACCCTCTCCAGCTTCTCTTCTGCTTGGGTCTCTGCCACTCTTGGTACTGGAGTCTTTGGGATCTCGGCCAATGCACACACAATGCATACATCATCGAGTTCCCCCACTGTCTCTGGTGCATTCCTGACCACCTCCGCTTGATTCAAATGACCCAATCGTCTGTGCCACTTCCTTGCACTGTCAAGTTTCAGGCTGTTGGAACTCATCTTGAATTCTAGAACGCTGCAGGGTAAGTAAAACAAATTATTTTCTTGTGTTTGTTTTACCCGAGTTTCCTTCTGGAGTTTCATGCAGCTGTTTCTTCTCTCGAAAGTGAAGCTATGTCCCCACTCCGTGCCTCTTGAGACTGATAGGAGGTTTGAAGAATAGTCCGGCACACACAGAACATTTTTGAGTTCGCATTGAATTCCCCTTTGTTTGAGGGTATGCTGATCTTCAGACAGCCTCTGCCCACCTCTCTGGAAGCCTCTCCGTTGGGATTTCTGACCACTGATTGAATGGGCACAAAGTCCAGGAACGCATCGATGTTCGTCACTATGTGATCTGTACAACCACTGTCCACTAGCATATCTGCTGTCTTCCACTGGGTAAGAGCTGCCCAGCATTCCTCGTCTGGCGTAGCCAGTGTTGGACCCATTGCCACTGACTCACGTTTGCCTCCATCTCTTTGTCTCTTGCATGCCCTGTCTAGGTGACCCATCTCACCACACTTGCTGCATTGTGCTGTCTCCTTCTTCCTGCAGTTCTTGGCAAAGTGTACAGGGATCCCACACACAAAGCAGTTTCCTTTCTTGGGTCCCTTCTTGAAGTCACGCTTCACTGCCAGTGCCACTGAACCACTTTGTCCCTTGTGTCTCTGCACCGTGCTCTCATGAAAGTTCTGCAGCCTTTTCCTCAACTCTGTGAAGTTCGTTGCCGGGTTGAAGCTTTCCTGTATAACAAAACTTTCATACCTCATTGGCAGACCATTGAGGACCAAGGCGTTGAAGAGGGTCTCTGAGACTGCTTTCGCTGCTTCTTCTAGCCTTTTGAGCAACTCCTGTCCTCTGATGAAGAAGCTGTCCAAATCCTCAGAATCCTCGAGCTGCAGTCGAGCAAGCTGTGCCACTAAATTCACCACTGTCGGCGTCTCCACACTCTGAAATCTCTCATGCAAAAGCCTCCAAGCCTTTGCTCCGTCTCCGATGCCGTCATCTCCCACACAGTCATGTGTCATCAGCATGGGGGTTGTTGCATCTAGAGTCAGTGCCAGTTGGCACCACACTTTGGTCCGTTTTTCATTGATATCTGCAACTTCCTTCTCAAATGCATCCTTCAGCACCTTGTGGTTCTTCTTCTCATCATTTGTTGCCCCATTGGCCAGTGGTGCAGGCTCATTGGGTTGCTCCTCTGTCCCCAGTAGTGATTTGTAGAGTCCTTTCGTCTGCATCATCGCCACAAATCTTGTGCTCCAGATTGGAAAGTCCTGTGCCTTTCCTGTGTAGGTCAGCAGCTTCACTGTCTGTTGATCCATTGGAGTTTGAGCAGGCAAAACAGTTGTGAAAAGAAAAGGTACTAAGCAGAAAAGGATTATGACTGTCAAAAACAAATTTGTTTTGTTTTGGAAATTAATTTTATGACTTAGAAAATTGCTGGGCCCATAACCTGTTGGGTTATGGACTTTCGCAAGCGGAATAAAAAGCGTTTTTAACTAAGTAAAAGAATTAATTTCTCAAAAATGAGGGAATAACAAAATGATATTTTACAGTAGAATTTAGAGATTTACAGGAGAGATCTGATTATTAGATCAAGATGGTGATTTGAATTTGGGGATGAAAAAGGACTCAAAAATCAGCTGTATATATACCCATTATCAGTGTGAAAAAGTCAAGATGAAAAACTAATCTTAGCACCGTGATTTATAGGGGGGTCGCAAAGGTTAACCAATATGGTTTGCTTCTGCAAATCAGTCGCAAAGGGAACCATAAATGGAATGCATTTGCACTTTTCGAAGAATTCAATCACACTTCCGGAGATATCATCATCATTTAATACATGCTGGGAAGATTTTGCATCAATTAATCTAACTCTAATAATAGTTATCTAGATTCACAAATTGAACCGAATATTGATTCTAAGTACCATTTTTTGACGATTCATTTATATAATTTCTTTGATCGAAGTCATATTGCTGTATTTCTAATCTGGTAAGTCAAACTTTCTTTCTAATTCTCACTATGTTTAAGACTATAGTTTGATCGATATTCTAACAACATTAAACACCCATTAGGCAATTTCACTCTTATATTTCAACAAATTATATTCTTTCCGTGTTGAGGCAAAATTTCCGTTTGAAGACAAATTATAGTCTATGTTTTTCAATATGGCGTCGCGTGATAGATATGTGGAGCACGCTCATAAATAATAAAGTAAACAAAAAGTTTATAAAAAGATCTAAAACATGCACGCTTTAATCATTGTCCTAATGAGTTTCCATATGTGTTGTTAGAAATTCAGATCAGAGAACAATTCAAATTCAAAACGTTACAGCAGAACTCCAGTTGTTCACTTAGCGGCTAACGTGTATGCTCCGTTAAGTACCTGTCAAGTAAGTAGTCACTCGTCGGACGATTGACGCATATGGTTAATGAACATACACAACAAAAAGCAAAGATCAAAGTACGGAAATCAGGGAGTACTAAGTTTCTGCATAGTAACTTAGGAGTGAGTCGTCCTATTGCCACAAATTAAAGAAATCGATAAAAAAAATACAAACATGAAGACAAAGCCATAAAATCAAATAAATAAAAATTTGAATAAAAAAAAATTCAAAGAAAACTGAAACAAATAAAAAATGAATATATTAAGAAGTAAAAAACATGCAAGCAATTAATAAATAAAAAACTAAATTCAAAAGAGAAAAAAATGAGTCAATACATCAATGAAAAATGAAAAAAATTAGTGAATAAATAAATAAGAAAAAATAAGTAAAAAAATAAGTAACCAAGGAATTAATAAAAAAATAAATAATCAAATAAATACCTCGAAGACATCAAAAAATTAATAACTCAATAACCTAATCAAAAAATAAAGAAAGAAGAAGTAAAAATAAATAAATAAATAAAATACAAATAAACGAAAAATAAATAAGTAATTAAAAAACAAAAAGATAAAACTGAAAATAAACGAGGAAATAAGTAATTTAATAGTAAAAAGTAAATACAGAAAAAATATTATGAATAAATAAATAATTAAAAAAGAATACATATACAAAGAAATATATAATTAATTTGAAAAAATAGATATATGGAAAACTAACAAAATAAGTAGACTTAGAAAATTTGTAAATGCATATTCAACCAACAAATGAACAAAAGAAGCAAATAAAAAGTACAAAAAAGAAATTAAAAAAAACATATTGCAGAATAACATAGGCAAAGATAAAATCTAAACCAGACACGAGATAGTGAACTATTAAATACGTGAATAAAAATAAAAGAAAATGAAAACAATGAAGTATAAAAAAACAGTTAAATAAAGGAGTAAAAGATACAAATAAATAAATAAAAAATGTTTAAGTGAAAATAATTTAAAAAATATATATGAAAATATATAACTATTTAAATAATCAAGTAAATAAATTACTAAAATGAATTATTAAGTAAATAAAGAAAAAAAAATAATTATTTTTTTTCTGAAAATGAACAAGACAAATGAAATAAACAAAATAAATAAAACAAAATACATAAAAGAAAACAGAAAAGAACAAAAAATTTAATTTTAAAATTAAAAAAAAACAATAAATAAATGAATATTAGTTAAAAAAAACAAAAATAAAAAACAGTCAAATAAATAGAGAAAAATAGATAAAAATTTTAAAAAAAAGAAAATTGATAAAGAAAATTAAAAACGATCAAATAAGTAAACAAATAAAAGAAACAATGAACAAATAAAAAAAGGTTATAAAAAGTAAACAAAGAAAAAATGAACGTAGGCAATTAAATAAACAAATAAACTAAAAAATAACTAAATAACTAAAAAATTTAAAAAAAATTTATAGAATAAATCAAAAGTATGTTAGTGATTAAACAATCAAACAAATACATAAAAGGAAGAAATATTTTTTAAAAATAAATTAGGTAATTGAATAAAAAGATAGCAAATGAATCACTTGAACAAATATATAAAAAACTAAATAAGTAAATAATTGAAGAAAGTGAAAAAATATAGGCAGAGAATAATTGAAAAGGTGCGAAAATAAATGAGTAAATGAGCAAAACAATTGTTTTAAAAAATGAATTATTGAGCAAACTGACAAAGAAAAATAAATAAGCATGGTAAATATTAGACAATTAAGTCAATAAATTAAAAAGAAATAAAAGACGAAAAAACAATTAGTTCAAAAACAAATAATTAAATGAAATTATAAAATGAACAAACCAAATTCTTCAAAAAACCAATAACTGATTAATCTGACAGGGTAAATAATTCAACAAATATATATAACATTATTTGAAAAATACTGATATAAAAAATTAAAAAAGTAATTAAAATTCGAAATTTAGTGAATGAATAATAGAGCAAAAAATGAACACGAAAAAATAAGTAAATAAAAATTATAAGGAGAATTTGAAAAGAAAATTAAAGAATATTATATGAAAAAAAATCTAAACAAAAAATCAGATAGTTAACTATTAAACAAGTAAATAAAAATAAATTATAGTGAAAAGAATTAAGAATAAAAAAGTAATTAAATGATCAGTTAAATAAAAGAGTTAAAAATACAAATTGAATAAAAATAATGTTATAAAAAACAAAAAAAAAATAGATAACTAATTAAATAATCAAATAAAGAAACTTTCAATTTAATCGACTAATATATAAAGAGAAATAAAAAATAATTATTCTTTTTAAAAATATACAAAAAATTAAAATGAATAAAACAAAACAAAATAGTTAAAACAGAATACATAAAAAACTAAAAATATATTTTTCTTATAATAAACAATTAAAAAAATAAAAGACAGCCGAACAAACAGAAAAATGTTTAGATTAATATTTAAGTAAATAAAAAAAAATTGAAAAAAAAATACAAAAAGAAAAAATAAATAAAAAATAAAAGAAACAATGAATAATTATTAAATTAACCAAAAGTAAATGAATAAAAAGCTATTAAAAGTACAAAAAATATTTTAAAAAAATTAATAAATAGATAATCAAATAACTAGAAAATCAGAAAAACACATAAACAAAATTTAAAAGTTTATAAGTAATTAAACAATTAAACAAATAATTAAAAAAATAATTACTTTTGAAAAAAAATTAGGTAAATAAATAAAAAGTTATTAAATGAACGACTCAATAAATATATAAATTTATAAATAAGTATTTATTTGAAAAAAGTGAAAAAAATATAAAGGAAAGAATAGTTGAAACTGTGTAAAAGTAAATAAATAATTGAACAAAAAATGGTAAAATAATAAATGAATGAACAAATTGACGAATGAAAGAGAATAAATAAATAAGTTAATAATTGAATAGGTAATAAATAGACAATCAAATCCTTAAAAAAACAAACAAATTGAAGAAAAAACGAATAGTTAAAAATATAGATAAATAAATAAAATTTTGATAAAAAATGGAAGACTTACGGTGGATAGCTGAAAAAGATAAAAGTTTTCAACGCAAAGCGCCCGCATCTTGTAGCGACGAATTAGGTGGAAACAGTAAATTTTTGTCAGCAATGTGGTCTCTAGCGATGAATTTTTGTAAGGTTTGCGGTTTTTAGCGGCAAAGATTTGAAAGATTAGCGGCAAATTTTTTATTTTCACCGAATAGGTAGTGAAAAAAAATAACTCACCGTTATCAAGAGGGCGGTGACAGTTCAAATTTCAACGCTAAAAACCACGAATTTTTCAACAAATTTACACCAAATAAATTGCTGTGATTTTATACAAGGTTGATTGACGTTCGATGCGCGGGTTCTAGAAGTGAGATTTTTGTTGACAGATTCACCGAATCCAACGCCTAGAGTTGCGATTTTCAGAACTACTTTATGTAACAACCACAACTTTAGCGTTGACACATCGAGCAGGGTTGGCGGACATCGTTTGTTTATTTTCTTATCCTCATATACTGAACGATGTGTTTAGGATATGCGCAATTGACGCAGATTGTGGAAGCCGAAACTAACTCTAAGGATTCAAGGTAATCTTACATCATCAACAAATGATTACTAAGTCTCCGTTATTATTAATTCTGCATAAAGGAGTTCCAAACAAAAAATCTCTAATGAGAAGAACTCGATGTCTTATCTGGCAGCAAACCTTTTGTAACGCGGCCTGCTTATTTTCTTTGACTAACATACGTCCTTAAGTTTTAGGAAAATAAAAGTCCCGAAATTTAGAAAAACACAAGTAAACAGTCTTCCGTGAAAATCACACAAAACTTATTACGTGACAAAATTTTGCGATTTCTGTTTTCGACATTTAGGTTTTGCATTTTTGTACTGTGCTTTGAGCTATATACAGGCATTCTTACGGTAAATCTAGTTGCAACCTTCTTGTTTCAACAGGGTTTATCTATTACTTATAACCTATTTCATTTTGAAAAACTATTGTGAAAATTTTGCTAACTATAGCCTCTGTTAAGTGATTTCTGTTGAGAAGAAACTCTCTGATCAGCGCTGTCAACTCAAAAACGGTTTGAAAATTGAAGGGGCGTTTCTCTAACGCTGTTGGAGGTGGCTTATCGGTTCGGTAGGTTTTGATTTCTTCTCACTACCTGTTCAAAGGTTTGTTTGGGAAATTGAGTTTTTTCCTCTGTGCGTCTCAACGTTTGATATTGGCAAGCTGTGTTACCAAGACCAGAACTGGAACAGTTTTTACATTTAAAAAATTGTTTCATCTGACAATAATTGTCACCGGAATATTTATTTCTAAAAGTATTTATTCCATATCCAAGTCAAGTTCCATTGCTTCGATATCTTCATCTGTCAGATCTGTCATATGTGGGATTACAGTTTTCACTGGGTTAGTATGAGTACACTCAAATTCGATTTCGCGACAATCAGAGTATGCACGTGCATTATATTGCCATGAATTTTATCAACAATTTGACAAAGTAGAATTTGTCGTTACAATGCGGTTGATTTGTCTAAATTTCATGTGTTGTGAGTTGTCAATGTATGCTTTTTGTGTGATTTATATGATTTTTACAAATCGAAATGCGGGTGCTTTAATCTTTTCCCTTGAAGCTCGGGTAATACCTTCGATAAGAAATTGAGCTGGCTTTCGTGGTTGCCGGTTAAGAAAAGGTTTATGGAATTCTCGCCAAAAGCTTCCCAATCAGTCATTGTCTCAATTGTTAAGTGAGAATACTATTGTGGAGCTGCGCCTTTTAATGCTGTTTGGATCAAATTGATTTATCTTATGTCCGATTGCTTCAAGAAACGTGCAACCTGATTTTTCTGGTCTTGCTTTCATAGATATATCTGCTGTTATAGCGCTTAATTAAATCTTTTGTACATGTTACGTCTGTGCAGACAAATGGTCTCAATAATTGTTTCAATGGAAATGAAACATCTAAAAATCGATATGCCTGGGTTGCTTCGTCTTACTACCGCTGATGGACTTCGAGTAAACACAGCTTTCATGAAATAGTGTTGGGGGCAACGGTATTCGACTGCGTCTTCTTCTGTGTTAAATGTCCAGCTGAAGTTAATCACTGTTGCACAGTTACATGAGCGGTCGGTTGCTGGTCTTTTGGTATTTTTAAAAATATTGATTGACTATTAAAATTTTGTGAGTTTTGTCTAAATAACCGCCGTAAAGGCGTGTTTACATTTGGAAATACTGTTAAAAGTTTAAAGAATTCTAATGCATGTGTTTCAGGTTATTCACTTTCTGTGACTTTTTGTCTTAATTTTGCTGTCTGATGATGGAAACATTCAATTTATTGACCGGCTTTTTTTTGAGCAATTTCAGTTCAGGAAGAAATAGTACTTATGTTTACGGACAATCTTAAAGGTTTGAAAATTTCAAAAAATGATGGTAATTTCTGTTAGCTGTATGTTTTCCCTTTCTATCGCTTGTAAATTTGATAAAGACTGTCGGATAATGGCAAGTACAAAATTACAAATGTTATAGGGGATGTCCTGCTGACAAGCGTTTAGTGTAGGAATACTATTGTACTGTTTATAGGGGTTGTGACTGTAAAATCCAATTATTTAAGACACAGGGGCAATTCGAGCTATTGGGGAAAACTTATCTGAGATAGAAGGAAAGGGCTGTTCTTCAAGCCCGAATTAGTGGCCTTATAACTGTGGTAACTAAATGTGGAAGTCATCAGCTGAATTCATGTTAGCCATTGAGAAAGGTTGTATTTTCTCTATGAGGTGTTCATTTTGTTGTTTCTGAGCCTTAAGGGTTCTATGGATATAAACTTTTTTCTGGGCACGAAGTAGAATTGCTAAATTCTAATATAGGCTAACTCGGAAAAAAACTAAGCTAAAGAAACTGAAGTTAAACTTCAGTTATAACTGTAAAATGATTATATGTTGCCGTGCCGGGGTCAGTGGTGCACACATGTGCTTTAAAACTATCTTGGAGACTGACTCTATTATTAAAGCATATGGTATTTAAAAGAGAATGGAGTCTTGTCAGTCCGTGATTGGTTAAGAAATCACAAAATGGATTTGTTTCTGCTATTAATTTCTCGAATATGAATGTGATTTATTACTCTTCTTTTCCTTTTTTCGAGATCTTCTCTCTAGACAAACTCTCTTCCAACGAGCAGATCGCCCTCAAACTTTGCATCTCCAATCTCCAATTGCAGAGTATATCTGGTGTTTATATTTTTTTGCGGTCAAACTCAGGGGTCGGCCACGGGGCCTCGTCTTATTAAGGCAGTCTAAGCAGGCCATCAGCATTAAAAAATGTTCCATTACTACAAATGATTTCAAAATCTCTAAATTGGCTGGCACTTATAACCCTATAACTCATATATTTCGCAGCTGGTTTGAAATAGATGTCACGAACCTCAGTCCGGGAAAAGACATCTTCTTAAAAGTGGAGAGATCACGCGTGTGTCCAAATGACATGCTCATCGAAATGAGTAGAAAAGTATACACGTCGAAGCGCTTACCCGTCGAAATTCCAGCAATTAAAGTGATTGGCATATTATTTGAAGATCATTTAAATCGAAAATTGTTCACGATTGAACTTGAAACGATAAATAGTGGCGATTACAATTCATACTTGAATATGAACAAGCGCATTTTTCTGCTTAATAATTTCGGCGGATTTTGCAAGGAAGAAGAATTTCTGACTGAAATTGTCAAATATCAGGCAATGATCTCCTTTTCTCCTACCAAACTTTAAAGCGTTTCCTAGGTTATATGACGTTTTATGAAAAAAAGTTACGCAGCTAACCTGATGGGCAAAATTCTGTTAATCAAATTTTCACGCAAAAATTTTTTGATAAAACACCTGTTATTTGTAAATAAAATTTATTTTACTTGTAAATATCCTTTGTGAAATTTCTTAACACCCCGGGTCGAAATGTGAGCGGGTTTAAGCGTAAAATTTTGTAAGAAATGCGCCCAAAAAAGCTGAATTTATGAAAAAATTGCGCTGAATGATTTGAAAGTTTGTTTGTAGGCGCTGAATTTGCTGAATAGAATTATTTTCAGCACTTGTCAGCACAATTCTTACAAACTTTCAGCACCATTTTCAGCACATCAATTACGTATTTTTAACAGCTCCGAAAATCCCAAAATCAGCGCTTCCAGCATATTTCATGCATGAAACATTTCCTAAAAAAATTCAGCATATCGTTCAACACATTCCTTACGTAAAATCAACACTTCAAAAGGTCAGCACAATTCTTAACATAATTTCAGCAACTCAGACAAAGAGAGAATTTCAGCGCCTGCAGCACATTCCATGTGTAAATTCAGCCTATTTCTTACAAAAATCCATCATATCTTTCAACACATTCCTTACACAAATTCAACACTTCAAAAATAAAGCGAAATCATGCTTTTTATACATGAATTCAGCCTTTCAGAAAAGTTTGTAGGTGAGTGCTGAAACTGTCTACAGAAAGCGTTGAAAAAGTGTAAGATAAGTGCTCAAAATGTGTAAAGAAAGCGTTGGAAAAATGAAAGATAAGTTCTGGATTGGTTTGAGGAAATTGTAAAAAAAAATGTAAGATAACTGCTGAATGTACTGAAATATATGTAAAAATGAGCCGACAGGTGCTGAAAAAACATTGTTTTTTTTTTTCAGTTGGTATGTCTTACATAAATATCCGCTTCATGAGCTGACACGTGCTGAAATTATGTAACAAATGCTTTGAAAGAACAGCAGACTGAGCGGATAAATATGTGAGACTTATCCGCCGAAAAACCTTTTTTGCAGCGCCTGTCAGCGCATTGCTTTCATAATTTTCGAAACAAATCTCGACCCGGGATAACACTCTGCATTTAGAAATAGAATTTCTGCCCATTGTAACTGTAAGCTACACTATTCTGTAGTCGTTTGAATAGTAATAATTAGCCAATGATTATGAAAGCGACTTGCTGTCAGAAAAATTTTTAATTATTACTATTCAAAAGACTACAGACTAATGAAGCGAGCAGTTACGATGAGCAGAAGTTCTCTCTCTGAAAGCTTTGTGTTGTGTTAAAAAACTTCATGAAGGGTATTTTCAAGCAAAAACTTGTTTTTCATCACAAATAACAAGTGTTTTATCATAAAAAAAATTTTACCCTTCAGAATTTTACCCATCAGGTTATTTCGTTACTTTTGTTCTCAAAAATATCAAATTTGCATAATCTTTACGCAGCACAACGTACACATGTGTCATAGCTCGTCTACTTTACCACTTTCGTGGACAACATCAAAAGTGACAACAATTTCAATTAGAATTAAATTGATTTTTCGAGTTTGCTTTTATCATTAAGATCAAGTCAGAAATCAATTTTGCTTAGAAAATTTTTTTATCGTTGCCTTTTCTATCTACTTTGCAATTTAATTTTATCTCTTTATTTTGCACTGAATAATGCAAGCTTTTAATGGCACTTGATTTGTTTCTTTTATGTCTATTGGTACGTTAGATATTGTGGAAAACAGTTAAGAATTTTGGTAAATTTAATCGACAAAAGAGCTCATTTTGCAGTGCAATCATATATCATTTTTTTTCTCTGGCAAACAACACCTTTTCAGTCAAGCAATTCTGCAATGAACGAGAAAAGGAATTTTCATCAAACACTTTTATCAGAAAAACAAAACAGAAACGAGACTGTTTGAGTTGAGCTATCAGGAAGTCCTTAGCAACTATTACCCCAGTATGAATAAATACCAACGACAAATTCCTATTGCGATTGATACAACTAAAGACGCTCAACCATATGTTGGACTTCCTTACTGTTGGTTCTTTTACTTCAAACTCAAGGCTGACTTCACTAATTCACAGTGCATATCTTTGCAAGGAAAAGTTTTTTTAGTTCTTTGCTTGTAAAAATCTCGATATATAGGACATCACAGAGTGAGCAAACTTAGTTAAACAGGAATGCAGGATCTATTCTGCTTCGCCACAAATTTTTGATCACCCTATTTAGAAATCTAGAAATTATTGAGATATCACAAAAAAACGATTTTGTCCACAATTTATGAAAAATTTTGTCTTTTCTAATTTTATAATTGTTTGAAAGGCGGCTGAATGGAACAATTATAAAACCAATGGTGTAAAACAATAGTCTAGTTTGCTTAGTTTACCATCGTGCAAGGTCTTTGTGTCCACTTTCATTGAATTTTGATCTTTTCTTCGACAGTCGAGTTCTTTGGTGTTTGATTTTTTGGATGGATATTATGAATTTAGAGTACAACCGTGGCATTGATGTCTTTGAAAGACATTCGTTCAACTTCCGTTGCGATCACAACAGTTGAAATATGCATTGAAAAACGCAACTCGTCGTACCCAATGAATGATACGAAGAGTTAAGCTGGAGAACTTAAAACTGGAGAAAATCTGCATAGGTATATGACTTTTTCTGTCACTGTTTTCTCGAGACTGTTGTTAAAAAATGGCGGAAATAGAATGGTGATAAAAAACATTACTGGCGAGCAATTTTTTTTACTTTTGTAGCCACATTTTTTTCTTTTCCTATCCATCTTACGTGGGAAAAGTTACTTACAAAATTGGAGAATGAAAAGGCGGTGCCCTAAGTGGAAATTCCAGGTATTATTTTTCAATAGTGGAATCTACTTTCCGATGCAAATTAATTTTTGTGGAAGCCCAGTCAGCAAAAAATGCCAAAATTCGATTTTACCTAATTTGAGAGCGCATATTGCGTTTTCAAGGACTGGAAGCAAAAATCGTTTTTAATAGGAGCTGGATACAATTTTCAGTGAATTGGCTTGAATATTGGCAAATTTGACAAGTCGCACCGAAAATAAACGCTTAATAAGAGACGCAAAATCAACGAAACATTAAATCTTAAGATAAGACCGACGAGACGAAACAAAAAGAATGTAAACTGTGCGAAGTTAAATTGCTGACTACATTGGGCGTCAAAAAACGGCGGGAAGTGCGGGCCACTTTTCTTGGAACTGGTTTTTGTTTTGGTACGGCTAGATACTAGTAATTAAATTTTCTTTTCAATTAGTGTGGTTTAGTTTATGCAACAATAATAAAAGCAAACAGTGTTGATTAAAAACATTGTCACGCAGTAGTTATCACCATATTGAAGTTACCCGGAATTGAGTCACAGAGCATCTCAGCTCCGAACCAGAATATGTCAAGCGTAAAAACCTAATTCAGTTCTGAAGCATTGCGTTTTCAGAATATGTGTAGTTTCTTTATGTGTAGTGTTTCTTCATTATGATTATATTGAGGTGATAGAGTTCGCCCATGCTAAACTTTTCATGTACATTCTGAAAATTACTCATACCACAAAATTAAGTCTGAGCAGAGTAATGTCATGCATTTGTAGCTTATAACCGGTAATTACTATAGTAGTATACAAGTATTGATACATAAGCTAGTTTGTAGGCATTTACTACAAAGCCCATTTAGCGTAGTGGTTATGACCTGCTACGCAAATTAAATGTTAAAAGTACCCATGCGGGAGTTCCAGTCGCATATAAAGCAAACCTTGTTGGCGGGAGTTAAGCTGAACATATTATTTTTCATGCAGTAAATTTTACTCAAATTACAAAAAAATCAAGACTAGCCAGTGTAAATCTTGACATGAACAGAGTACTAGCCATACTAAAAAACAGAATGCCTCTAGACGGATTCAGCGCTGATTTGCTCTGTCACCCATCTCCGGGTATTCAGCAACTCACCTCCACCTCTGCTTTTGATATTTGTGAATGGAGAATGAACCTATGTGGTGATAATGATGAAGGCTGATTAAACTGCAACACTTTATTTGCTAGTTTGAAGTTTTGATACAATATGAGACCTTCACACAATAGCAGCTTTTAAGACTAGACGCAACAATTGAAACTGCTACTCTTGAAAAATTTTTCTAGTTCTATCAGTTTTTCTACAAAGAATTTTTTTTCAAATCTTTTGGTTCATTCAACAAAACTTTTGGTCAGTTTCCTGTCACTGTATTTGTTTTTAGCCGAACAGGACTTCAGAATTCGAAAAAACTACAAATTTTGTGAAGTTTGTTAAATTTTTCGTTACTTTAGGGGATTTGTACTTAGCAAACCCTGGAACAGATCAATCCCATATATGTTTTTAAAATATATGAGAAGCGAACATTGAACACAAATTGTTCAAAATTTAATTTCATTCCTTTTTTTGTTTTAAAATGGACCTTATTTTTTCCCGGTATATTTTGGTATAATTTAAGTGAAAAATGTTCAATCTAATAAAAAATTATTGTTCCAAACCCACGAAAGTGACATAATACTAACCCAACTTTTTCAAGCCAACCGATGTCAGCACCAAATTTTGCTTCAGATGTTTAAAGAAACTGATTCCCATTTTTGGTAATGTTGTCTTCCCACGAAAAATAAAATATTAACCGGTTATTATTGGCAGCATTGATTAATACATATTTTGTGTATAACTTTTTGTAGAGTAAAATAATATTTTCCGTCTTGTAATAAAATATAAAATTGTTTGTTTGAGATTGAAATCATTTTTTTCAACTCAAAAAAGTTTATTTTTCTTGTATGCAGTTTATTTTTAAAAGATGAGGTATCGTTCAGAGTACATGGAGCAATTTTGCAGAAACTCTGTTTTTTATGTTTCTTAGGAGAAAAATATCAATTATTTTTTTGAAAACTGAACTCATTTTCTTGGCACCCAAAAATTGAGGGTTTCGCATGCTCTTGCAACTGGAGATTCTGTATTTTCAAATTTTTCATCGTTTCAGCACTACATTGTTTAGGTCAAATTTTGCTTCTTTCGGACATTTTGATATGGGCAATCAGTCCAGTCGTTGATTGATTGGAATCCAGACAATTTTGCAGCTGTTGTCTGATTTAATGATGGATGAATGCCCAGATTTTGTTAGATGTATCTCTGATTGCTTATGAACGTTACAGAATTGATATTGATATCAGAAACTTGAGTTAGATTATGTTCAATATTGCCGTTCGGTCTTCCAAAACAACATTAGCACAAGCAAAAAAAATATTGAACAGAAAGCATAAAAAATTGCTCTAATTTTTTTATATTTTTTTTTCATGAGAATCAGATATTGAAAATGCTAAACTGCTTAATCATTTTTTTAAAAAAACTGAACGGACAAGATTGTTACTAAAATCTTTTTCGAAGCAAGCAGATCGCCACATTAGTAAACAGTTACTGGTCTGCAGGCACCGGAAGCATGATTTTATTGAGCCCAGGTCAAGACCGAATGGTTATCTTGTAAGAACTTGCAAGTTTCTTGCAAAAAATGGTTAACTTGTAAGAACTTGCAAGTGAATGGTTAACTTGTAAGAACTTGCAAGTCGAATGGTTAACTTGTAAGTTTCAGTCCAAACTGAAAAACACACTGAAAACCGAATTTTTGATTAACTTCATATAAGATTATTGGCAGTTATATCAAAGTTTCTTGAATTCAAGTTCATTTGACGAAAAAGGACTCCTCTTAAGCTGCACTAGAGAAAAAAATTCCAAAAAATTTTGACTGTTCAAAGTTTCTGACTTTATTAACTTTTATTGTTTTTTTTACACCATAGGCAGAATGGTTATCTTGTAAGAACTTGCAAGTTTCTGGCAGAAAAACTTGCAAGGCGATGCATCGCCTTGTAAGTTTCTGCCAGAAACTTGCAAGTTCTTACAAGATAAACATTCGCAAGATGAAGGGTTATCTTGTAAGAGCCTTGTAAGTCGAATGGTTAACTTGTAAGAGCCTTGTAAGTCGAATGGTTAACTTGTAAGAGCCTTGTAAGTCGAATGGTTAACTTGTAAGAGCCTTGTAAGTCGAATGGTTAACTTGTAAGAACTTGCAAGTCGAATGGTTATCTTGTAAGAACTTGCAAGTTTTTGGAAGAAAAACTTGCAAGGCGATGCATCGCCTTGTAAGTTTCTGCCAGAAACTTGCAAGTTCTTACAAGATAACCATTCGGACTCGACCCGGGAGGTCAAATACCTAACTGAGGATAACATTGAGGATAAGTTTTCTTTTAAAATTTTAACCATTTTTATGTGCTTGAAATATGTACAAACGCGCCCTACTGATTCCCCTTTTTTGTACGCTGCTAGCTATTATTGATGAATTTTTTTCTCTGTAATGGAAACTTTTCCTTGCTCCAATCAGGAAGAACAACCTTGTGTACAGAACAAGTTACAGTATACGAACACACTTCAAATTTCCCTACAATCGAAAATCCAATTTGTTCATGTGAAACCCACTTTTGCCTAGCTGAGTTCAAGACTCAGTCACTTCACGACGAAGTAGAATTAGTTTACTTTATCAGAAGTTTATCGGCTGAAAAAAGTTATCACTATAATAGATACAAATTCATTGAAATTTCACGGAGTGAACTCCATATAACGTCAATAAAAGAAGAAGGCCGGGAAAAACTGAGGGTTCAATTCCCGATCAATTACACTTGGACAGAAGCAGGACTCGAACAGTTGCAGTCTTCAAACGTTTACAGAGTGCAATTGGCATTCAGAGTTAAAGCAGAGGCAGATTATTATGTAATGAGTAAGCTTTCAGATTATCTAATGGACCGGTCCTTTGAGCAACAATTGTGCCATATGAAAGCTGATTGGACCACTCCTCCCGAGAATTTGACCTGTCATCTTATTGATGACCCATTGAAAAGTCACTTGCAAATAAACTGTTCATTTCGGAAAGCAAAAACGCATTTGCACTTACTAGAGTATTACGAAATTAAGTGTGTAAATCTCAATTCGACCTATTCGTACCCCGAAAGTTTGGAAATTGTACGACCATATTACGAGGTCTATTCTGAAGACGCCGTTGACTTATCTCAAATTCTTGATCATTGCCAAAGTATGCCAATTTACTATGGTTACGTTTTTGAGGTCAGAGCTCGGGGTCTGTTTCACAATCGAGGGTACGGAAACGAATCTATTGTTACTGTCTCGTCCGAGAAATATAAACCCAGATTGACTTTTGATCACTTGAAAAATGTGACCGATTTCGTTGTGAATAGCACTTTGTTCACCATAAATCTACGACTACCCTGCAGTGCAATTTTGTCGGGCAAACTCAACATTACTGGTTTCCGTTTCTATTTGGTTGAGAACTCGCAAAAATTGTTGTTCCCGCCAAAAGCAGTTAAATTTTGCGCCTGGCATAAATTTCTTTACTTGGAGCCCCACAGTGGCCTAGTTGCCTGGGTTACAGACAACTTTGACCGGCCTTCAAGTTGTTCACCATATTACGACCCATGGAAAAGGTGACAGATCAAGCTTAGCTGAATTCTGATTCAAACACGTTTTACTTTTTTCAAATGTTAACCTCACTCACAGAGTTTTTACAAAATTGTCCAGTAAAACTGCCCCGATGGACCCATTCTAAAAACTAAATTAAAATTCACTACAAATTTCATTGACAAAGAGCCAAAGTTTGAGAATATATGCTTTGCGTGGTACCCTGCCTGGATGAAGTCCACGAATTTTGAGGGGCATGGGCCAGAAGGAATTTTGCCGCGGACAGTGGGGAGAGGGGGGGGGGGTCTGGTGCAACGGAGCTCAGAGTCTGGACAAAATTGTCGTCGCCCCGCTCCGTCTGGTCCATTCTTGAATTGGATATGCTCCGTCTGGCTGATACCCAACTTTGACTTGATCGGCCTGACCCAGTGAAATGAAACTTGATACACCTTTCCAAGACATGCAAGATCTTGACAGTCTTGACAAAACATGGATTATCTTACCAAGATCTTGATAGGAGAAAAATTCTTGGTACATCTTGGTGAGATCTTGCCATGATCTTATCAAGCAATATCAAGAAAATTTCTTGATTAAACTTGCCAAGATCATGTTTAAACATGGCACTATAAGTTTCACTGTAATTGAGAGGCGCAAAAAGTAATCAAAGTGTCGTGATTGCTCTTTTCCTGGACATTAAATTTTTAAGTTGCTCTTTTCAAGACTTTTCGCATTTATGCAAACGTTTTTGTCCTCGGATTCTCGAATCCGTTTCTGTTGGTCATATATCAATAAAAATACAATTCAAACCCCCAAAGGATGTTTTGTAAATCACTTCAACGCAATTTTTTACGGATTGCGGCTCAAAACATCAAAAAATTATGAAAGGTGATAGTCTTTAAACAAAAGAGGGTAAAATGGATCAAACACGCTTTTCGGTATAAAATCAACTAATACAGGTTTTCGGATTTACACTTAGCAAAAAACAATCACAGGGCACATCCTTTTCAAAAACAAAACACGAAATTAAATTATCAAGTAGAAATGTAGAATTGTTACTTAGATATCAGGCGATTACTTTTATTATTTCTTAGAAAAATATTTTGAAGCCGTTTGTCTCCTGTTCTCACTATTTGCAGTTATTTGACCTATGGCCTTGCTAAATTTAACATTTGATTTGAATAAGAGGAGTAAATAGCGATTAGAATGTAGTAATTGCTCTTTTCCTCAACATTATGTTTTTAAATTGTTAATCAATAATTATTAATCAAAGCTTTCTCATGAAAAAACGGACCATACATGGTAACTAAGGAATCATAGCAAGATCAAAGAACAAAAAAATATGGCCTTTATGTGCTATCGGATATGTAGTCCGTTTTTTCCTAAGTATAAAACCATACATGTTTCGTTTTATGTTAAGTAAGTTTGATGAACCCCGGTTTATAGTAGTATTCTCATTATACAAAAATTAATTTTATACTCCAAATGTCCAAGCCGTTCAACATTGCTGCAATATTTGCCGTGAAAACTTAAATTTGAAAACATCTATCCGGCGAGTCAGATAAATTGCGGCCAACAGAAACATTTACGTCGTTTTCATGGTATCTTCTATGGTAGTCAACCCGCGTGTGAAAAAAAAAATTCGATCATAAAGTTCATGATACTGATGATGACTGAGCTTTGCTATTTATATACCCTGATCTCAGGTTTAAGCACCCCACCACTAGATCACGTGGAACGCTAATCCGTGTACGTAAAATGGAAAATATGTATTTCATTATACTCAAATTTCATTTAAAAAACGGTTTTGTCGTGGTTTTACCCCTAAAAATTCCTAATTCTTTTTTAATTTGCATGTTGACCCAAATTGTTGGTAAAGTCATCAGTGACATTTTCAACTGAAACAAGCTTTGGTGCCTTTGAAATTGCAAGAAAAACTGTCCAAAACACTTTTTGAAGGTTCTCAGAACAATTATTATAATTTTGTGAATACCTTTTGGCTTTTGTTGCAGAACAAAATGATGGCTACCAAGGGAATCAAATGTTGCAGTGGGTTTGAGAATGAAGTCAGACAAAACTATTCCCATGTGTGAGAAATTTTAGAAAGTCTAAGCAAAATTTTTGTGATGCTCTTTTGGACGAGGGAATTGAAAATCACCTTCAGTTGTTGAAACGACTGATTCGACATATTTTTTTGCCTGCTCATGCTTCAACAGATGGCCAAAAAGAAGCAAATTTTGTTCAGTCAAAACTAGAACTTACGAAGCGTTGGAACCAATTATGTTTCACGTCAAGCTAATCTCCCAATTGCAATTGCTTCAAGCAGGTTGTCTTTTTTCAGGCAGCAGTGCCAGCAACCAAGCTCTAAAGACCCTATAAATAGTAAAAAACAGAGCAAGAAAGAATCAAAGGTCAGAGGCACCTGTTACGATTTTTTTTGGCTACATGACTGAAACTTTTCCGGTTCTACAAGCGGTTCACTCAACTGACTGACCATAGATTTCTAAATAATATTTTTGCAATAGCAGAAGAAATCCCAAAACAGACAAAAAATCCAGCGATGGGCGATATTAATTACGGCATCCGACTCAAATTTACACCCAGCAAAATGATCTCCACGATGATGCGTTGATCAGGCGAAACTTGGCTGACGACAAAGATCAGGTCTGATTAGGATTGACTGTACTTCTCCAAGACACCATCCAAAAAACGACAAAAGAGTGCTAGGGGGCAGTAGGATTTGAACAATCGTGAGCTGATCCGACCGTCCACAACGAAACCATCAACTGTTTTGTTTAAGTTGCAATCCCTCCGAAGCGTTACCCTTGCTCATAATAAAAGACTAAAAGACCCACCCAAAAATAAAAACAAAAACGTCATTCCAAATTGAAGCCTGCTGGTCTGCCATCAGTCAAGAAATTCTCCTGTAAGCATTGCAAACAAAACAGGACTAGCATGTGGAAAACAGTTACAAATTGAATAAAAATGTCAGCTGGGAAACGATGCCCAGGTTTAGGCCTCGACTAATGAAATGACCATGCTCGACCAAAAAGTGATATGAAAAGAGCATGCTGCACTCAAACAGCCTATGAAAAGAATTTAGCTAGACCTAATCGTTCAGCTAGACTTTGACTCGACCAAAACTTTTGATGCTAGACTTTAGCTCGACCCAAACAAGATGCTCGACTTTACCTCGACCAAAAATGTTAATTCTGGACCCAACAAATTTATATTTGCACTGAAAACTGGCTTTTGCTTATAACGTAGTCAACGGGTTTTTTCGTTCAAAATTTCCAGTGTTTCTCATATTTTCTCGTAAAACGAACTGGGCTCTTATAAATGTAATTGAAAAACGAAGTTTAGAAACAAATGAACTAAATCATAACAGACTAAACTCATTGCTGATGAAATGTCGATTGTTAGAGTTTTGTTAACTAGTTGAATTCAGCCGAACAAATTCGCTATATTGGTTGAATGGAAAAAATAATTTATCTTAAGAATTCAAACTTGCTAAGAATTCAAAATTGCTACACAACGGTCACTACACATACCAGTCGGTTGACGGAAAAAGCAGAAATATGCTCAATCTGCACTTTTGCGATAGTACAGTTTTTACAAATTTTAACAATTTTAAAGTCTCAGGGGATCTAGGCAGTGACCATAGAACCACCACAATTACAACGTTGAACCTCAAAAAAAGCAAAATGTTTGAATTGAAATCTAAAATTGACCTCAGAATATTTAAAGAAAACACAAGAAAGTCTTATAGATCATCGATTATTTGGCCTGCGCAGTATCCGGGAAAGGATGATCTAAATCAGTTTAGCAGAAGCCTGGTTGAATTAATACACAAATCGCTTGACGATTCCTTTGTCATCAAAAACAAGTTTCCTTACAGTATTGAGACACGAAAATTGGTAAAACTGAAAAGAAGAAAGCAAAGACAGCTCAAAAGTGCTTTCGGTGAAGATGTTAGGTCTCTAGGAACCGAGATAAATTATCTACAAGAAGAAATCAAACGATCAATTAGGCAATCAGAAGAAAGAAAAAGAGCAAAAATTTTGGAACGTGCAAGCGATAAGTGCAGGAAAGGTTTTTGGAGAGCAATAAAAGAACTTACAAAAGATCACGAGTCGAAACAGAAAACTGGGGACTATCCCAATTTAAACTATAAAGAGTCGCAGGCAGTCACAGATCAGGAAAAAATCGATTTGTGCAAACAATTGCTAAAAGATACCATGAAGGATCACACACCAGTTTCATCAGGAAATGCTGAACACTGCGAGAAAATTGAAAATCAAACTAAAGCGATTTTAGGCACAGTTGTAGACACCGAGCAGCTTTGTGTTGTGATCACAAGAATGGAATTTGATGGAATTTTTAGAGTATCAAAAAAGTCATGCCCAGGTCCTGATAAAATCTGCTACAAACTACTCAGAGAGTTACCAAAATATGTTAAAGCCCTAGCCTGCCTCCTAATTTCTAGCTCAATTAACAGCTCGTATGTTCCAGCAAATTGGAAGGAATCGCAGATAAAAAAGATACCAAAGCAAGACAAGGACTGCTCAAAGGCTGAAAATTATCGACCCATTCCCATTAGTCTTACAAAATGCCTCGCCAAAATGTGTGAAATTGTTGTGAAAAACATTGTCTTAGAACACTGCGAAAGTCTAAATGTCTTTGGCGAAACTCAAAGCGCATACAAGAAACATCGCTGTACCACAGACAACCTTATCAAACTCACTCAGCACGTTAGTGAAGCTTTTCAGCGGTCCGAAATGGTTGGTTTAGTGTGCTTGGATGTTGAAAAAGCGTTTGATGCTGTATGGCGTCTAGGGTTGATCCACAAATTACATTCAATTGAGCTAAAGACCCAATTATTAAGTGGATAAATTCATTCTTGTCACAAAGGAATGTATACGTAAAGATAAATTCCACCGTAAGTTCCAGCTTTTGCCCGACAGCCGGATTGCCCCAAGGCAGCGTAATTGCCCCCATTCTCTTTCTTATATACGTTAGCCAATTGCCAGAACTGAAAGCAGAGATCTCACAGTTCCCTGACAATTTTGCCTTGTACTACAGATCTCGCTCAACACAATTCATTCAAAACAATCTGCAATCATCATTGAATAGCCTCATAGACTGGTGTGACCACTTGAAATTTAAAATAAACCCTAATAAAACCCAATACATGATCTTCAAAAAACCATCAAAGAAAGAGTCTGAACTTAACCTAAAAATAAAAGGCGTACCCATTGGAAAAACAGGGTCGCTAAAGTTTCTGGGTATCACTCTCACTCCTCATCTCTTAGACTTAGCAATCTAAACATTAACGAAGAAAGTCTCCTTTTGGTATATAAAACTTGGATCCGACCACTTTTTTTGTATTCTAATGCCTGCTGGATGAACCAATTCCAAGGAATCATTAATAAAATACAGTACGTCCAAAATAGAGCCCTTAGGATCTGCCTACGGAAACCAAGATGTTACAGGGTCCAAAAGCTCCATGAAGAGGCAAACATGCAAATGATTAAAGAACTTCTGATTAAACTAGCCAATGGGTATATTAGTCGGGCAATTAAACACAACATACAGTCTGTAATAGATCTATTACACAAAAAACGACAGTGCCCGCTTAACACTTGCAAAAGTACTCTTGACCACCTTCAATACTAAAAAGAAGGTCGAATCGACAGGAGTTCGAAGCCGCGAAGTATCAACTTGCAAATGTTTTCCTACATTTTTTATTTCTGACACATGCGTCTCTTAAACTTATCAGACATGTTACGAGTATATGGCCAGCCGCTCGTTTAGTCAATTCGGGGCCAGATACAACTCACTTTTACTCCATTTCAGTCCTTTGTCTCCTTCTGTTCAGCCAGCCGCTCGCTTAGCAAATTCGGGGCTGATCAGATTACCAAAGCCTTCCTCCCATTTTCACAACTCATGTCTCTCCCAGCAGCTTTTATCAACATATCTTTTAAACTTGAATATTAACGAAACGGTGCAGCGGCTAAAAGCGCGAACGCGAAGCGGACAAATTTTACGACGGAAGTTCGAATCCCTGCTTTGCCATTGTCTCTTATTTCGATTTCATTACAGTTCTTAGAACATGTTTTATTGATACTCCAATGACTTAAAGAAAAGAAGAACAACATTCCAAGTTGCAATGTGCTACACGCGGTTTGGTTTCAGTGGCTTTACAGTTTAGGTAAGCGTAGCACTTTTTATCACATCATTACTTCTTTTAATTGAAGTTGAAAACACACTTGTTTTAGATCTCAATCCTATTATCTTCAATTTAAACGATCTCTCTGGTCCAGTGCGCTAACCGATCAGCAGGTGCGCAGAAAGTGGTTCGAGCCCCACCAAAGAACATCGATTCTTTCCTTTTTCTTTATTATTTTACCTTGCAAGTTTGTTTTATTTTGCTTTTTTGTTTTTTTTATTAGTATTGATCAGTTATTTTAAGAAAATACTTACCTGAAGAAATTGAAACTCATCGCTCATACTCTACGAGGCTAGCCAAGAAGTCAAACGACCAATTCAAGTACAATGTCGATATCAGCCAGTAGAAGTCCTTCACGGCACTTGAAATGGCTGAGTCCACCTAACGCTGAAGAAATGTTTTAAATACAGTGATTTCCAAAACTCAGTTTTAACAACAACTCAAACTCTTTCATAGTGTACATAAAATTTCTTCACCGAAGGCTAGACATAAATTGTGTGTATATACGGTAATTTATCTTAAGAATTCAATTTTTCTTAAGATTTTTTGGCGAAATTTCACCTGTTTTTCGAAGGTGGAATGCCTGTTGCAACGCTAGTTTGGTGTTGCTGGTAGGTGTCATACATCTACAAAAAGTATTATAGAAAAGTTAACTGTTATTAATCCCACAAAATAAGATCATCGACTCATGAAAAGACCATGCTCGACCTTTTGAAAAACCATGCTCGACCATAGTTTGCTATGAAAAGACATTATCTGGACCATGAAAAGACTTTACCTTGACTTTAGTTAGGACCTGGACTGTGTATTTTTAATCAATATTGGACCCCCCTACTAGAATTATAAAAAAATTTCATAAGTCGAGGTCTAAACCTGGGTGCGAATGGACTTGGATAATCATAAACCGCAAAGTAATATCTAAGTTAACAAAAACGTTGGAAACAGTACCTTGTGTAGCCTTCCCCGTGAGAGAAAGTATATCACAAACTGTGAATGCGCAGCTTAGTCGAATATTGTTGTTTTTTGAGCAACCAAAAATGTATTTGACAGACGATCGTCCCCAGTTTGTTAATGGTGCCCTAAGCCAGTTGTCTGAAACTTTGGTGCCCAAAAAGACACGAACCGTCAGAATTCTATGTAAATATTTTCATCTGTATCCTACCCACAGAAGCTTCCTATGACACAACGAAACAATCTAAGACATTTGGCCAAAATTTCTGTGGACTGCAACTGAGACGCACAGTGACGCACAATGATCACTGATTCTGATTTGCGTGAACTAGTCCAAAGTGACGGGGCAGTTCATCAACTGCTCAAGCTACCGTCATTATTTGCGAAAGAATGGATGCTTCACACATCCGGCCAGTTAATTAAAGAAGACATTCTAGTTGACAAACAAGTTGCAGGGTTGGAACTTCTTGATCTGTACAAAATCTACCGACCAACCAGTTAACAGCGGCAGTGATATTTTGATCTTGCAATACGCTGTTAAAAATGAAGAGAGTCATGTAATTTAAGAGGAACGAAATTCAGGGCCCAGAAATCATCGTCAACGGGACAAAAGAAACATCCAGATAATTGTACTTAAAACTAACTCGAAAAAGCGGGAGGATGCGATCTCATGAATTCAGAACTTGATATCTGAGAACTTTATGATATCTCAGAACTTCGATCTAAACCAATGTCTGATCACTGATGTTGGAAAAGTTTATTGGAGAATCGGTGTCTAATTAAAACCGAATCGATTAAATTTGTTGAAACCATAATTTTACCACTGCATATAAGTCACAAATCGGTTCGAGATTTTTGACCTGAGAGACATTGGTTATGACCAAGAAACAACACGCCATTCCTCCGTGATGATATAAATAACTCAATCTCAGGTTGGGAGAGCAATTTGTTAAGTGAAAAAACTGCAGTATTTACTGCCGCAAATTTATATGTTAAAGCTAGAAACGATCTCTATCGAGACTAATTTTTTTAATTTTCATTAACATACCCACTAATAAAGTTCTTGAGTTATGTGTATCAAGTGTATTTTGAAATCAATTATTATATTAAACAAACTTTGGATTCATGCTCGAGACCAAAAAAATGCTCGAAATAAACCCTCATTTTTTAACGTAAGTTTTTTGCCGCTATATCATCTCGCATTGCAAACATCAGACCACAAACTGCTTTCCAAAAAACTACCAACTTTTAAAAATTGAATTTTTCCCGCAATATTTTCCCAAAGCCTGGGTGACCCTTATTTCGAATATTTATTGTACCCATTTTGTGGTGCCTTAAAACGGGGGTAAATTGTTTGTGGGTTGACTTAATTGGGGTTTACAAAAGAGGTAAATTAATAAGAATGAAACGGAGGGACCTCCATTATTTAGGTTATGGAATATCATCGGCAAGTACTAAATTTATGTCGTCACTTGAATGTTCAATCAACCAAGTTTTCGGTAAAGATCTCTGTATAGAAAACCACCTAAATAAGTAAAGAAAACCCCAAAGAATAATTTTCTAGGAAAAGATCCTAGAAGCTTGATTGTTAAGGAGCCGTGCGTTTAGAGCAATTAATCATGCTTCGAGGACCATGGCTATGCTTTAGCGGCCCCCTTGGCTCGATATGAAGCTATCATAGCACAACAAAATATTAAGACCGAACTTCAATATTAACATTGGAGTTTAGTCCCGTGGGTTTTCCGTGTGGGTTTATTTCCTATATTCAATCAAAAAGCTTGATCTATTAGAACACTGATGGACATAAAGGAAACTTTCGTAGTTTCAATTGGTACAGACACTGATGATGTATGCGCGAAGAGTAATAAGGAGAAAGAATCCTGCAATGGACAATTGCGAGACTCAACGCCCTATGAGATATTTATTGTGTTGCAGACTGCTCGTAAACGATATTGCGAAATTCACAGGAACTGTTGTTTTCATACATTTAATTTTTGTCTCATTTTACGGGAGTATTAAAAAAGTTTTAAAAAATTTAAGGTAAAATTTTTAAATCAAAATCCCGAGGCAAAAGTTTGCTCATGTTTGCGATTAAGATGAGATCTACAAAATGGCTAAAAATACATTTGAAAATAAACATTGATCAGAACAACATTTGAGAAAAGAGATGCCTTCTTTTAACGCATTTTCGATAAAACGGATTCGGCATACACATTTGATGGCAGCAAAATTGAATTCTCAAGTGTGGGTGATTATTAGAAACAACATGTAAATGATATTGACAAGCTATGTGTAACCCTGTTAAAACGGACTTGACATACACATTTTCTTGCAATAAATTTTAATTGTGAGTGATTTTTTTTATTAAAACAGCATTGGTAAAAATAAATTTTGTAGGTGCATATCATGCAACTGATATCGACAAATTGTGTAACCCTGTTATTAAAGAAATATCCAAAAGCTATGATGCTCATCGATAACGCAAAAAATAAATGATTACCGGCTGCCTGTACGGGAAATATAAAGAAATCGGAAAAAGATCTGCACCTTTTTTTCTGAAAAAAGCTGCACCTATCATCCAAAAGGATTACTTAGTGTCGTTCAGTAAAATCGAAAAATGCACTATCATGTTTATACAATCTAAGATTTCACTCAAAGTTTTTTTCTCCCTACAAACTTTGTTTTATTGCCACTGAGTATGCTAAATATGATACTCTGAACTTTGGGTTGTTTTATGCAATAAATGGAATATTAGAAAACGAATTGTAACTTTTGGTAGAAGATGACAAGCAAATCTTGCAAACTCTTTGGACCTAGACTTTCTGTTCAAAACAAAAATTACACAGCATAGAAAGTTAAATGCTGCGATTTCCTAAAGCATTTCTGTTTTGATGTCTAAAACAAGCAACTGAGACCAAAATAATACTATTAAAAATTTGTGTATAGTGTTTATAATTAAGAACAAGCTGCTCTGTGACTTTCGCTATCGTGCTTCTTTTAGATTCGAACAGATTTGTAGAAAGTAGACTGGTTTTCTAATACAAGATAACGGACAATTTTTTAACCAAAGATTAGCATAAATTTATAAAAAAATATATACATATCTACGAATTGTGCAATTTCAATTGATCATTAATCTATTTTTGCCTTTTGACTCTTCGGTTTTTGAACTATGAGTTTAAATTTCAGTGTGCTCCATTTGCGTGTTGGTTACAACCTCTAAATTTCAGTTTGATAACAGGATGTTCAAAAAAATGAAAAATTAGTCACTATCCAAAACTGAACATCTCCCTTTTTTAACCTTGTTAATAAATAATAGTTTCTCTTTTTAAAGAAATCGAAAAAAAGATGGAACGTTAAAAATCGGAAATAATTTGTATGACCAACGGCATTTGTTGACTAAGAATTTAATCTGTAAAAACGGAAATTTGAGGATCTAGAAATTTATTTTAGTGATTTAGAGTAGAACCAGCTTGAATTGAAAATTCACTTCTGGGATCTATAGTCTGCCTCATATTCAAAATTAGAAATTGCAACCCTAAATTTGTATGAGAAGGTGTGGAACTGAAAAAGTTTACAAAATTATTGAAAACTGTAATACTAACAAATAAAACGCAATCTCGTAAAGTTAAGGATCAAGTCCAAGAACGAATTTCTCTTTCTTAACGGGTCTTTGAATCGATGGTTATCTATAAGGTCCCCCTGGATACTGTTGGCTTGATCCCTCTCGTCATCCAAAATTCTCTTGGGTGTCAACTAGTTGCTGTCTTGACCAGGTTTTGGGTCCTTTAGGGCGCAACTCTCCGTGAAATCATTAGGGCCAAAAATTTCTTCCATCAATCAGTGCCCGGGAATTTAATCTCCATTGCCCGGGAATTTAATCAATCATTGCCCGGGAATTTAATCAATCATTGCCCGGGACGTTTAATCTCCATATATAAAGTAACGCTTAGGCATTAGTAAGACCAAGACAACAAGTGCAACTTAGACGGCAAAATTTTTTGATGTTCATTTAACAGGTTTTTTTCGCCTGATGTCATTGAGGTCAAATCGGTTCGTATCCAGTCAACAATTGTCTTGAAAAAATAAAAAAAATTAAGCCGAAAAACACATTTTCGCATTTAAATCTGTATTCTAATTACTCGATTCTGATTGGATAAAATTTAAGATGATGCATTGTGTTTCTGGAGATTTAAACATATAAGTTTTACAAAATGATATAAAGTTTTCAAACATATTAGAATTTTTAAAATAATTCTGGCTGAATGCAATTAACCAGCGAAACATCGTGTTCAGAAAAGATCGTGATTTAAAGATGCTAGAAAGAAAAAAAATCTTGAAATAAAAAAGGACCAAAAAACATCATAGCTGAAAATATCGTTGATAAGGCAAAAGGAAAACACATGACAGCCAAAAATTTAAAAGTAAAAAAGAAATGACATCTGGCGTTCGCATTCTAGCAGCAGGAAAAGAGAATTTTTATTTTTTATTCGAATCCAAAGCTCAAAAGAAAGGATTTAAAATTAAAACCAAAGAATAAAAAAGCATAGTCTGAACAAGCTCAAGCGATTTTTTATGAAGAAAACTGAAGTTTGAACGAGACAATAATTCTCTATTTAAAATACCAAATCATATAAAAGACGGGACTCGGAACATAAAGCCATGTCCAGCCGTCCACAGGAACTCAATCATAAATTGAAAACAAATAGCGGAACAGAAAAGCTAACCCAGACAGAACCAAAGACGTTGAAAACGTAGAAAATGTCACAATAACATCTGGACTCCCGGCAACTGGTCAAAAAAGAGAGACTTAAAGCAAAAAGTCATGTGATATTTTTGAATTGAGTAAAGGTCTTATGAGGATTGTCAACCCGGCTATTTGCCAATTTTTATCAAGCTCTTTTTCATCAAATATTTTTCCTGAAATACTGCAAAGCGAAAAAGCCCTTTTTTAACAATGGCATTGATTACGATCCAAAAAACAGACGAACACAAACTGATATTAAAAAACTTTATTTATATGTAGCACCAGCGAGGAAACTTTTGGCAAGTTGCCAAAAACCTCTTTGTAATGTTAGATAAATTCTAAGCTTGTTTCCTTAAATAAGATTTAAGAAATTAAACGAATATTGGATTTATTTTTCTTCACTTAATCGTAAACAAACAGTTCTTTGTCACAGATTGGGCTGGAACAGTACTAAGGCTCGTCATCAAGCTCAAGATTTAAACCTGAACAACTTCTTAACAATGTTTTTCTGCATCAAACTAGCACTTTTAGTGATCTTCACAACTATTGGAATTGTTTTGAACGACCAGCGACGAAAACAGTTGTACTTCCGAGCTAAACACCGAAAGATCTGTTTATTACAATTTAAAGATGCCGTGTTTCATTTCCGCAACCCAATTTGGGTTAAAAAGTTCGATCGCGAGTTTTCCGACAACTTCTATTCATCAAAAGAAGCCGAATTTGAATCGCTGTTGGAGAATTTTCCATGTCCGACTAGAGAAATTGCCATTTTACGTGTGAATCGTGGCAAGAATCGGTATCCATACAAGTATTTGCCTTTCGATCATACATTATTGGAACTTGACCATGTTGACAAATTTCACTCAAAAAGCATGGGTTATGCTAATGCCAGTTACATACCGGGACCCAGCAACGAGTATGCGAAAGAGTATATTATGATTCAAGGTTGGATAATTTAACAAAACTCAGGCTGAGGTGAGCGAATCAAGACAGTTCCGGACATTCCGAACTAAGTAGCAAACAAGAGCGGCCGTTTAAACCGTAAAATTTGATTAGAGCTTAGTTAGATTGGTTTTCAAACGCGCACCTCAGCCTAGAAACAGAAATTAGCACATTCAATTATTTCTCCCTAGTGATCCGGGAATTTTTATCGTGTAAGATCTGACAAATTTCTTACAAAAGTGTCTTACTAATAGCCTGTAAGGGTATGCATTTTCTTATCAGATCTTATGAGACGATCGTCAGATCTTACACGATAAAAACTCTTCTTATCAGATCGTACACGATGAAAATTCTGTCTTATCAGATCTTACACGATAAAAATTCTCTTGTCAGATCTTACACGATAAAAATTCTGTCTTATCAGATCTTACACGATAAAAATCCTGTCTTACCAGATCTTACGCGATGAAAATTCCTCTTATCAGATCTTACACGATAAAGATTCTTTCTTATCAGATTGTACACGATAAAAATTCTGTTTTATCAGATCTTACACGGTAAAAGTTCTGTCTTATCAGATCTTATACGATAAAAATTCCGACTTATAAAAACCATGAGAGATAAAAAAACTCGTAAAGTTTGGTTTCCTGAGCGGGTTTTTATTGTGTCTGATTTCATAAGATCAATTTTTTTTTATCCTGTAGGATCTGAAAAGTTAGAATTTTCATCGTGTAAGACCGGTCACAACAGAAATTGCTATCCAATAAGATCGCTTTAGACACCATTTTTACGGAGTACAATCTGATGAAGCAGAATTATCACAGAACATCTGGTAATTCAAAACTATAATCGAATAGGCAGATAAAAACACTTGATATTTGTGAGTTGAGATATGCTAAAAATGCTACAAATGTGCTTTTGAAACAACTGTGACAAAAAGTTAGACCTTTAAAAGAATCAAAGTGCTTACGCTTTTTTTTAATTAAATGAAAAAAAAATTTGTCTGTGATTACAATGTTGTTAGTAAAGTGGTTGTTGCTTTTAGCTCAAAAGATCTAATCTCAAGCATACTCAAACTAAAGAACTAACACTCAAATTTGATAATTTTTTTGAAACCATCAAAAAGTTTGCCAAGTTGGCGAACTTTTCAAAAAATGCTCTTGTTTTTTTTGAGATTAAGCAAGACGTTATTACGAAAAACCCTGTTAATTTAGCAACAAAAAAACTAGTTAAAAGAACATATTTTGAACTCTAGAAGATTAAAAAGGGAAATTGTGGGACTGACAATCGCAACTTATTGTTTTTAAAAAAAGGTGTAAGCAGAACTTTCGCCACAAATATTAAGTCAGAAAGTATATTTTCGCAAAAAAAGTCTTCGAATAACAAAAACTCTCATTTAACAAAGAGCAATTTTTGTTTTTTTTTCTATTCTGCCGCTTTATCAAAGAAGTTAAACTGTTTTATAAAAGGCAAAGTTTCGCATCTCGGATATATCTAGTGTTAAAATGCTGTTTAAATGTCTTAAAAATCGAGAATCAACTGCTTAATTTTTGAATAAATTTTCTCATCAGATCCTACAAGATAAAAATTCTGGTAGGAGGAATGTTTATCTTATAAGATGTCTTATCAGATTTTACACGATAAAAACTCCTCTTATCAAGATTTTTATCGTTTAAGTTCTCATAAGCGGAACTTTTATTGTGTAGGATCTGATAAAATCTTAAACAATAAAAATTCTTAGTCAGCATCTTATCAGATCTTACACTAAAAAATTCCGCAATCACTTGGGCTTTCCCATAAGAAACTCTGCTGACAATACTGACTTTTAAATTCTTAGCAAGTTTTACCCGTTGACAAATAACTCCCCAATTGTTCTCTATCTGAGGTCCCAGACAGAAAGTAGATCTGTCCAGACCGTTCCAGACGAAAATTGTCTATGTCCACACGGTCACAGACTGAAAGCACCTATGTCCAGAATTTCGTGCGTTTGAAATTGCCTGTGTTTAAGTTTTCGCGCGTTCGAAACCAAAGTTTGTGCGCTCCAACATAGAAAATCACAGTCTATTGTGCATTCAAAATTACCTATGTCCAGACTTTCATGTATTCAAAAGCATGTTAGCAAATTTTATAGTAGCAAACTTTCGGCGGACCGAGTACTTATTTAATTGGAACCAAACCTGGTTTGGAGTATCTCAAGCGTGAGAGAAGCATGAAACAAAAAGAAATAATAGTCTAGGTTGCCTCAGAAAAAAAGTTCGTGTATCATACGTAATTATAAAAATTTTTCAAGTAACCGATTTTATAGTGTGATTTTTTGTCGGTTTGAATTGTTCAAATTTAATCAAAATTGACATGACGAGTCCCCAGTGTGATTGCTGAGTTTAAAAAAACAATTTTTAGTCTAGCTTGCTAAAAAAAATCAAGTCCTCATACGTAGTTTTATGAATTTTCGTTCCTAGATCCTATGAAATCAACAGTTAACGACTTCCTTCACGTGATATTTGACAAAAACATTCGACTTGTAGTTCGAGTCACTACAGATTCAGAAGAAATTGCGCTATTGACATCACAAGACAGCCCTAGAAAAGATCCAAAGGCTTCATTTAAATACTATCCTGACTTTACAGATGAAGAAGGGTTCATTGATGTTGAAGATTTTCACGTGTTGGGTAAATCGTGGGAGGAGGTTGCGCCCAACTGTCGTGAAATGATTCTAAAGAAGCGTGATAATGTTGCTGTGAGACGTCTGGTTTTGCAACTAAACGTGTTTCTTACCACATTGGAAACAAAAAGTGCCTTGTCTTTATAATACTAACTTGCTTAGAAATAAAACTCGACCCAAAAACATTGCGTTTTGACAGTTTTCAAGCGTTTCTTTTTATTGTTGTGAAATTTGAAAATTTTTAACAATAGCTTTGATTTTGTTCACATTGCTCAACACGATGAAAAACTATTATAGTCAAGAATTCATCTCGTTTCATTTGATTGTTCCTAGTAGGCAATGTCCTGCAACCGGAACTATTAACGCTTTTTGCTCAGATAAAGGATTTATACCCCCGTAGTGGTTACAGACTAGAGTTACAATCTAAATTTAATTACTTTCAAGCGAAGTCTGTGGTAATTATAAACCTCTGGTCTATTTTATCATTACGAATTTCTAATTGACCAGTATTTTTCTTATTCTAGTGGGGCAAGGAAGACTGAAATTGTTCCATAAATTATCATCATCGCGTTGAGTTGCAAAAAGTTTAGTTTGCTCCATATTAACTCAGTAAATACACTGTAGTTCGATTGTGAATTAACGGCGTTTTTCATACATAAAGCAACGTTTAAACATTATAATATCAAGACAACGTACAAGCATTAGCGCTGATCATAGCAACAAGTGGAACTTAGACGGCAAGATTTTTTGCTGTTCATTTAACAGGTTTTTCGTCTGATGTCATTGACGTAAAAATCAGTTCGTATTCAATTGGCAATTGTCTAGAAAACCAAAAAATATTAAGCCGAAAACCAGCTTAATCGATACATATAGTGGTTATATTCACTTAAAATTAGGTTAAATGAACTTTTTCGGAACTTTCTACGTATATTAGAACGTATTTTATTAATTTAGAACGTACGCATTTGAATTTCTGTACGCATTTGAATACTCGATTCTGATTGGCTGATAATTCGTCCATTTACTACGTATTACTCCAATAAATTTGCTCGACATAGTTACTGATGTCGGTGCTAGGACAACAGATCGAAAGACGACAGATCGAAAGCAAAAATTGGGACAATAGATCGAAAATTAAATTATTCAAGTTGCCTATTGGCCAATCAGATTTGAGCGCTCATATATTATACAGCATATAACATGTTATGTTGTGCTATTTTGTTCGGTTGTGATAGATTCATATCAAGTCCCACGGGCCGCTAAGGCATGGCCATGGCTCGCGAGGCATGGCCATAATGTGTTAATTATATTGCAACTCGCAAATAATGCTTAGTTTCAACCAATAAGAATAAAGATTAATTTTCGATCTATTGTCCCAATTTTTCGGTTTTCGATCTGTTGTCCTTTCGATCTATTGTCCGGTCACCACTGATGTCCACTGTTGCTCTTTGAGGCGCGTCATTTAGACATAAGTCAACGGAAATTTGATTAAAATCTTTTTTGTGTAACTAATAAAGAAATTCTGGAAATAAATTTTATGTTAATTGCTTCTTGTGTCACTGCTATGTCCACAGAAGATTCGAAATAATTGCTTTGCCCAAAAACGTGTCTTTATCAACCTAATTTGGAAGCCAAAACGGCAAAAACGGATATATTGGAGATCAAGGCACTATACTTCGGTTCGAAGATGTCACTTTGGAATCGATCGACTATATACTGGACCAGGTGTTAACACTGGACAAGCTGGTGAAGGAGAACTATTTGAGGGACAGAAGTGTGACCAAGTTCCTTATCCACTGCAAAACTGGCATCAAACTGTCTGGTTTCTTTGTCGTGCTTTACAGGGTCATCAAAGAAGCCGAGGTAAGAATCTATCCTTCGAAGGGATAGAATATGCCGAGGCCTTACCCGGGTCGAGGTTTTTGGGTAAATTTTTGTAGGAAATGCCGTGAATGCGGTTAATTTTTGTAGGAAAAAGAGCATTTCAAAAATTGACCAGAAATTGGTGTGTTCATGTCAAGTTTCACCGTACTTTAGAATATTGTTGAGAGCTTAATTTTCACGTTCACTAAACTACAATTAAGTGCGTTACAGCTGAAGATCAGAATCAAACTGTATATGTCATGTGTACTCAGTTAGATCTCTAATTTGTTATCGGCTGGGTACTAATCTGAAACAAAAAATCACAGAGGCCAATACGGGGGTAAAAGCGCACCTAGCCAGCTTCACGGGTGTGTCTCCTAAGCAAGTGGATTGATGTGATAGCTACTTTTTTTCAGCGAAAGAGATTTGTGGATATCAAGGGATGCGTGGCGGATGTTAGGTGGAGTCGCAATCTGAGGATAGTGGACTCTTCCTTTCAGTACAGACTGCTCTACCTAACTGTATACAGACACCTAGAACGCCGACATATGGTAAGCAAACATTGAATCTAATAGAAACATTAAGTGTTAACAATTTTAAACTGAAATGAATCTGAACGTAGATTGAGGAGCTGATTTGGAAAGTGATCGATGCTAGCATTGAGGAAAAAAGCAGCCCAGGTAGAGTAAAATCGGAAAAATGAGTGAGATAAGCGGTGAAAAGTTGTTTTTTTTTCACCGCAATTTTTAAACATAATTTTGCGATGAAATGCGGTGAAATTGTAATTTCACCGCTAGAGTAGGAGGTGAACTTACAATTCACCGCTAAAATATGAAATTTCTCGGCTTTTTTAAGTTGTGAAATTACATGCTTTAGTGGTGAAATGTGGTGGATCTGTGTTTGTTCATCGCTTATTACTCTAGCCGTGAAATTACATAGTTTCACTGCATTTCGCCGCAAATTTATCTACAAAATTTGCTGTGAAAAAAAAAACAACCTTTCACAGCTTACCTTACATATTTTCCAATTTTATGCGTTGATCTTACAAAAATTCAATGCTTCCTAGCGTTGATGTTACAAAAATTCAACGCTCGTCTTACATAATTTCAGTATCATTAATAAGTGCTTTCTACTTGCAAAAACGAAAGCTCTCAAAATTACAGTTTCAAATTTTTGTAGTTTATGTTACCTATTGTTTATATAAATTTACCACTAAGTTTCACAGCGAGTTTTTGTATTCAAAGCATTCACTGCTTATCTCAAATATTTTTGACTTTTTCTAAACGGTGAAATGATGCAAAATCACCACGAAGTTAAGCGGTGGATTTATGTATTTTCACCGCATTCACCGCTTTTCTCACATAATTTAGACACTTTTTACGCGGTGAATTTATGTGTTTTCACCGCTAAATTCGGCGGTGAAGTTTTTTAATTTCACCGCTATCAGGCTGTAATTTTTTGCACAGCATTCACCGACTGATTTATATAATTTCACCGCATTCACCGCTTATCTTACAAAATTTTTCGCATTTACCGCTCATCTTACTTAAATTTGCGTTGAATGGCGGTGACACCTCGAACCGGGTTAGCTATTAACGGAGAACAACAATTAAATTCAATTCGGCGTGATTCAGTTGCTTCACATTATAGGGCTATCCGAAACTCTACCATAAATTTGTTCTGAAACGAGGTGTCAGAAACCATCTGCCTCACAATGGGGAATTCAAAGGCCGAATGTATGTACCATCGATAAGGAAAGGTTGAAAATTGTATTAAAAGATGTTACAAAGTTTGTACATTGCAGGAGACAACTCCAAGGTTCATTTTACGTTCATTGAGTTGCAAATACCACGCTGATACCGGCGAAGGCTGGAGAGTCATAAAATCAAAAGGTCGCCTGCAAAGATGGCGTGCCAGTAAATTTGTTAAACTATCGTTGAGAAAGTTCGAACAAAGTTTTGCACCGCAAATTTAGTACATAATTTTGCGGTGAAAGTCGGTGAAATTATGTAAGTTCATCGCTAAAGTAAGCGGCGAACTTACAAAATTTCACCACATATCAGCTCTTACTTCAAGTTACCGTCCTTACTTCAAGAACCTCTCACTAAAATCTCGAATAATTGTTTTGAATTTACATCAAATTCGCTCTCCTTTGTCCTTTGGGTAAAACATACGCGTTGAACTTTTGTAAGATAAGCGGTGAAATTTCAATTTTTAGCGGTGAAATGTAGTGAATACGGTGAAATTATGTAGACTCACCGCATACTCTAGTGGTGAAATTACATAAATTCACCGCTTAACAAAAGTTCCAAATATTGTTAAGCGGTGAATTTGTGTAATTTATTCGCATTCACTGCTGTTGCCACATAATTTTAACATTTTTCTAAGCTGTGAATTTATGTAAGTACACGATTAAGTTAAGCGGTGAATTTATGTAATTTCATTGAATTCACCGCTTATCTTACATAACTTGGACAATTTTTTTTCAAAGCGGTGAATTTATGTAATTTCACCGCTAAATTCAGCCGTGAAGTTATGAATTTCACCGCTACCAGGCGATAAAGGTTTTCTCACCACATTCACCGCCTGATTTATGTAATTCCACCGCATTCACCGCTTATCTTACGAAGCTTTTCTCATTCACCGCTTCCTTGCAAAAATTTGCGTTGATTGACGGTGACCCTTAACCCGGAAGATGAAAACTATAGTTATCAAATTAGAAAATCAAATAAAATGATTGAAAAAGCCGAAAATTTGGGAAGAATATAAGCAATGCCGGAAGTTATGAATACTTTGAAGAGCCTAAAAACTCGTCTTAAACTGTTTTTGCTTTGAAATTCTCCACGAGAAATTAAAAAATTTTCGAAATATTTAAGTAACCCTGAAGGGTTGGGTATTTTGATTTCATTAAAGTTCTGTTTTTCTTTAACTTATTGTCCTCAATGTTACAAATAATGACAAATGGAACTTTAGATCTCAGTTGGGGTTAAACGTGAACAGTACAGTGAAATTAATAAAAAATTTTTCCTTCCGCTGCTTCCAAAATAGCGAAAAACAAAGTTGTTATACAAATTTCTTAAAATTGACAAAAGTACTGATCAAGCTCCTCTTCTTCATCAGTCCGCTATCTTTAATCTATTTTGTTTTTTTTCTATGTTTCAATGGGCTACACTATGGCTTAAGACATTTTTTAAATGAAAATGAGCTCTAGGCTGACGTGGAGATTTGCGAACCTGTTGCTGATTTCAAGGCTGGTTCAAAAATTTTTGTTGTTTTGAATACGGCTTGAATATGTTAAGCTGATGCACTAATTATATACAAATGTGATACAACAAAATGAGATAAATGTAGCCATTTTGGTTAGTAACCAATATAGAAATCTGGTAGTAAGAAATGAGATAAATGTATCCATTTTTGTGTAGCCATAAAGGCAACCACAAAACTTTAAAACTAAAGACTTGTTGGCCTTGTACATACTCGCCCAATTTTTACTTAATTATTTTCCCAGCATGCAGTAGAGACAATTTTCAATTTTTAAATTTACTTAATCTTTTTCAAATCAATTTTTTTGCTGTGTTCTAAATTAATTTGAACTTTATATTATTTTTTCAAATATTTTTTTCCTCTGGGGATCTTCCATTAGATCTTCGAGTACCTTCCGATAGTTTTTCGGCTTTCGTTTTCTGTAAGTTTTCACGTTTAATGAGACAAACCTTTCCTCCCAATGGTCTGCCTTCTGATTTGGAGATTTATGAACTTGTTCCTGATTGTTAGGCTAGGTAAAGCATTTCTATGTTTTTGAATTGTTACTCTACAATGAGTATTCAAAATTTCTTAAAGAAATCTGATAGAAAGAAATGAGTAAATGTAGCCATTTTGTGTAGCCATGAATGTAGCCATAAATCTTTACAACAAAAGATTTGTTGGCCTTGAACAGCTCGCCTAATTATTTTATTATATTATTTTTCCAACATGCCTTAGAGAAAGTTTTTATTTTTGAAAGTTTTTAAATTTTTAATTTTTTAGTTCTTTTTCAAATCAGTTTTTCGCTGAGTGTTCTAATTAAATTTGAAATGTATATTATTTTCGAAATATTGTTTTCCCTTCGGTTCTTCCATTAGATCTTCGAGTACCTTCCGACAGTTTTTCGTTTTTGCTCATTTGTAGGTTTTCAAGTTTAAAGAGACGAATCATTCCGCTCAATGGTCTGCCGGCAAATAGCTGGAAATTGAGCAGAGAAAAACTCAAGAAACATCATTTCTTCAGCAAACTTGGTTTATGGGGAATCAAGGAAAAAGTTATCAGGCATTGTGCTAAAATATAATCTACTGCCACGCCCGTTTTGTTTCTGCAAAAAGTTGCTAGTAAATGATTATTTTCAACGTTTCTTGGCAACCACCCATTTTGGACATATCATAAACTGAGGTAATTTTTAAATAATTTGCAAATAGCAGTCATGGGATACATGACGTCCTCACAAGTTCGATTTGAAAAGTTCACCGATCTTTAATCAAAACTTGCCTACTCTTGTCTACTCCAATCACATTTGCCAAACGCAAGCCAGGACTTGCCATGAGACCTGGCTTTTTTGTCAAGCTATAGCGCAACACTTGTGAATTCTTGGTGATAACCAAATGTGTTAAAAGTCAGATCAAGTTCGTCAATCCAAGAACTTAAAAGGTTAAATCTTCAAAACATTAGTTTAATAATGATGACAGTGTTTTGGCAGATATCGAGCATACAAACGGATAGCTTAATCAGGTCAATATTCTACCTGCGACCAGAGATCTCTGTCATATCAGAAATGAGCATTCTGACCACCAACATGTCCGCTACTGACGTAAGCAGTGACGAATACCCCTACTCGGACACGACAAGTCTGCAACTCACGCCTGATGATGAATCTCAGTGGTTTTTGTCGACAGATCAAGCAAAGTTAAGTGAAGAGGAAAAGAATGAATTGATGATTAATAACCAAATGCGCGAAGCAGGTGTGCAGATGACACTTTCCGTTGAGCGTATACCAGGTTAAAACTTTTATATTTTACTTTATGTCACAAAAGAGACATAAAATAAGAGACTGACATCCACTGTACTTCTCAGAGGTTAGATTTGAACGATTATTGTTATAATTTAAAAAGAAACCGAAAATTCTTTGAAATGTAAAAATATAATAATCTAACATTTTATCAATTCTCGTAGCTACAGTAGTAACACAGCCAAGAAACGAGTGTTTGAAGTTATAGTCGCTATAAATCATAGCTCATTGGAAATGGATTGTGACCTGTGTTTACAGAGACTGAGCTGCAAATCGACCGAAAAACTATTTTAGACAGACGAAGCGCAAAAACCAAAACGTATTCTTGAAAAAGAAATATTTTCAAAAACCACAACAAACTCAGAATTACAACAAAAGCGATGGATTAAGTTTCAACAGCTCAGGAAGCCAATTGGGCCTGTAAATAAAATAATGAGACTATGTCACGAGCCCACAAAAAAGCAAATTCACAAGGAAGCCAAAACTTCAAACAATTTTACGACATGACGCTGTTCAAGGCACTATAATTACAAGTTGTTACCTGCAACAACTGTAAATTATCATTTTTCATTAATCTTAACATCAATTAGTCCTAATAAAAGGACTACTTAGACATGATAACAAAAACCAAAAAATTGAACAGTATAAAATCTCGAAAACTTTTATGAAATTAGATGGTCGAAGCAATTAGTCTCAACGTATAACCAAACTCGAAAAAAGTTTGAATCAACAAAAGTAGTTGCAACTTCTCATGATTGAGGTTGAATTACAGGGCGACAAAAATAAAAGCAAAAAGGAGACAGGTGAAAATTTTTTTTAATCTTAATTTACAAACTAAAATCATTAACTAGGTTGAGTTATATGTCTTGGGGAAGCAATTAATATATCGGGTATATGTCGTACCACAACGAAAAGATTGACAAAATTAGGCAAGATCAGAACAACCCACAAAGTTTTGCGAGATAACTATGTCTCAGCCGAAGAAGCATAAAATATTCAACAAAAAACTAAAAAACATATCCAGATACACTATTACCGTTGTAGGTTTTCCCTAAAATGCCTTTTTTATTTTGATTTTTCAATAATGTGATAATTCGAGCAGGAAATAAAATGAATTCATAATATAAGCAATTATGATAAAAAATGAAAGAAAAATTGAAAACGTGTAGTACCAAAATAAGGAAACCATTAGTTGAAATCTTTAACGACCTTATTTTCTAAATCACAGCAAGTTGGTTTCCGCCTATTTTTACTGAGACTGTCACCATAGTTGAGAGAAATAATTAAAAAGAAGGGCGAAGTTCAACCGACATTTTCTCAAAAAAACTATATTCAAAGTGATAACAGGCATTAGATAACAACCGAAGAAAATGTCTAAGTCCTTTATACTTTCTAAAACTTAACTGGACCTTTGATTGTGAACACTAAGATAGTGAACTACAAAAATCTTGAGAAAAGACGCAATGAAAACAAAACGCCAGAAGTCCATAAAACTTTAACGAAAACAATTGGTCAGAGCCATAAAAACAATCTGCCTTGTTCTGAAACCATAATATGTTCTCGATGGGGCTCGTTTATTGTAAGCAGTATCTGTCATTAATCGAGCCGTGATTCCATTGTTTGGTCCCTAATTTACATAAAAAGCATTTACATAGCGGAAATTTTTTGAAAAAAAGGTCGCGCCCCATTAAAATCTAAGAAAATATCATGAGGAACCATGGTGAGATCAAGATCAGCCCAGATATTGCTGAGCGTCTAACAAAACACTCAATTCATGGAGTGGTTGCAAAATAGGTTAATTCTATACAAAATTTGTCGGTTTGTCAAAAACAAATAATGCATTTTATATAATTATCATCTTTAGGTTTGCAAAATATTGGCAAAGTTATAATTCCAGAATACTTTTAAAATCAGCGGTAGTACAACTAGCTCTTTTTTGGACTTAAGAAGAATATGACTGCAGTTTAAAGGTTTTTAGTCCAAGTAAAAATAAAGCAAGTTGGCAAAAAAAATTTCGACGAAAAGAGTTTAAGACAAAAAACTAGGATCGAACAGTTCAGCAACCCTCCTCTATCTTTAGAGATAAAATAAACAACACTACAGTTAAAATTTTTAACATATTTCAGCAATATCGACGAAAATTTGATCAAAATTGACGAAAATTTGGTCAAAACTGTGAACAAAAACAGCTGAATTACATCTAATATTCACAAAAATTTCAACCTCGATAACTCCCTATAAAAAACGGAAAATGAAAAACTTTTTTAATTCCATATTCTACACTGGGGAGCTTTCTAATGAAACCACTCACAACTCTCTACGATTGTTATATCGATCGGCCAAAATTGTCTGAACAAAAAACACCATTTGAGTATATAGTTCCTCCCCCCTCAGAGAGGGGTCGGAACAATAATTCCACAAAAATCAAAGAGATTTAGTGGAAATAGAAATGTTGAAATTTTGGCTAAGGTTTATAAAGCGAAGCAAACTTTGTCAGATGTGTATTTAATAAAAGCAGGAGCGCAAAACAATACCGATCTACGAAGATCGCGTGGCCCAAAAAAGTGCAATTAGTCATCTATTTACTTTGTTCCAGACAAACAAATAGATCATGAGAGTCAAATGTTAAACAATAAATGTTAAACAAATCATGTTAAACAGATATTAATCGTTTTTAAAAGTCAAATGTTAAACCCCATTTTTCAACAGAAACAGTATATTTCAAAGGGAACTTTCAATTGATTACTTGTTCAACTTTTATAACTAATTGAAGGTGTCTCAACTGCTTCAGATATATGGGATCTATCTTCATTTTTGGATTCAATGAGATACAAAGAGCTCTAAAAAAATCTTTTCCTTAAATTAAATAAACAAACAGAGAAAAAGGATCTCCGAGTTTAAAAAGACAATTTGTTTTCACTAAATTTTCAGACTTTTTATACTGAATATTTGGTATGTTCCCAACTGCCATTCAATATCTTTTTTCTTTCAAAATGCTTGATAATAAATTAGCTTCCATTATCATTTGCTTGATTCTTTGTATTTTTTAATTTAAGCTTGATTTAGCTTTTTTAAAACACATAAACGAACACAATTGTGCAAAAAACGGAGGCTGTGATAAAAGTTGAAATTTTTATTCATTGATTTTCAATTGAGACATCAAAAAATTCTCGGTGGCATTTCATTAACTTTGTTGTTTTCGAGATCTGTTTCATAAAAATATCTTTTAATTCTTTAAATCAAATGTACAATGAAATGCTCATGAAAATTGTACCAAAAAGCGAAAATGTTAAGATGCTGAAAATTTTCAAAGGAATTGGACTCAAAATTTCTTCGGCAAACCACAAATTTTAAAGAAAAACAGTAAAGAGATTCAATTTTCCCAGAGTTCTTCAATGGAATATTGTGTCGAGATAAGTTTACTGATTGAACTAACTAGGTGGCTTTTTTCTAGAAAAACCTATGTTACCTTGAACTATAGAATTTTTAAAATGTAAGATCTGGTAAGATGCCTACTAGTAAATTTTTTCAAATATCTGAAAAATTTTTACATGACAGAAGGCCAGCCCGACCAATCTTACAAACAAGGAGGCTCGGTAATGTGCGTTTGCACATAAAGTTCCAACCCAATCATCTAAAATTTTTACTTAGTTCTCTACCAAATGAGGATGAGATAAAAAAAATTAAAATATCAACATATTGTTCAATAAACAAATAAACGAAAATAAAAAATCTACATTAGATCCCGGATGTGACCTGTGACTTCCATAATATGACTACCAGAAAAGACGGCGATAACAATCAAATAATTACAAATATTAGTTACAACTATTATTGACCAAAACCAGTTGTCGGTTTTTTGAAAACCATTAATAACCAAATCAAAATGGCATTAGACAAAACTTCTCGGTGGCATTTCATTAACTTTGTTGTTGCAAGATCTATTTCATAAAATACTTTTTAATTCATTAAATCAAATGTACCATGAAATGCTCCTGAAAATTGTACCAAAAAAGGAAAATGTTAAGATGCTGAAAATTTTTAAAAGAATTGGACTCAAATTTTCTTCGGCAAACCACAAATTTTAAAGAAAAACAGTAAAGAGACTCATTTTTCCCAGAGTTCTCCAATGGAATATTGTGTCGAGATAAGTTTACTGATTGAACTAACTAGGTGGCTTTTTCCAGAAAAACCTATGTTACCTTGAACTATAGAATTTTTAAAATGTAAGATCTGGTAAGATGCCTACTAGTAAATTTTTTCAAATATCTGAAAAATTTTTACATGACAAAAGGCCAGCCCGACCAATCTTACAAACAAACAAGGAGGCTCGGTAATGTGCGTTTGCACATAAAGTTCCGACCCAATCATCTAAAATTTTTACTTAGTTCTCTACCAAATGAGGATGAGATAAAAAAATTAAAATATCAACATATTGTTCAATAAACAACTAAACGAAAATAAAAAAATCTACATTAGATCCCGGATGTGACCTCTGACTACCATAATATGACTACCAGAAAAAACGGCGATAACAATCAAATAATCACAAATATTAATTACAACTATTAATGACCAAAACCAGTTGTCGGTTTTTTGAAAACCAATAATAACCAAATCAAAATGGCATCAGAAAAAACTTGTACCAAAAAAATTTCTACTTCATATATATAACGTGAGATTTTTCCTCAAAGCGACGTGGTATCAAATCCACAACAAAGGAGCAAAAGGGCAGAGTTTAAGAAACGTTGCTTTTTTTGAAAACAATTAATGTCAAACAGATGAGAAACATTATGCATCAAATGAAATCGTTACTAGATTGTTTTATAGCTTCTAGAGAGCAATTCAGAACTTTAATTATCCAGAACATGTCATACGACTACAAAAAGAAGGAAAAATATAGGCAAAAAGAAAAAAAATTGCACGAAAAAATTTGCACGAAAATCTAGCGAAAAAAATAATAAGATGTTTACTAAAAACTTTAAAATGATTTAATTGCGTTTTTCTCAAATGACCAGAGGGCCGCCCATTGTTGTGATACTGTGAAAAGAAGGTAAAAACCTACAAAAATGAGCGAAAACGAAAAAATCACGAATATTTTAAGAAAACTGGTTGTACGTAGAACAAAAACCATTTGAGGAAATTAAAACTATAATCGAGCAAATTGTAGTTCATTAGATAAAGGATTTTACTTATCTATAGAAATGCTAAGCTTCAAGTTAACGGAAAGAAAATTAGCAAATCTCAGAAACCCACTGTATTTCTGTAAAAAAACTTATTTTCAGAACTCATATCCGAAATAATCTTTCGACTAAAGTTTATACAGTTTTTCTTCCAACTTCTTCGAGAACTGAAAGTACCGTTTGTTAGGGAAAGTAAAACATAAGACTATAAAAAACATCATATACAAGCTGAAATAAAAAATTTCACAGACAGTTTTACAAAACCACTGTGTTGAAGCCATTAAATTTATAAAAAATTATTGGCCACAACATTCAATCTTTTTTTGCGTCTCCTTTCAACATCAAACGATCTTTTTGTAAGTCCCATTTTTCAAAATCACAGCAAAAAATCACGAAGAATGAAAAGTATCAAAATTTGAAAAATTCCTCTGAAACAAATTGTCTAGAGAGGATTTCCTGAAGACACATTTTCCATCAGTAACAACGTTTAAACAACAGAAAACTCAATGTTTATGTTAAAAAAGTTAGGAAAATGATACAACATTTTAAAATACGAAAAAAAAACAAAACCAGAACAAAAAGGGAGAAGTTGGAGAATAAAATAAAATTTTGAAGGTCAATAAAACCATTAGCTATAAATCAATATCAGTTGTTAAAATAGTTTTTTATCATATGTATCATTAGTTGGAAACTAAATACTCATTAATTGGCATACGATAACAAAAGCTAACTACAAATACATGGCAAAAATAAAAAAGTTCTGCAAGAGTATGATGTCACTGCCCTCAAACAATGTGTTAAGAAAACAAAAAATAGATTCAGTTGCAATTTTTGTAAAAATTGTTTTGTTAGATCGTTAAGTAATGTGACAATTTACCAAAGAATCACAAACAAAAGCAAATATGGGCATTTATTCACAAAAATCATTTTTTTTATGAATACTCCTAGTACCAAAACCAAGAAACCTTTCTTTAAAAAATGCCACAAAACTTGTTTGTGCTCTATACGACGGAAAATTTGACTTGTGTTTACTGCGATTAAGCTCAAAATTGACAGAAATGTTGTAAAAATTTTGACAAATTCTAAAATATACTGAAGTCTCCTTGTAACAAAATATTCAATGACATAAGATACATTAGACAACAACAAAATGGGCGGTATAGGTCCGCTTACACCTCCTGAGGAAGCCATTTGGAATTTTAAATGGTTAGTTACACGTTTTAATCGGAGTGCAAGAGAAAAAAAAATTAAGGCAACACAAGAATTCATTTAAAGCTTTTTGAAACTCATCTTCAAAGCAATGCAAAACATTAGGTTCTCTGAAATCAGCCTACATATACATTCAGCCTCGTTTCTACCTAAATGGGCGCTGTCATTAATGAAGCCGCGAATAAAAATGTTGTCGGTTATTAACATTAAAAAACAAAAGCAAAAAATTTTGAAAAAAAAGGCAGCAACAAATTAGAGTTTAAGGCGTTTTATGAGTTTAAGAATCCATCATAATGTCAAACCTACCCCTGATTTTGCCGCGAGCTCAAAAAACGGCCCTATTGTTCCAAATTGTTGCGAATTAGACCAATTGTTGAGTGAAATACCTAAAATGTTTTTTTTTTAAAAATGATGCATACTGTATTTTTATGAGTTAAATTTGTATAAAAACGCAAAATTTTAATTCCAGAAGGCTTTTATGGGGCACCCAGTTTCAACTAGACTTCTTTTGGAGTTCAGAGAGATTGTGTCAGCAGTTCATAGATCTCCAATTTCGGCAAACTTATTCAAAGTGGACCAAAAAAGATATTTTGTCCAATTTTTGATATAAAATTCTGAATTTTGAAATTATTAAACTTGTTAGCCAAAGAAATTAAAATCAAGGCAACGCCCTTCTGTCTCTAACGGTAACAATTAAACTCTCCTGTTAAAAATTTTAACTTATTTTAATTAATATTTCTAAAACTGTTCCAAAGTTTAGCAAAAATTACAGAAAAAGTGAATAAAATCTGTCGAATATTCACAAACCTCGATAACTCCCTGTAGAAAAAAATCTCTTTAATTACTTATTCCAGGATTTACGTGTTTTTTAATGATACCACTCACAACTCTCTGCGATGAATATATCGATCGGCCTAAATTATCTGAACAAAAAAACCCATTTGAGTATATAGTTCCTCCCTTCCCACTAAAGTGGGGGTCAGAACATATATTTTGTAAGATTTTTGATCTTGACAGATCTGAGAAGACAATTTATAACAATCATCCCCTCACTAGAATTCACATCGTACAAGATCTGATGAGACAACATATTATAAACGAATTAATCGATACCCAATCAAAATTTTTTTCCTATGGGATTACATATGATGTACAATTTTTGTGACCGTTAGTGCCACAAAACGTATGAATTTGTCAGGGAACTGTTCAATACAAAGCCATTAACTTTCTATGTCTTTCAAAACAGAGGTTAAAAGCAGAAATCTGAACTCTTTAATTGCGAAAATGCGATGAAATTCAAAAAGGTATATGGAGTAGTTTTTTGGGCAGTTTGTTACAAAAGTTATTGACATAACTGCTGGAAAACTATTTCTCATGATATTGTTATTTTCTCGATGATTTTTTAAATTAAAATTATTTAGTTTTTCCATCTTTTTAAATCTACTGAATTGTGTGATGATCATAAAAGAAATTGCTGCAAGTCTAGAAAACAAGTAGGAATGATCTGATATTTTGTTAGTTAAAAAATCAAAATAAATGCTGCGCTTTTCATAATCAACGTATAAATTGGCAAAAAACGGCAAAGTTTTATTTTTTAGAGCGCTCTCAACGGAAGTTGAAGTGGAATTAGCCCCCTTGTCAGTCTACAAAGATTGTGTTAGTGGTGTTTGGGCGTGAACTTCCTGCAAATTTAATCAGAGTGGACTAAAGAAACTTATTTCGTGCTGTTTTTGATGAAAAAGTCTGAAAATTGTGAAATATTTAGCCGGAATTTGTGAGAAAAAAAATTCAATGAAATTAGCCGACACTATTTTTTGTCTTTAAACGTAAAATCAACAACATTTTCATGAAAAATTATATCAAATTTTATCAAAATTATAGTAAAAAATTCCCAAAAAAAGTGAATGAAATTAACGGAATTCAATCTATTTTCTCGAAACTTTAAACCTCGATATCTCCCTGTCAAAAACGAAAATAAAAAAAAACGCAGAAACGATCAGTGTGTCTGAAATTGGGCCAGGATTTAACTTATTAAATGTGTTATGAAATGATTAAATGATAAAAATTTTTGTTCTGACCCCACTTGGGCGGGGAGGAAATATATACTCAAATGGGTTTTTTTGTTCAGACAATTTCGGCCGATCGATATATTCATCATAGAAAAATGTGAGTGGTATCATTAAAAAGCTCATCCAGTGTAGATTTCGAAATTTAATTTTTTCGAACTTCGTTTTCTTCGAGGAGTTACCGAGGCTAAAAGTTTCAATGAAGACGGGATATTTGGTTCACTTTTGTTCACTTTTAACGAAATTTTTATGCGAACTAACATTTTTTCTACAAAAAATTGAATTCAAAATTACGTTTCACGCTTAAAAATGCATCAATTTGATGTTCCTAATAGATGAAAGACGATTAAAAAGACTAGTTCTGGACTCCTTCGGAAATTTACTAACCAAAGAAATCGAATTCTATTTGAGAGCTGTTTTTTTAGAAAAATTTTCTCATTTTTGTTTTTTTATGTCAGTAAGAGAATAGTCGCCTTTCTTATCGAGGTTCCGTTAATTACAAACCTCATTTACAGTCCAATCATGCGCAATGAACAGGAATTAAGCTTTCAAGGAATCGCTCCTATTTTTTTTAGCTCCGACTCTGAGTTTTCGTATTTTTTATTGAAATTTTGATTTTCTTTATGAGATTTTACTGAATTTTTGAAGTCCTACGTCTTAGACACGATCACTTAAAGTACAATAGTCTTCCTAAGGAGCATTAATTGAACCTATCTAGTGCTTTGGGTGGACAGATAATGGCCGTTAATACTTTATAAAATTAATTTATCGGAAACTTTTTTATGAAAGTTAACCAATCTTGACCTTATTTTTGCGTACTCTAAGTCAGTGTCAGTATTGACATACACCCAAAATTTTCCATTTCTACCAAAATAAACTTTGTTGGCGGTTTTTCTTCAGTTATTGGTTTTATGACTTCGATGCGACGAGTTTTCATACCTTTTTTATTTTTGGATAAATTTTTGATAGTTTTGTTTCTTTTAGGAATTTTATTTCATGGTCCTAATTTTGATGGTTCCCATTGGCTCAGAGAAAATGTTAAAATATTAAGGCTGAAGTTTTCATAGAAAAGCTCGTAGTTTAATTGGCTTTGGCACTTTGTTCTCGCACTGTTCTAGTGTTTTTTGCTTTCTGCTTGTATTTGTTTTTGTTTTTAGTGTGATAAAGCTTTTTTGATGACAGGTCAACAATTTATGATGACAGGTCAACAATTTATGATGAATGGTATATTGATGACAGGTCCACAATTAAAAAAATGCTCTTCTTATTGAAGCATAACGTAGCGTGTTTATTGCCTTCCGTTGAAAGCTATTGAATTAAATGTCGCTGATACTAAGGGTCTTCTGATATATTTCGTGTTTTTAAAAGTTTTGTTCATATTTGTTGATTTTTTAAAGTCTTATATTTAAAAAAGAAGAATTATATTGTTGTTAACAAGTTGCCGGAAAATAGAAATATTTGTACTGAAAAACTGTTTTTTAATGGATTCGAACCTTTTGTCTCATTTTTTTTCAGAATTTGCTTTTTTGCTTGTTTTTTTTCTTTATTTAGTCGTAAAAGGCTGAGGCGTCTCATAAGCTTCTAATTGAGGATCGAATGAATGTTATTACTCACTGCAGTGAGTTCATAGCGAATGGTCTTAAAATTTATGATATTATTCGTATTCCTTTTTTTTCGTTTTTTGTTAATTGTATAGTTTTTTTGTATATTTTTTGTTCTATTCTTCAATTTTAACTTATTTTCAACACTGAGAGGTCCCATCCAACTCCTTGGAATTCAAAAAGTGAACTTTCTTTCGATATTATTTCGTAACTGATGTTTTGTTTGTGGGACAATATGCGTTTTCATAAATGTTTTGTGAGTTGTCCATATTTTTTTCTCTTCTACCACAATTGCGTAGTAACAGAGCCCAATTACTTTCAAATGAGGCCCGAGTGAACATATTTAATCGTTCAGCAAAATTTTAGCTCAATTAATATAGATTACAATTGAATTAAAAATTAATATTTAGATAATAGCTATTGATTTTAATGGCTTCAATAATTTGGGTTTTCGCAGATTGTTCGAAATTTCTTGAGCTTTTCTGCATCATTAGTCCGTTTCTATGGCGTAGTTTAACCAAAGACAGGTTCTATCTGTTTTGTAGTAACTTTTTAGTAAACTTATCGAGAATTAGTTTGTTAAAGGCTAATGATTTTTATGACGTTTGAAATTATTTGGTTTAAAAATGTTCATACATTTTTGAATTTCGCCTCATCATTCTTTCTTTTTGCTTGCTACCTAGTCTCATTAAGAAAAAGTGTTATCTGTTGTATAGTTAAGACAAAAAAATTGGGCAGTTAGGGTTTTATCTGAGTGCATTTTAATGTTGTTTACTAGGTACTTTTACAATTAGATATTTAGTTTTTGCCATTAATTTTTGTAGTTTTCCTTTTAATTGCTTTTGAAAAAAAGTTCATAGCAATTATTGTAAACGTGTGTGTCTTTTTATGCAAAATTTTTGCTTGACATTTTTGACTTTTCGAGTGACTTTTACGCCCTTGACTTTTTGCGTTTCGCGTGATCTAAAATTCTCTCTCAATCACAATTTCAAGAAGCTGAGCTCAAATGGCCGCAATTTAATACAAAAAATCAAATTAAAAGTGCGCCAAAACCGGTGTCATTTTTTACTTAGTGGTAATCTTAATAGTGGTATATGTTAACCTCTAATGTGGTTAATTGAAGCCCACTATTGAACTTCCTAGTCCCATTTAGGCTCCCCCTCCCTCCTCCCCCCCCCCCCGACTGAAGCCGGCTGCAATTGATTAGAACTCCCATTAGTCGTTCGAGAGCAATTCTTCCGACGTTTAGTCGGCTAAGTTTTTGTATGTTTTTTCTCATAGCCTTTTTACTGGCAGATCTTTTGAGCGCTGTAATGATGCATGGCATTATGTAATTGAATTAGTAGTTTGGTTGTGAAACGATTTTTTTAAAATACAAACATCTATTTTTGGTTATCTCTTCATTTGGTTGAGAATTAATTCAAAAATGTAGATCAGCTCGAGTCGGAACTTGATGTGCAAACGCACATTAACGAGCCTCCTTGTTCCTCTATGTTGTGAGATCGAGAATCAATTTCTAAATTTTACTAAAATGGTCAAGTCAAGACCACCTTCTATTTCAAAACAAGACTGTCAGAGAATGATCCCTGGTATTTTGATTCCCAGTATCGGTCGACCACGATCTCTTTATACCCGCTATTGATCTGCCAAGTTCTTTTCATGCAAAAAATTTGTCAACCACGCTTTGGACTTCTCGTAAATCACCCCACGGTCTTTTTTCCCGATCATGGTTTAACAGGGTATTTTCAAAAGTCGACCAGCAGTATTTTTTCCAGATGATACGGCTACCTAAATCTTCGATAGAACGCTTTTTCATGTATATTTTAAATCATATTTTTTGGTCGACAAATTGTCGACCACGAATTTTTTCGGTCACAGGATGATCAACTGCGGCCAATATCGGTCAACCCACTGCCAACCCGGACCATTAAAATCAACATAAAGTCTCTTCATAACGAATACCACTGTCTTAAGTCAACTTCTCAAATGGAGCCTTTGGCGAATTTTTGGCGTTGCTTTCCCAATTGAAAAGATCAAACACATTCTATTAGTTTTTACATAATAAACGACAGTAATTTTGTTTTAGCAGACACTGCAAGAACTATTAAAAGTTCAATTTCTCAGCCCAGCAGTGGAACAGCTTTTGTCCTATCGGACCGAACTTCTACATCACGAGAACGTGCCATCACACCCACCCCAACAACAAGCCACATTTCGGAGACCAGCATTGAGACATCGAACACTCTCAATAATCGTCGACACAGCTCCCCAGCAGTAAAAACTTTTGGTTTTTTTCACAATGCGCTCTGTTTGTCATTGGCAGCAAAATTCACATTTTTTTAATTCAAGTTTGAAATTTTGGAGGGTTGCAATCCAGAAGATTGCTTCACATTTTTTGCGAGTATTAAGAAATTAGAGATGCATTTTCAATTCTTTTTCTCCAAAGTGTTTCGTTGTCTCCCCCAAAAAATTAAAATTTGGAATGATTGAGATGAAATCATTTCTGGTTGCTATAGTGATCAAGTATTCGAATAAAAAGGACAACAATATTTATTTTAATTGAAACTCATAGAAGGAACAATAGCAAAATATTGCAAAAATTTCTACTCTTTTTCACCGCTGCAATTATACATAGGACACCTCTTCTGAGACAGTTGACGAACAGGTTATTCCATCCTCGGGAAGACAATACAAGGTCAATTGGGGTCAAGAGTCATTCATAATACATACATCTAAAGCTCCTACCAGAACAGCATCCATTTTTGGCGGCCCGGACAGTAACAAGGATTCTGTTTCGAGCAAAGCTTCCTCACATGGATCCACACACAAGGTCAAAACTATCTTCAGAGATCAATCTCCGTTTGTCCCAGACCCAAAAATTCCTCTCAAGTTGCAAAATATAAGTTCGCAACCGACGTTCACAAAAGAGGTTATTGTTGAATCAACACAAGGTAGCAGCGAGAGATCAAAATTGCCGTCTCAGTTAGGAACAAACAGCCGATTGTACCGTTCTGATAAACGAACAATTTTGTCTGGTAAAACCGACGAGTTGATTTCGAGGGCACCCGAGTTTCTTCAGCGCTTGAATCTAGGTCAAAGTTCAAATTCGGGCCAAGTTCAACGAAGGAACCTTGCAAGTGCTTTTCAAAATAGAGATGGAACGAGGAAGGATGGAGTTGTTATAAAGAAAAATTTTGTTCATACTTCAGGAATGTTCAAACCTGAAAATTTCATGCTGCCTTCAGATTATTATAAAAAGTAATTTATAGAGAACAAGAATGGACCCACGATAATTTCGAATCAATTCAAGTGATAACTTACGATGGCAAAATCTTTTTGTAATAGTAAAGAAAATGCTAGCTTTATACAAAACACATTGGTCGAACATTGAAGATTTTAAGATGATATTTCCAGGAAGTTGGAAGGGTACAATGTAGAGTTTTTTAACAGTTAGAAACAACAGGAGTTTTTCTGGCGACGGGCAAGATTTCAGAAACATAACTCTTTGCTATGAATTGAACCTATGCAAAGCAGTCAAACTGTTCAGGTATGCTACAGTTGTCGCATCAAGCTCTTGCCACCGTTGAAATTCATAACCGTCTGCCATTCAGAAAGCGTGGTAAAAAATTTTCATAGTAAATGATTTGATATCTGCTATAGTTTGCTTAGCAAAATTTAGTATCGATGACAACAGACTTTCGAGCCTGTGTCTGTCTCGCAGAGTTTTTGTGCCATGTCAATTAGGTAGAGATTCATTCAAATTTTTGCGGACAAAAATTAATCGCTCTTCGCTCTATCAAAAGTTTTGTTTAATTAGCACGTACCGAACCAAGTTTTATTTCGTTTTTCAGTACTGGGCAGGTCTTAAAACAAGTCTTACAAAACTGGCAAGTCATGGCCAAGACTACGGTAACACCTTTAAGTTGATTCCCAACGTCAAAGCCAACTTTTCAAAAAGTTTCTAGTGAGAAGTTCGAATTCCAAAAAATTTTCCAACGTGCCACGATTTTCGCGATTTCGTTAAAAAACGATGCCGGAGCATGCCAAACTAAATATTAGCGCCCGGGTCTATTCAGCGCCAATTGTGGGTATTTCAGGTGCTCTGATCCAATTTCAGTCATTTTTTAGCCGTTTCAGCCTCAAAACTAGGCGAAATCACTAAGTGCCGGTAAACCAAATGTCGAACGATTCCAACGGAGGCCCAAATGCTAGAAGGTATGCAACTGTGAGGGTCCCCAGATGACCCCCCGAGCTCTTGCTGTTCTCACCAAGTGAAAGTTGACACTATTCTTGTACAAAATACTCGAATCACAAATCAGTCGGAACAGGAATCACTAATAAATGTGCCTCAGTTCAAACTTTCCCGTAAACATATGTTGCCCTCAGTTATTGCTAGTGTTAAAAATAATCGGGTTATAGTTGTTTCTAACACCGGTTAATTTTGACGTTTTTTCGGATTTTTTGACGTATTAGGACGTATTTTGCCTACCAAGATTAAAACTTGACAAGTCTTGGCCAAGACTTGGATTTAGACTTGCACGTTTTGGACAAGCAAGAGTTTGATTATGACTTGTCAAGTCTGGCCAAGGGTTATGATCACAGCTCTGAATCAGTACTGATACCTAGACTTGGAATTAGACTTGCCTAGTACTGCTATTGATTTGGCATTAAGTACGGGAGAGTGTTTCAAAGTATTTGGAAGCAAGAAATTGAGCCTTTACTTGTTTTTCAGTATGTATATATGTATATATAAATATATATATATATATATATATATATATATATATATATATATATATTTCAGTATGTATATATGTATATATATATATATATATATATATATATATATATATATATATAAAACACGCTTTATTATTAGTTATTCCGACCATTTCTCTAGAGCAATCGTTTAAGCTAAGAAACGTCTTAAACCAATTGGAGTTCAAATTTCTCCGGAGCTGAGAAGTTATAATTCAATGGGATCTTATTTTTTGTGGAGTGATTGCAAATAGTTTTGGTGATTGCACACAAAAATTAGCATTTGTGAAACATAACCGACTAAAGTCGGAAGATCTGCTCGCGAATGACTAGTGGGAGCTTGATTCTATTAATGCCAGTATCAACTGCAAGTGGGGCTTAATTCACTTATGGATGCTTCAGATGACGTTATTAGAGCTAAAAAAATTAAAGCAAATTTCACCTCAATTCTGTTACATTTTTCTTCTGACTTTTAGCAGTGAACTGCCAGTAGTAACGTTTACACCATGGAAGATCGGGGGGGTCAACCCCTGAGGACAACCCTACCTTTTGCATTGGGAAGGACAACCCAACCCGATACATGCGCTATGACAACCCAACCTTTTGCATGGGATAGGACAACCCAACCTTTTACATGCAGTGACAGCTCCCTTCCGGCCGAATTATTATCCAAACCTATTCCCCCTCCATTTCCCTCTTTTGAAGGAATTATTCGGTTTATGCCGAATTATTATCCAAACATTTCCCCCCTCCTTTGAGGGAATTATTTATTCTTATCAAAGAGTGAAATATTTAGACTTATCAGAAAGACTGGATATAAACGGTGAATTTACTGTAGAACCAAACCACGCAATTTGCTCAAATCTAGCAATTGAAATTTAACTAAACAACACAAACTTGGGTTGAGAAATTGAACCAAAACTGAACACAATATCTGTACAATCTAAAGGTTACAAATCACGACAAAACGCGTTGTTACTGAAACCAGTGTTAAGCACGGGTAGGTGAGAGTTTTGAAATGGGTTTTGAACAAAAATTGAGCCTTTTTTAACGAAAAATTACAACAAAATTAGCACGAAATGAACGAAAAAATGCAAATATTTAAATTTTTTGAAGTGTCATAGGGAAAATATATACAAATGGGGATAAAATAGAGTAGGTTAAACAGTTTTAATTGAAATATAAATCATAAAACACAATCCTAACAATTACAGACGTAAAAATAAGGCTGAAAATGGATGTTTTTTATGTGCGTCGACCCCTTTTACGCGGTGGTATTGCTTCTTCCTCCTCCGATTCGGTTATTTCTCTTCCGTCCTCAGATTCAACAGCTTCATAATCTATGAATGGACAATTGATTGGAGATTCTTCGTCAATTACTGCCTCGAAATCGACATTATCGTCACTATCCAAGTCCGATTCGTTTATTATTCTGTTGAATCCGGGATCAGGTGGCTCCCAACTTTCAAGGGCAGGATCGGGTGGATGCCAACTTTCAGAAGAAGCAGGGAGCGTGCTGTCCGACTCATTATCCGTTTCCCATTCTTCCCAAAAGAGATCCTCGATTTCATCTTGCGTCGGTGCATCCCACTCTGGATCAGTTTCAAGATCAGTGGCTTCAATTGCGTCGGCATGACCGTACGGCAAAGTTTTTATACCGCCCTCAAGAATGAAACGTTTCTCATCGAAGGGACTCAGGGACAATTTATTAATTGAAACAGTCTGTAGAACGTGACGGTCTGACACAATTCTGTTGTTCGGTGTTCGTAGTGTAGATGAGAGGATTAGAGCGTCTTTGTATTTCTGGTGCGTTAATTGTTCCCTGGCAGCTCTGGTAACACCTTTTGCAGAGATTTTTCGGGAATCTAAATACAAAAAAGTTGCGACAAGTTTTATCAATTTGTCCTCAGAAAGTTTTTCAAAGAAATGCTTGCTTGCTTCTCTTAAAGTTTAGTGTGATGTATGTGTGATAATGACTAACCATAATAAAACCAAAGTTATAAATGAACATAAATCTGTTTTACCTGTTGAAGTTGTGGAATATAACTTCGGCTTCAGCGAAACAAACTCGTCGATGAGTCTTCCGGCGAATTCATCTTTGTATTTGAGAACAACGAGTTTGTTGTTGTTGTTGAAAAGTTGATGCTCCTTAGGGTAATTTGAAAAATCAAACTCCGACAAAATATTGGTTTTGCTGCTAATTCCTTGTAGAAATCGTCAGATCGAATTTTATATAAAAGACTGTCTGTGTCAGAATATAGCAGGCGACAATCAAAATGCGGCTTCATTATATTATAGTGAAACCTATACATTTGAAATTTAGCTAATTCTAGAATTGTCGCGCCAACGATTGTTGGCTTATCCCAAAAGATTCTCTTTGGGTCGTGCGTGATAGCAGCTAAATTTTCGCCGAAAATTTTGAATGTCTTGAAGGTAAAGCGTGAGACATTCTGGAGCACTTGATCTGCATTCTGCGCTAAGGTAAGTTTCATTCTCCTTCTTTTTGACTCACAGGTTTTACCATAAGCGCTATTGTTCATAAGTTTGAACAAATTTTCTTCGAATTTGTTCCGCGCGCTCTGTCTTTTTTCCGTGTTTAATCTGATATATGGCTTCATCCAGTTTTCTTGTGAAAATTGGAGCACGCGATGTACTCTGTCAACAACCAGACCAAGTTGTACATAAAGTTGAAGATTCCGGTAATGGAGCGTGTACCGCTTTTTGTCCGTAACGGTTTGTAGTAACTTGGGAACAGATGACCGCGGCATGTTGACATTGAACTTCAACTCTCTCTGGTAAGTGCTCAACCACTCATCGGGTACTATTTCCTTTGTTGGCGCGAGAGGGAAATCACGATGGAGGTCTCGTATTTTGTGTGGGTACGTCAAATCTACTTCAAGGATGTAACCTATGGGAGAATCAGTCGGTGCATTGAGTACCTGCTCGAGTGGGACTTCCACCAGCAAAAAGTCACCAACGGGTAGATGTTCTGTTTTCATGATGCCATCATACAGGTTGTTAGCATCTATCATGAAACCAAAAGTAGACTCGAGCGCACTGTTATAATTCTCCATGTACTTGCTGTTCGCCATGAAGTAACGTTCATCGTACACCGAGGCGAGACCTCCTCTAATCATATTTTCAACAATTTCCAGATGTTCTCGATTTGTCAACAATTGAATATTGGCCCGGCAAATTTTGAGAAATGCATCACCAGCGAGGTTTGAGGCACTGTAGTGATGTGCACAGTCCAGTCCATAGGTGTTCATACAAAGTCTCCGAAATTCTTCAAACACGCACGCAAGCAAAACTGTATCGCACTTCAGATATAAGTTATGGTTGTCTTCAAAGTTACGACATTGGAAAGTCTCGAAAACAGTTTTTGCTTTTTGTAGTTCTTCCTCTGTAATTTGCAATTTTCCATTGTCTAAGCTGTTTTTCCACTTTTCGAGTAGGGGAAGTTCTGTTTCTGCGAACTTTGAACGGTCAGTCATGTACGAATAGGGGTATATTCCTTTCTCTTTAATCGAACTTAGAGCATCAACTGACTGATCGCTATCGAACATTGAATCGAAAAACTTGAAAGAACCGATGAAACGTAAATATTCGTAAATTTTTCTGATTTTTCCATCTCTCCCCGTGACTGTTTTGATTAGGACACCGAACGTCATCGATATGTACTTCCCATCTGTAGATGGGATGACGTTTATTGTTGTTGATGGCTCAATTTCTCGAAGTGCCAAGCATACGCGGTGAAGGTCGTAGTTAGCGATGTTGTGACCAATTACGGGAGTGAAATTGATTGTGCGTCTTATCCAGTTGCACTTTTCATGTGAAAAACCAAGGAAATCCCCGCGGTGATGGCAATGGTCCAACACTTTTGTATCTTCGGTTCCGAAAGGTTCTTCACATACCCAACAGTCAACTATACTACTTCGATTTGGTACTTGTTGTCCCAAAAATATCGGAAAGCGGTTCTTTGAATAGTATACTTCTCGCGCCATCTCATGTAGTTTTTTAATGAAATTTGTCAAGCAGTTTTCGGAGCTGTCGATAACGAATTCTTTTGGTGTTGAAAAACCGTTCTCAATCAAAGTTAGAGCAAAGCCGGAGGGTATGTGTTGTTCGATAACTTCAGTTGAAGACGCGTCCGGATTAGCTGGACAAGATGAGACTGGCATTAGAAACGACTCAAAGTCGAAGTAAATAGTAAATGGAGCAAACCATCGGGCCTTAAAATTTTCGAACCGGAAAGAATTTTTTTCATCGCCGGGCATCTTTATTGTTGCTGGTGCATGGTTTCGACATGCATCATCGTGGACTTGATGTTGCTCTTCAGAGTGGGAAAAAGCAAAACAGTTCCTGCACAGACGCACGCTGTTTGCGATCTGTTTTTCTTTCACAGTGCATATCAGTTTAATGAGGTTATTGATATGAACATAATGATGTACATCTTCGTTAAACAGGAGTAGAAGATCCATCGTTGGTTCGATGTTTATGTTATTAGAAACGTACATAGGAAGTAGGTCTCCTTTTGAAAATTGAAACACATTGACCTGCACGTCATTCATGATTTCGAACTGATGTATATCGTGAAAGCCCATGGGCATAGAAAACTCACCACGGGGTTTGGTAGCCTCAGGTTTCCTATATGTAGCCGGGTTAGTCAATTGTGTTCTGATGTCTCGGGAAGGGTCAGCTAAGTTTGGTCCGTGCAGTTCGTGGTACCATGCGGTGTAGCTGTAGTTGAAACATTCAAAATCATCATGGTTGCGTATATTCAGTAAATACCGTTGATTGCGAAGACAGAGGGGCAGCTCAATAAAAGATGAACCACGTATTGGCGAAAATTTAGCGAATTTTAAATCAACCCACAGAATTGTTTGAAGAATCCAACCACTTCCACTAGATGCGAACACGAAGAGGACAGTAAGCATCTTTTCCACCATGTGAAAAAACGTTTCGTTAGACAATCGATGATGAACAGGTGTCATTTCAGAATTGGCGTAGATATCAATATCCGATGCTTCTCCGCTGTCGCGCGCATCTTTATGAAGTGATAGTTTCGCACTGAATTGAACTTTTTGTGGACATTCGTTCAATGTTTTTTGTTCTATAATGTCACTGATTTCATCTCTCTGAGCAGTCATGAAATCGAGAAGGCCAACGGTGTTGTTACTATCTACAATACGATAAGACTGGAGACTCTTTCTAAAGGCTGACTCTGTGAGGGTACCTTGTTGTTGTTGTTGTTGTTGTTGTTGTTGTTGTTGTTGTTGTTGCTGTCCCTGTTGATGCACAATTGGATTGACAACTCTCGAGTTGTCAAGAACAGGTAACACGTGTTGTTTTCTGATGTGTTCGTTAAACGAGTTTTTGTCGTTGAAAGCAAGATTACAATAATGACAAAGATTTGTAAATCTGCCATGGCAGTCAGAGAGGTGACTTTGAATTTCAGATAATCGACGGCGAGTAACTGGACAAATTGAACAGCGGTATACGGGTATACCTTTCTCATCAGCATGAACAGTGCGTTCATGACGAGCACGGTTAATTTTGTTGCTGTAAACGTTGTCACAAAAGTTACAGTTTTCTGGCATTTTCAAGATAATTTTGAACAAACGGTTTCTCAATGCAAGAGTTCTCAAATATGGCTGATTTCAATCTTAGCTCACTGTTATGCTGTGCAAAGTTTGAAAGTTTGCGCGCGCAAACTTGAATTTGAAATTAGCCAGTCAAATTGAAGTAAACTTGAAAGCGCGCCAAAAATCAAATTCAAACTCAAAAATGACTATCACTCAGTCAAAGCAGAGACAGAAGTTAAACATCCAAAAAAAATGGTTTAAAAAGCATGCAGATTGAATGTACCTTCCATTTTTATGGTTTTAATATACAATTAAAATAACTTTAGTAAAAATTGAAAATTTCGAAATTGATAAAGTTCTTGTTACATGTCGCAGAAGCATGCATGCTAAGGAGCATATAAAGGCATCTACACTAAGGGTCTATATTAAGGTATATCATACAAGAAAACAAGTCCTGGAGTCACCAAGGCTATCAGGAAACATCAGTTGAAACTGCATCGAAAGCCGAGTTTTTTCAGAAGACTTTAACCTCTGAATAAAGGACTTCACCAGGGGTTCATGTGTTGGCAAATATGACTGAGAAGCACAGGAGGACCTCTTTGTTGATGGAGTGTTCCTATATGAAACTTTTGTGTAAACAATTGAAAGAAAACATCACTTTTTTTAAATTTTTCAATTTTTTTGATCAAAAGGATTAAGGGGATTAGGCTTTTTCTCCAGGAATAAAGAAAAACGTTATACGTATGTTACTTCATCAGCTCTTGATTAAGTTCCCATTACAGAAAAACTTCTGTTTAGTAAGGGTAAAAATGTCTCCTTCATGTTAAAAAATGGCATTTTTTCACTTTTAGGGATTAAGAGGGATTAACTAAAATAACAAAAGAAAAAATGCAAAAAAAACATGTTGCAGTAACATTTTTAACCTGGAACTTCCGAGATCTTTGATAGCGGGGACAATTGTCCATCGTATGAGCCTTTCCCCGTTCATTTGAGATAAATTTTTCATTGCTTTCGGATCATTACAAAAAAATATTTTGTTATTTTTGTAAAAATTGTTGAAAAAAAGACTGTTTTTGATAGAAAGATGGTACCTGTTACAGCGATCAATAGCACACTACTCATTGGAATCATCGCTAAGTCACTCTCGTTTTGGATGATTATGAGTTTCAGCTGATATAAAGCAAAAAAAAAATTTTTTTTTGATTTCAAGAAAAACGGTCAAAAAATTTATGCAAATAACACAAGTTTGAAAGTTTTAAACTTTTGTTTAGAAGACAGTAAAAGAACAAACACTGGACCAATTTTACTGGAATTTCAATGCTGGCAAAAGCTCCTTGTTTTACCACAAAATCACCAGAATGACAATTTCAGTTGTTAACCACTTTTTTTTGAATTTTAGATTCGCTCTTAATATTCAAAGTTTTTTTTTGCAAACTTTTCCTCCAAACAAGAGCTTTTCACTGCAAACCTAATTGAAGCAAAGGTATTCTTCGGTTTCCTGATTAATTATCGTTCTTTTTCTTATTATTTATCGTTTTCGTAAATTCTTCATTTTTTTTTGAAATATTTCAAAAAATTTCATTTTTTGAACTATGATTTGAACAAACCTTAAAACATTAAATAGACAAGTTTAATAACTAAAGAGCGGTAGAAATCTATTTTTTTTGTTTAATAACCTTGCTCAACCAAATACAATTTCCTCAAAGTGCAGTGTTCTTTTGGGACATGATTGAACTTGTTCATTTCCTTATGAAAAGGTTGAAGATCTTTATTGTGAATTAAGTCTATATCAAAAATTGTACAAAGGCAATCAACACAATTGAATAAATGTCAGATACACAATTGAATGAATGTCATATACACAACTCTTGAGCAATCTAAAGCACGCATATATTTATAGTTTTAGTTTTAAATATCAAATATATCCATCAGGTTGCTTTCTGGTCTTCGTTTTTTAGGAGCAGCACAAACTTGCGGTGTCTCACCGCTTTCCGGCGTTTCAAATAGGGCTGAATTCGATTGCTGTGGGGTATGAAAGCTTGTCCCGGATAAAATGTTCAAGTCGAAATCTTGATTTCCGTTGCAAAGCTTTTCTTGATAACTTTTACTGATTTCCGCAAAAAGGGATGGGCTAGGATTCGGTGTAATTGTAGGACTAGGGTCCACTGCAGGCGTCACTGGCACACTTGTGAGACTGGTGGGCGAATCGGGCGCAGACTTGAGTCCCCACATATCTGCTAATTCGTCGCATGCTCGATAAACTCCGAGTTGATTTTCACAAAGTGGAACACACTCACAATCGTAGCGATAGAATATCCTCCGCACTTCGTCTGTCAAGGTATCAACATCGTGATTTTCGAAAGCAGGCGTAGTTTTGGGAGGCAATAACCCACCCGAAGTAATAATGCTGCTCTCAGAAGGCTCCGTTTTGTTAGGTAGAGCTGCAATTGCATTGATAAAGAGTTTTGGAATTAGACAATGCTGGTATACTGTCCAAACATTGCCAATTTTTTTCTGTTGAATCAAGACGACAAAGTTGTCGTACAATGTCTGATAAACAAGAGTTCGTTCTCGGGAAATTGCAGATTCAGAAAGAATTTTTACAGACATTATAACGATCAAAATATAACACTAGTTTCAAGTAGAGAGTGAAATTGTTTAGCAAGAGGAACCAAAAGCTTTCAAGTAGAGATTGACTGTTTAGCAAGAAGAACCAAAGGAAATGAACGCAATAATTTTAGTGGGAACGTACAGTATTAGTAATTCAAAAAGTTGTTAACCTAGATAAGAAATGCAATGCAAAGTTAACTTGGTTTCTACGTTATATTAATTAGAAATTAAAAACAAATGTGATCCTAGACAAGCGGTGTGTTAAAAACGTATTTGCACCACTAAAATTATTGCGTTCATTTCCTTTGGTTCTTCTTGCTAAACAGTCAATCTCTACTTGAAACCTTTTGGTTCCTCTTGCTAAACAATTTCACTCTCTACTTGAAACTAGTGTTATATTTTGATCGTTATAATGTCTGTAAAAATTCTTTCTGAATCTGCAATTTCCCGAGAACGAACTCTTGTTTATCAGACATTGTACGAAAACTTTGTCGTCTTGATTCAACAGAAAAAAATTGGCAATGTTTGGACAGTATACCAGCATTGTCTAATTCCAAAACTCTTTATCAATGCAATTGCAGCTCTACCTAACAAAACGGAGCCTTCTGAGAGCAGCATTATTACTTCGGGTGGGTTATTGCCTCCCAAAACTACGCCTGCTTTCGAAAATCACGATGTTGATACCTTGACAGACGAAGTGCGGAGGATATTCTATCGCTACGATTGTGAGTGTGTTCCACTTTGTGAAAATCAACTCGGAGTTTATCGAGCATGCGACGAATTAGCAGATATGTGGGGACTCAAGTCTGCGCCCGATTCTCCCACCAGTCTCACAAGTGTGCCAGTGACGCCTGCAGTGGACCCTAGTCCTACAGTTACACCGACTCCTAGTCCGTCCCTGTTTGCGGAAATCAGTAAAAGTTATCAAGAAAAGTTTTGCAACGGAAATCAAGATTTCGACTTGAACATTTTATCCGGGACAAGCTTTCATACCCCACAGCAATCGAATTCAGCCCTATTTGAAACGCCGGAAAGCGATGAGACACCGCAAGTTTGTGCTGCTCCTAAAAAACGAAGACCAGAAAGCAACCTGATGGATATATTTGATATTTAAAACTAAAACTATAAACATATGCGTGCTATAGATTGCTCAATAGTTGTGTATATGACATTCATTTAATTGTGTATCTGATATTTATTCAATTGTGTTGATTGCCTTTGTACAATTTTTGATATAGACTTAATTCACACTAAAGATCTTCAACCTTTTCATAAGGAATTGAACAAGTTCAATCATGTCCCAAAAGAACACTGCACTTTGAGGAAATTGTATTTGGTTGAGCAAGGTCATTAAACAAAAAAAAATAGATTTCTACCGCTCTTTAGTTATTAGACTTGTCTATTTAATATTTTAAGGTTTGTTCAAATCATAGTTCAAAAAATGAAATTTTTTGAAATATTTCAAAAAAAATGAAGAATTTACGAAAACGATAAATAATAAGAGAAAGAGCGATAATTAATCAGGAAACCGAAGAATACCTTTGCTTCAATTAGGTTTGCAGTGAAAAGCTCTTGTTTGGAGGAAAAGTTTGCAAAAAAAAACTTTGAATTTTAAGAGCGAATCTAAAATTCAACAAAAAGTGGTTAACAACTGAAATTGTCGTTCTGGTGATTTTGTGGTAAAACAAGGAGCTTTTGCCAGCATTGAAATTCTAGTGAGATTGGTCCAGTGTTTGTTCTTTTACTGTTTTCAATAAACAAAAGTTTAAAACTTTCAAACTTGTGTTATTTGCATAAATATTTTGACCGTTTTTCTTGAAATCAAAAAAAATTTTTTTTGCGTTATATCAGCTGAAACTCATGATCATCCAAAACGAAAGTGACTTAGCGATGATTCCAATGAGTAGTTTGCTATTGATCGCTGTAACAGGTACCATCTTTCTATCAAAAACAGTCTTTTTTTCAACAATTTTTACAAAAATAACAAAATATTTTTTTGTAATGATCCGAAAGCAATGAAAAATTTATCTCAAATGAACGGGGAAAGGCTCATACGATGGGCAATTGTCCCCGCTATCAAAGACCTCAGAAGTTCCAGGTTAAAAATGTTACTGCAACATGGTTTTTTTTGCATTTTTTCTTTTGTTATTTTAGTTAATCCCTCTTAATCCCTAAAAGTGAAAAAAAGCCATTTTTTAACATGAAGGAGACATTTTTACCCTTACTAAACAGAAGGTTTTCTGTAATGGGAACTTGTTAGAGAGCTGATGAAGTAACATACGTATAACGTTTTTCTTTATTCTTGGAGAAAAAGGCCTAATCCCCTTAATCCTTTTGATCACAAAAATTGAAAAATTTAAAAAAAGTGATGTTTTCTTTCAATTGTTTACACAAAAGTTTCATATAGGAACACTCCATCAACAAAGAGGTCCTCCTCTGCTTCTCAGTCATATTTGCCAACACATGAACCCCTGGTGAAGTCCTTTATTTAGAGGTTAAAGTCTTCTGAAAAAACTCGGCTTTCGATGCAGTTTCAACTGATGTTTCCTGATAGCCTTGGTGACTCCAGGACTTGTTTTCTTGTATGTTATACCTTAATATAGACCCTTAGTGTAGATGCCTTTATATGCTCCTTAGCATGCATGCTTCTGCGACATGTAACAAGAACTTTATCAATTTCGAAATTTTCAATTTTTACTAAAGTTATTTTAATTGTATATTAAAACCATAAAACTGGAAGGTACATTCAATCTGCATGCTTTTTAAACCATTTTTTTTGGATGTTTAACTTCTGTCTCTGCTTTGACTGAGTGATAGTCATTTTTGAGTTTGAATTTGATTTCTGGCGCGCTTTCAAGTTTACTTCAATTTGATTGGCTAATTTCAAATTCAAATTTGCGCGCGCAAACTTTCAAACTTTGCACAGCATAACAGTGAGCTAAGATTGAAATCAGCCATATTTGAGAACTCTTGCATTGAGAAACCGTTTGTTCAAAATTATCTTGAAAATGCCAGAAAAGAGTAACTTTTGTGACAACGTTTACAGCAACAAAAGTAACCGTGCTCGTCATGAACGCACTGTTCATGCTGATGAGAAAGGTATTCCCGTATACCACTGTTCAATTTGTCCAGTTACTCGCCGTCAATTATCTGAAATTGAAAGTCACCTCTCTGACCGCCATTGCAGATTTACAAATCTTTGTCATTATTGTAATCTAGCTTTCAACGACAAAAACTCGTTTAACGAACACATCAGAAAACAACACGTGTTACCTGTTCTTGACAACTCGAGAGTTGTCAATCCAATTGTGCATCAACAGGGACAACAACAACAACAACAACAACAACAACAACAACAACAACAACGAGGTACCCTCAGAGAGTCAGCCTTAAAAAGAGTCTCCAGTCTTATCGTATTGTAGATAGTAACAACACCGTTGGCCTTCTCGATTTCATGATTGCTCAGAGAAATGAAATCAGTGACATTATAGAACAAAATACCTTGAACGAAGGTCCACAAAAAGTTCAATTCAGTGCGAAACTATCACTTCATAAAGAAGCGCGCGACAACGGAGAAGCATCGGATATTGATATCTACGCCAATTCTGAAATGACACCTGTTCATCATCGATTGTCTAACGAAACGTTTTTTCACATGGTCGAAAAGATGCTTACTGTCCTCTTCGTGTTCGCATCTAATGGAAGTGGTTGGATTCTTCAAAAAATTGTGTGGGTTGATTTAAAATTCGTTAAATTTTCGCCAATACGTGGTTCATCTTTTATTATCTGAAATTGAAAGTCACCTCTCTGACCGCCATTGCAGATTTACAAATCTTTGTCATTATTGTAATCTAGCTTTCAACGACAAAAACTCGTTTAACGAACACATCAGAAAACAACACGTGTTACCTGTTCTTGACAACTCGAGAGTTGTCAATCCAATTGTGCATCAACAGGGACAACAACAACAACAACAACAACAACAACAACAACAACAACAACAACAACGAGGTACCCTCACAGAGTCAGCCTTAAAAAGAGTCTCCAGTCTTATCGTATTGTAGATAGTAACAACACCGTTGGCCTTCTCGATTTCATGATTGCTCAGAGAAATGAAATCAGTGACATTATAGAACAAAATACCTTGAACGAAGGTCCACAAAAAGTTCAATTCAGTGCGAAACTATCACTTCATAGAGAAGCGCGCGACAACGGAGAAGCATCGGATATTGATATCTACGCCAATTCTGAAATGACACCTGTTCATCATCGATTGTCTAACGAAACGTTTTTTCACATGGTCGAAAAGATGCTTACTGTCCTCTTCGTGTTCGCATCTAATGGAAGTGGTTGGATTCTTCAAAAAATTGTGTGGGTTGATTTAAAATTCGTTAAATTTTCGCCAATACGTGGTTCATCTTTTATTGAGCTGCCCCTCTGTCTTCGCAATCAACGGTATTTACTGAATATACGCAACCATGATGATTTCGAATGTTTCAACTACTGCTACACCGCATGGTACCACGAACTGCACGGACCAAACTTAGCTGACCCTTCCCGAGACATCAGAACACAATTGACTAACCCGGCTACATATAGGAAACCTGAGGCTACCAAACCCGGTGGTGAGTTTTCTATGCCCATGGGCTTTCACGATATACATCAGTTCGAAATCATGAATGACGTGCAAGTCAACGTATTTCAATTTTCAAAAGGAGACCTCCCTCCTATGTACGTTTCTAATAACATAAACATCGAACCAACGATGGATCTTCTACTCCTGTTTAACGAAGATGTACATCATTATGTTCTTATCAATAACCTCATTAAACTGGTATGCACTGCGAAAGAAAAACAGTTCACAAACAGCTTGCGTCTGTGCAGGAACTGTTTTGCTTTTTCCCACTCTGAAGAGCAACATCAAGTTCACGATGATGCATGTCGAAACCATGCACCAGCAACAATAAAGATGCCCGGCGATGATAAAAATTCTTTCCGGTTCAAAAATTTTAAGGCCCGATGGTTTGCTCCATTTACTATTTACTTCGACTTTGAGTCGTTTCTAATGCCAGTCTCATCTTGTCCAGCTAATCCGGACGCGTCTTCAACTGAAGTTATCGAACAACACATACCCTCCGGCTTTGCTCTAACTTTGATTGAGAACGGTTTTTCAACACCAAAAGAATTTGTTATCGACAGCTCCAAAAACTGCATGACAAATTTCATTTAAAAACTACATGAGATGGCGCGAGAAGCATACTATGCAAAGAGACGCTTTCCGATATATTTGGGACAACAAGTACCAAATCGAAGTAGTATAGTTGACTGTTGGATATGTGAAGAACCTTTCGGACCCGAAGATACAAAAGTGTTGGACCATTGCCATCACCGCGGGGATTTCCTTGGTTTTGCACCTGAAAAGTGCAACTGGATAGGACGCACAATCAATTTCACTCCCGTAATTGGTCACAACATCGCTAACTACGACCTTCACCACGTATGCTTGGCACTTCGAGAAATTGAGCCATCAACAACAATAAACGTCATCCAATCTACAGATGAGAAGTACATATCGATGACGTTCGGTGTCCTAATCAAAACAGTCACGGGGAGAGATGGAAAAGTCAGAAATATTTACGAATATTTACGTTTCATCGATTCTTTCAAGTTTTTAACTACATCCCTTGAAAAGTTAGTTGCTAACCTACCCGCTTCGGCTTTCGCAATTTTAGATTCAATGTTCGATAGCGATCAGTCAGTTGATGCTCTAAGTTCGATTAAAGAGAAAGGAATATACCCCTATTCGTACATGACTGACCGTTCAAAATTCGCAGAAACAGAACTTCCCTTACTCGAAAAGTGGAAAAACAGCTTAGACAATGGAAAATTGCAAATTACAGAGGAAGAACTACAAAAAGCAAAAACTGTTTTCGAGACTTTCCAATGTCGTAACCTTGAAGACAACCATAACTTATATCTGAAGTGCGATACACTTTTGCTTGCGTGCGTGTTTGAAGAATTTCGGAGACTTTGTATGAACACCTATGGACTGGACTGTGCACATCACTACAGTGCCTCAAACCTCGCTGGTGATGCATTTCTCAAAATTTGCCGGGCCAATATTCAATTGTTGACAAATCGAGAACATCTGGAAATTGTTGAAAATATGATTAGAGGAGGTCTCGCCTCGGTGTACGATGAACGTTACTTCAAGGGGAACAACAAGTTTATGGAGAATTATAACAGTGCGCTCGAGTCTACTTTTGGTTTCATGATAGATGCTAACAACCTGTATGATGGCATCATGAAAACAGAACATCTACCCGTTGGTGACTTTTTGCTGGTGGAAGTCCCACTCGAGCAGGTACTCAATGCACCGACTGATTCTCCCATAGGTTACATCCTTGAAGTAGATTTGACGTACCCACACAAAATACGAGACCTCCATCGTGATTTCCCTCTCGCGCCAACAAAGGAAATAGTACCCGATGAGTGGTTGAGCACTTACCAGAGAGAGTTGAAGTTCAATGTCAACATGCCGCGGTCATCTGTTCCCAAGTTACTACAAACCGTTACGGACAAAAAGCGGTACACGCTCCATTACCGGAATCTTCAACTTTATGTACAACTTGGTCTGGTTGTTGACAGAGTACATCGCGTGCTCCAATTTTCACAAGAAAACTGGATGAAGCCATATATCAGATTAAACACGGAAAAAAGACAGACCGCGCGGAACAAATTCGAAGAAAATTTGTTCAAACTTATGAACAATAGCGCTTATGGTAAAACCTGTGAGTCAAAAAGAAGGAGAATGAAACTTACCTTAGCGCAGAATGCAGATCAAGTGCTCCAGAATGTCTCACGCTTTACCTTCAAGACATTCAAAATTTTCGGCGAAAATTTAGCTGCTATCACGCACGACCCAAAGAGAATCTTTTGGGATAAGCCAACAATCGTTGGCGCGACAATTCTAGAATTAGCTAAATTTCAAATGTATAGGTTTCACTATAATATAATGAAGCCGCATTTTGATTGTCGCCTGCTATATTCTGACACAGACAGTCTTTTATATAAAATTCGATCTGACGATTTCTACAAGGAATTAGCAGCAAAACCAATATTTTGTCGGAGTTTGATTTTTCAAATTACCCTAAGGAGCATCAACTTTTCAACAACAACAACAAACTCGTTGTTCTCAAATACAAAGATGAATTCGCCGGAAGACTCATCGACGAGTTTGTTTCGCTGAAGCCGAAGTTATATTCCACAACTTCAACAGGTAAAACAGATTTATGTTCATTTATAACTTTTTTGTTATTATGGTTAGTCATTATCACACATACATCACACTAAACTTTAGGAGAAGCAAGCAAGCATTTCTTCGAAAAACTTTCTGAGGACAAATTGATAAAACTTGTCGCAACTTTTTTGTATTTAGATTCCCGAAAAATCTCTGCAAAAGGTGTTACCAGAGCTGCCAGGGAACAATTAACGCACCAGAAATACAAAGACGCTCTGTTCCTCTCATCTACACTACGAACACCGAACAACAGAATTGTGTCAGACCGTCACGTTCTACAGACTGTTTCAATTAATAAATTGTCCCTGAGTCCCTTCGATGAGAAACGTTTCATTCTTGAGGGCGGTATAAAAACTTTGCCGTACGGTCATGCCGACGCAACTGAAGCCCCTGACCTTGAAAGTGATCCAGAGTGGGATGCACCGACGCAGGATGAAATCGAGGATCTCTTTGGGGAAGAATGGGAAACGGATAATGAGTCGGACAGCACGCTCCTTGCTTCTACTGAAAGTTGGCATCCACCCGATCCTGCCCTTGAAAGTTGGGAGCCACCTGATCCCGGATTCAACAGAATAATAAACGAATCGGACTTGGATAGTGACAATAATGTCGATTTCGAGGCAGCAATTGACGAAGAATCTCCAATCAATTGTCCATTCATAGATTATGAAGCTGTTGAATCTGAGGACGGAAGAGAAATAACCGATTCGGAGGAGGAAGAAGCAATACCACCGCGTAAAAGGGGTCGACGCACATAAAAAACATCCATTTTCAGCCTTATTTTTACGTCTGTAATTGTTAGGATTGTGTTTTATGATTTATATTTCAATTAAAACTGTTTAACCTACTTTCGTTCATTTCGTTCATTTCGTGCTAATTTTGTTGTAATTTTTCGTTAAAAAAGGCTCAATTTTTGTTCAAAACCCATTTCAAAACTCTCACCTACCCGTGCTTAACACTGGTTTCAGTAACAACGCGTTTTGTCGTGATTTGTAACCTTTCGATTGTAGAGATTTTGTGTTCAGTTTTGGTTCATTTTCTCAACCCAAGTTTGTGTTGTTTAGCTAAATTTCAATTGCTAGATTTGAGCAAATTGCGTGGTTTGGTTCTACAGTAAATTCACAGTTTATATCCAGTCTTTCTGATAAGTCTAAATATTTCACTCTTTGATAAGAATAAATAATTCCCTCAAAGGAGGGGGGAAATGTTTGGATAATAATTCGGCATAAACCGAATAATTTCTTCAAAAGCGGGAAATGGAGGGGGAATAGGTTTGGATAATAATTCGGTCGGAAGGGAGCTGTCCCTGCATGTAAAAGGTTGGGTTGTCCTATCCCATGCAAAAGGTAGGGTTGTCCTCAGGACAACCCTATCTCTTACCTGGGATGACAACCCCCCCCCCCCCCCCCGATCTTCCATGGTGTAAACGTTACTACTACTGCCACCACTTGAGTTCAGCTGCTGAAACTTTTGAATGAGAGAGAATTTTAGATCACGCAAAACGAAAAAGTCAAGGGCGTAAAAGTCACTTGAAAACTCAAAAAGCGCCAAATTCTTGCATTAGAAAGACAAAGTTGACGATGATTGCTTCGAACTTCATTCGAGGGCAATTAAAAACGTTATTCAAGATTGTTTCCTTTGCATCAATAGTTTGAAATGATTGAATTCATGTCACTATAAAAGGTCATCATCAATAGGGTCATGATGAGTGTAGGTTTTGTTCCCGTTGGACCTATCGGAGCTTCTTCTCACGTTAAAACGATTATAAAGACCTATGTCTTGATATTGATTATCAAAAAAGTTTTCAGAAGTGGTGGCCAAATTTTGTGAGCCAGAGGTAGAGGATGCCTCAACTTGTCTGGCTAGGTATGCCTCTTTCCTTATTTTCAGTTCCACCTCTTCTGGAATGTCGTCAATCATCACATCCATCACACGTCCAATTGACAGAATCACAAACTGAAACATTGGCAAGTATAGCTGATACATATCAAACATAACGGACTAACATCGGGCAAATCTCTCGTAAATGCAGTTGATAGCTGCCGCTTAGGACGGCTAGCTAAAGTTTAATTGACTGGGGTATTACGTCAAGTGATAAGAAACGTCCTTCACAACATGAATTTATGCCTCCTGAACAGCTTCGGTCAATGGCTCACTTTGAGAGTATAAAGCGTAAGGCTCTAAGAGAGCTGCTAAGAGACAACGCCTTCCGGGCTATACTGTTTATCCCGTCTTTGAGGTCGAAAGACAAATGGTCCGTCAAAAAAACAATCCGACAAGCGGGGCGAAAATTCGGTGGTACGAACAATAGCAAGAAAAGATTCCATAAAAAGGACCAACGTGAATATAATAATTGCTGCAAACTTTGTTTGAGAGCAATTTGGAAAACAATTTCTCTCAGCCATAGATTTTCATAGATTGTGTATCAATGTTAAATATGCATAATGATTATGCAAAAATGCATAATGCAAAATGCACCATGATATTAAAAATGCAAAACGCATCAGCTACGAAAAATTTTACATCTCGTACTCAATCAGAATTTCATTTAATGGTTAGGTTAGATTATATTAAAAACTTGTTTTATCTTAAATTTTTAAATCTGCATGCACAATAACCAAACAAAATTTTTAAGGCTACGGTTACAGGTTTACTAGATTTACATCTTCACTAGCCTGAGCTAGTTAAAAATCTTTACTCAACTTTGTCGTTATAGTTCATGAAAAAATTAGTTTTTATAATAAGTTAAATATACATCTTCAATGTTTCTAGCAGTGACAACAATATATCAAAATAGCATCAAATGCTCCAACCAGGACATTATTTTCTTTCTTCTGGCACAACATTGGGAATAGGCTTGCTGAGAAGAAAAAACTGATGGGCATAAAATTAAGTTGCCAATTTTCAAAAAAATCAGTATTAAATCAGTTGTACAATACGGCCATAGTAATCAGATTCAAGGGTAAGCTTTTTAAGACAAAGCAAAATGAATCCAAGGTGTGAGCCTGTGATACCCGAACATTCATTTATTCTTCAATTTCATTAATGCAGTAAAAATTATATGATGCCTTTAATTTAGTTCATTATTTTAATCTTAATCTTATGATCTTGTTTCAACTGTCTGGTCAGTTTCCCGCTTCGTGATCAGACATGTCTGATCACGCATTCACGTTGTGCCCGAGTGGCTTCAGTTTATTAATTTCATTGTTCTGACTTTCAGCAACTCAATTCAGTTTGCAAAACCTTCTCTTGATTTCCCGCTCCGCAAGTAAGCGAAACAAAAGTGAAAGTAGATCTCGCGCCGCGAATAGTCAAATAATATTCTCTCTGTAATCTCGCACCGCAAATCACCACAGCAAAATAATAAAGTACGACATGGCGCAATCAGCAACGAAAAGAACACCCCCTGGAATCGACCCTTTCTGGGACAAACCAACGCCGGATCCACCACTAAACTGGAAGAAGTGGAGGGTACAATACAAACTGGCACTCTTAGCCAAAGAAAACATCATTTTGGACACGCTACTCTGCCCAAAACCTGAAATGGTAGAGCTACCTCTAGAGCCAATCTACAAAGAGACAATTGTGGGTGCATCTGCACAATCAGAGAGGGAGAGGAACGCGCAAAACGCGCAACAAAAGATGAACTGGCAAAAAAAATGCCAACGACTTATTGAGGTAGGCATCATGTGTGGCGACAACCCGTGGTCATTGGCAGACCGAAAAACAATCTCTTTTCTTTACTTGAGCATCGGAATAGAGGGACGTCGTATCCTTAACTGTAAGAACCCGCATATCATGATAGACACTCTAGCTACTATCGATTTTTGGAAAATCGTGGAGGAAGCATTCATCCGCCCGCGCAACATAACATTTGACAGATATGTCTTCCTGATCACAAAACAGCTTAGGGGAGAAACTGTTTAGCATTTTTATGGTAAATTAAAAGAACTGGCGGAAAGATGTGATTTTGAAAACAAAGAAGAAACTCTGATACGCGATGTATTCATCACAAATCTGATCGATCCCGAAATCCGAAAAGAACTACTAAAACAAACGGTAGAACCGCGACAGGCGTTGGAACTCGCAATCAATGTGGAACTCGGGATGCGAAACCAACATCAAATACAACAGCACAATAAAATTGTTGTTCCGGCGAATGTCAATGCTGTTCAATTCAACAATAACTCACGAAGACCGTATTGGCAGAACAATAATAATGTTCCAAAACAAAATAATAAATCAACACTCTATTGTTCGAATTGTGGCGGAGTCTGGCTCCCAAATCATCGCGAAAAGTGCATTGCAAAAGAAAGACATGCAACAATTGCGGGTTATTAAATCACTTTGCAAAGGTCTGCCGTAAACAGCAAAAGAACATCAACGTAAAGCCACAAGATCCCAACAAAAAGATGGTTCGGGTGGTAGAAGAAGAGTCACATCCAGAGGACTCGGTAAATTTTGTTCAACCGGCAAAACTCTATGAATCAGACTACAGCAGCGGTGAAGAGGACAACACAGTCGCAATGATTGAAACCGCAGTGGAGAAAGTTGAACCCCTTAATATGCCTCTCAAGATCGGAAATGTCAATACAACTCTACTCGTAGACTCCGGGAGTGCATGCAGTATATTTCATCATTCACTCGCGTCGCAAGTCATACAAAGCAGCCCCCGCGCTTTCTGGATTCACGAATCGTCACCACCACAACTACGAAACTTCTCCTACGGACCAGTACAGGTACTGGGGAAGATTCAAGCCCCCGTAACGAGCAAAGGATGTGTATGCGACGCAGCAACTTTCACAGTTGTAGCCGACGGTTTAAAGTCCTTAATAGGTCGTGATTTGTTCGACCAACTTGGACTTGCTGTAACTCAGTCTACACTTCTTAAAGGTAACAGTGTCAACAACATCGAATGCCCTGAATTTAAAGAACAGATAGCCAAAAAATTTCCTGGTTTGGTATCACGCATTGAACGATCAAAAAGTCATGTAGCAAAATCGAAATTTCACAAGAATTTCCAACCTAGACATCAAAAAGGTAGACGAATTCCTATCAATCTTCAAGACAAAGTCAATACAGAACTTAGAAAATTACTAGCTGAAAAACACATTATAAAACTGTCAAGCTGCCCCGATAATTATTTCATCTCACCTATTGTGGTTACAGTTAAAAAAGACCAAACGATAAAGCTTGCACTGGATTCAAAAGTTTTAAATAAAGCTATTCACAAGAACAAGTATCAAATGCCAAACATTGAAACGCTAATTGAATCAATATCTCAACAAATAAGTGCTCCCGCTTCGCAAAACATAACGTACTTTTCTACGATTGATTTGAAATACTCATATAGTCAATTAAATCTGGACATCAACACAGCTAATCATTGTAATTTTAATATTATTAGTGGAGATATGACTGGCACTTACAGATTTCAAACAGGATTTTACGGACTTAGAGATATGCCAGCTGAAATTCAAAAAGCTATGGACTATACTCTAATAGGCTTAGAAAGTACATATTGCTTTTTGGATGATATTTTGATTGTTAGCAAAGGGTCTCTGAATGATCACAAAAATTATGTATTGAAATGTCTCCAACGTTTAGACGACGAAAATCTTAGAATAAATCTTCCTAAATGCCACTTTGGAAAATTAGAAATTGATTGGCTTGGGTATCATATATCACAAGAAGTTATTTCGCCCCTCGAATCTAAGACCGCGGCAATTTTGGCTCTCGACGCACCAAAAACTTTAAAGAAACTCCGTTCATTTTTGGGATCCGTTCACTATATTGGGAAATTTATCCCTAATCTAGCCCAAATAAGTCATCCTCTTCGCCCGCTACTGCGGAAGTCTTCAAAATTCATCTGGACAACTGAACATGAAATTTGTTTTCAAGAAATTAAGACTCGCATAGCGAACGCAACTGCAAATAGTCATTACAACCCGCAACTCGAAACACGCGTGAAATGCGACGCATCCCGCTCAGGCCTTGGCGCGGCTCTCGAACAATTAACTGTAGATGGGTGGAAACCAATTGCCTTTGCGTCTCGATTTTTAAATTCCTGTGAAGAGCGTTATAGTGTAAATGGACTTGAAATTTTGGATGTAGTCTGGTCAACAGAATATTAAATTAATGGTTAAAAATTATCTGTATGGAAAACAATTAAAGTAATTACCGATCACAGAGCACTTATCTCGATTATGAAAGAACATAGATCTAATAAATCATACAATAGTGGATTGACCCGCTGGGTTGATCGCCTTCTTCCTTTCAATTTGATATTGAACACCTTCCTGGGGCAAAAATGGGTTTGGTCGATTATATTTCCCGCAATCCATCCCAAAAAGCTAAAAAGATCTCTACATACGATGAAGAATTTATTGTTGCTAAATTGAAACTAATCTCGAAATCAGTTAACGCATTAGAATTAAACACTGAACACCCTGCATCACATTTACACCAGTTATTAACAAATTACACTCTCGACCCGCAAAACACATCTAAAATTGAGATACTTGATCCCGCATTACAAATTACACCTAAAATTGGGACCACTAATAACTCAATAAATTCAATTAGCACCCGCGCTACGCGAGTACGCGAACATGTATTTGGCAATTCACTCGCTCCGCGAAATCATGCCTCAAATAGTATTTGTCAATAAAGCAATTTAAAGTATGTAACACTCGCGTCACAAAGTCCACTTTGCACCTCTCTCGCTTTGCAAAATACCAGCAACAACAAACAATTAATCCCAATGTCACCTTAATCCCAATAAATTAGGAATAAAGTGACATACGCGCAGCGCGAGCATCAAATCACTCAATTACAAATCCCGCCAATCAAATCACATTCCACAAATAATTCTAAAAGTCATCACCCAGAATTAAAATCAGTGCTTTTTGCCTCTTGTTATTCTAGAAATCAGTTGCACCCTTCTAAACTAAAAGATTCTAATCAATCATCCGTATTCAAATACATCAATTCAATAAATAGTAGAATGCCTTCGAAAAAGAGAATAACCCGAGTCCGATTCAATGATACATCCCGCGCAGCGGATCAACTTTCAACTAGCGACAACACTACGCGCCCCGCAAGTACGCGATCTAATTTGCCAACCAGCTCTCGCGCGGCGAATCAATCTACGCAAAATCTTAGTGCACCGCATGCAACAAGTACGGCACTAAACACAACTCCAACATCCCCAACTCATTCTTCTAATGCTAGTACCCCATTGACGCCGAGCCCACATGTACCCACTTTCGAATATATCGTATCCAAAATTTTCAATAAGTCTTTGATTGCCTCTCTAACTAGTAAGGACGCTGTACTTAAAGAGGTCAGAGATTGCATCATGACCAACAACGAAAGCCGATTAAAAGCAATAAACCCCCACATAGAGACGTATTGGAGGGACCTGCACGTGCGCTCCGGGTGCGTGTGCGTAGATGAACGAGTGGCTATCCCTAACTTGCTCCGCGAAGCGCTGATCGATGATATCCATTCAAGTCACCCAGGTACCTGGGGCATGATTTGTATGGCAACACATTCCTGGTGGCCCTACATGCACCGGGAATTAATAGTCAAATCCACTGAGTGCAAACCGTGCACAGTAATCCGTAAGAATTTTAAATCAGTTATTCCTGCTAAGCAATTCACACCTCATATACCATGTTTTGAACCTCATCAAGAAATTCAAATCGATTTTGGGGGACCAATTTTTGATGAAAAGGGCAATGAGGTGTACTTTTTGGCAGCAACTGATCGCTTTTCTAAATATCCAACTGCATATATTTACGACAAAGCTAATGGACCAAATGTTTTGAAATTTTTGGACATGTATATTGATACTCATGGAATTCCAAGATCTATCCGTTTAGACCAAGCAAAATGTTTAATTGGACATCAAGTAAAGACTTTTTGTAATAAAAACAACATCGAAATTATTGAAGCGCCTGTAAATGATCATCGTGCTATTGGGTTGGTGGAACGATTAATTCAAACAATTAAGAATAGACTCGCATGTATCAAAGAAGAGAAATTATCTACACACGCTCTTCATGTAAAGCATGCATTAAAGATAATGATTCACCATTTGCGTATATGTAAACAAAGAACAACAAAGACCTCGCACTTCGAAGAACACTTTGGAAGAAAGCCTAATACCCCGCTAAGCGTGATTTCAACTAAACCTAATTTGCTGAACTTGTCATACAAGAGTATTAGAAATCATTATTTAGAAGAGGACACAGTGATGCCAGAAGAGATCCTGCCTGACGACAAGTGCATCAATGGATATCGCAGTGACATCGAAGTAGAACTTGACATGACCCGAGCTACTACAGAAGCACGGTCCAGGGAGCAGGCCAGTACAGATGGGGAACCAAGATTCCTCAAGACCAAGGCGATCCGCCCCATTCCCCTGAAAGAGCGTGCGGCCGAATTGAATCTTGCGAGAAAGGTGCATGGCAAGAGACGCTCGAAAAAGAATTTGGAGGGTTTATACGAGGTCCTTGCCCCTAGGTCGCACATCCTTAAAGTGATCCCCACCACGTCGACCATAAAAGAACCGGGCAAGCAAGTGGTGGCACTTCGCAATAGCGATATTGCGAAATTTGGCACACAGTTGGAGAGGTAAACTCCACTGAAAGTTTATGCTGATAGACGCGGACCCCGTTCTGGAGAAAAAGTCGGGGAAGAGCTGATTCACAGCCATATCAAATAGTTCACCCGGAAGCAAAAGGGTGACAAGAAAATGAAGCACAGGAAGAGAGAACCGGGCAGCGGGGTTTCATCGCAAAGATCGAACATCTCACGCGCGATGCGGGGACGCATCCCAAAATTACCAAACTTCTCTGCGATACGCAATCAACAACCTCCACTCTCGACTAGCGAACCAACCACAACTACGCCTACTCATCCGGCCACAACATCATCTACTACGTGTACTTCAGACCGTACTCGTCGAAGCCCATCATATTATGGCTTCGAGACTTCTCCACCAGCGTCTGATATCTTGCCTCCACCGAAACGACCCCGCCGAGCGGGTGATGTGGAAAATTTTGCACCACCTGACACCATTGTCGAATCGGTACAGCAAATTGTGGAAAATTAACCCGAGGAACAAAATAAGTCACCCCGTATTGGCTCTGTCTCGCCTCCCGCTACCCGAAATACGCCTCTGCTATATATGGACACACCAACGCTGGTTCGGACGATGACAGCCCTCGATGCAGAGAAACAAGATTCTGACAATGAAGATTGGAATATGTAATGCTCGAAAACTGCAAAAAAAACATCGTATATTGTATTAATCATCGTATTTTTAGCTATGATAACCAGTAAATATATTATTGATATTATCTATTTAACCGGGGACCTTGTATTAATTTGTAAATATTGTTATTATATAAATTTTGAAAATTGTATTCTACATTTTTCTCTTGCTGCAAAGGGTAGGTGATACCCGAACATTCATTTATTCTTCAATTTCATTGATACAGAAAAATTTATATGATGCCTTCAATTTAGTTCATTATTTTAATCTTAATCTTATGATCTTACTTCAACTGTCTGGTTAGTTTGTTTCCCGCTTCGTGATCAGACATGTCTGATCACGCATTCACGTTGTGCCCGGGTGGCTTCAGTTTATTAATTTCATTGTTCTGACTTTCTGCAACTCAATTCAGTTTGCAAAACCTTCTCTTGATTTCCCGCTCCGGAAGTAAGCGAAACAAAAGTGAAAGTAGATCTCGCGCCGCGAATAGTCAAATAATATTCTCTCTGTAATCTCGCACCGCAAATCACCACAGCAAAATAATAAAGTACGACAGAGCCATAGGCCTAAATTTATGGTAATTCTTTAGTTTTTTGTAATACTTTCCCATGGGAGGTTCCTCTGTAATTTCAGTTTATGGGGAGGTCTACCTGCCATTTTTTCCAAAAAAAACGAGGAACAACATTCCGTCAATTTCCAATAAAAATTAACCATCCTTAATTATTATTAAAAATTTCAAGGGGGTTTCCAATAATCTAGATTTCTAACTAAGAAATGGTCAGTAGAAATAGAACTATTTTATTTTATTCTGAATCTAATCTTGTTAATCGGAACCTGTTGGCAAAAATTGTTTCACGTTCCTGATGAAAAGATTAAAGTAACATACATATATAATGCCAATCCAAGTAGTTTGTTTCAGACGGACTTCAGTTTAAAATATCATTTTTGATGGATACATCCGACCATTTTGGCAGTGAAATCAACCCCGCAAGCCTAAAAAAATGAGTGTAACTGTGGGTACATTTTACAATTGTTGAAAATGGCGGTACCAGGAGAAAATATAACATCAAGGAGTTGTACGTTAAGTTTAATTCTTCTTCATATTCTTTTCATTCTATATCCATACATATCTTCCAACATTGGGATAAGTGATTTGGGACAAGTAAGGAAGAGTGAGAATTTTCTCACAATTTCGCATTTATCCCCAATCACTTATCCCAACGGTGGAAGATATGTATGGATTTCGATTGAAAAGAATATGAAAAAGATTTGAACTTAACGTACAAATACTTGATGTTATAACTTTCTCTGGTATCGCCATTTTGCCATTTTTAACAACTGTAAAATGTAACCACAGTCACACTCAATTTTTCAGGCTTGTGGGGTTGATTTCATTGCAAAAATGGTCGGATCTATTTCTTACAGATTTGCTCAATCAAATAATCATTTTTGTATCCATCAAAAACGATATTTTAAACTGAAGTCCGTCTGAAACAAACAACTAGGATTGCCATTATATATAGTTAAACGCTACATTATGATCCAATATGGAATGAGGGAGTTCAAATATAAGGAACACTTGTATACCGGACATTAAATCTAAAATCTTAGAAAATTAGTTGCCAAAATTTCTATCGATTTCGATTTCACTTTACAACTCGACTTCCCGGGTCGAGGTTTTTGGGTAAATTTTCGTAAGAAATGCGGTGAATGCGGTGAATTTTCGTAAGAAATGCGGTGATTGCGGTGAATGCGGTGAAAAAAAATAATTCACCGCTTTTCACCGCATTTCTTACGAAAATTCACCACCAAATTCACCGCATTTCTTACAAAAATTCACCGCATAGACTAATATGGCAAATTAATGTAAGAAATGCGGTGGATGTGGTGAATGCGGTGAAAAAAAAATAAATCACCGCTTTCTCTCAAGCGGTGAATTATTTTTTTTCACCGCTAGATGCGGTGAAAAAAAAATTCACCACATTTCACCGCATTTCTTACAAAAATTCACCGCATTTGCTTTCCAACGTTTACTGAATCTGATTTAAATTCACGAGAAATGCCAAGGTAGTACGTGACAGTTGGGGCAGTGGAGTAAGCAGCTGAAGGCATTCAGGAGGTCAGAGGATCAAACCCGTGTGGGGACGATTCTTTTTTGTAAGAATACTGAGAACGCGGTGAAAAAAAATAATTCACCGCGATTCACCGCATTCACCGCAAAAAGATGTAAGAAATACGCGGTGAAAATTATTTTTTTTCACCGCACTTCACCGCATTTCTTACGAAAATTCACCACCAAACCTCGACCCGGGTTGAGAACTCACTTGAGAACTCGACTGAATTCCACTTTAATTACACCTTATAATTGTAATTAAAACATTTTGACTGAATTGATCATTCTTCCCACCAAATTTTAACGGTGGACAATTTAACCTGTGAAATTGGAAACTATTTTAAAGCATCACTCACAACGTATACAATGGCAAACATGAGTTTGATTGCCATCACTTTCCAGAAGTAAGGAGAGCGGTGACCCTGTGCATCGTAGTAGCCATAGTTGAGGAACCTAAAACATTTCATATGCAGCTTCCCATGTCTAAAATGCAATTAAATTCATGGCAATTTTTGATTTGGGGCTTTAAAACTTAGAGAAGTTTTAATTTTTTTATACCCGCGACATCATATGTGTTCTGATAATAAAAAAGAAAACAAAATATCGAATTCTTTGCAGAAACAACGGACAAAAATGCTTAAGGCAAAACCGCTGAATGCTATCGCGCTACAATTATTATTACAGTTGGTTTATATGAAATTTTTGCGACTCGCGGGTTTCCGAGTGTGTTTCATGTAATTTTCCACTTAATCTTCAATGTTGTGGTCTCTCAATTAAAAAATAACAATAAGGCTCGGTAATGTGCGATCTCACATAAGGTTCCGACCCCGCTCATCCACAATTTTGGCATAATTGTCTACAAATGAGGAACAGATAGAAAAAAATTGGTAACATAGCCTCCAAAGCAAATAATTGGAAAAAAATTGGAAAACATAGCCTCCAAAGCAAATAACTCAGTGGAGTAAAAAAATGATGCATTAAAATCATGAGATATGCCAATTTTATGAAAGCGAGTCAAGACGAACAGCAAAATCAAACAACAACAAGAACAACAGCAACAAACATTATATGCATGAAAAAATTTTTGTCCGTTTTAAAAAACAAAACCTAATAACAAAGTCAAAATAACGTCAGATAAAACTGAAACTAAGCAAAATAACTGGTAATTCACCAGAAAAGACATGGGACCGGTCCATAATAAAACTTGGTAAAAATTAGACAATAAAGAACAAAAACAGTATATTTGAAAAATTCGCTTATTTTTTTAAACAATTAATTTCAAAGTAATGAAAATCTTTAGATATCTACTAAACAACCTCGTAGATTTCCAATTACCAGTGTTTCTAAAGATGATAACCAAGAAATCTCGGTGTTCAATTTTTTTGCGGTTACAAAAAGAATAACAAATAGACAACAAACATAAAACTAGTTAAATTTTGCCAGAAAACGCTTTCGAAACCGTAAAGCCATACTTTGGCCCTCAAAGTATGCTCGATTATACTTTCCCAGATTACCAATAATGTATTATGTGACCTCTCATTAATGAAACCAGGTAACAAGTACACAAAAGAGAAAAAAAAGGCAAAATTAAGTAAAAATTGTTATTTTTTCCGAAAAAAAATTTCCAAAGACATGAAAGCCATTAATTACAAAAAAAAAATTAGAAAAAGTTTGTTTATTCTTCTATTATTCTGCCCTTTAGACCTGCAATTATACAGAATAGATCTTCCGTCTACAAAAATCTAAAATTATTTTACTTTTTTTGTGAAAAACCCGTGTCGGTGTCAGTAAAGTCATAACGAAACTTCTAAAAACATTAAATTTTGTGACACAAATTTTATTAAGCCTTCCCGAGACAACAATATTGTTATATTTGAGCTGTATTTACCGAGACTAGGTAGCAAACAGACAATAAAAGGAACAAGAGTGCAAAGTTAAAGTTTTTTTTACTGTTTTCAAAGTCTTGAAAGCCATCAGCGATCTACTAATATAAGAATAAAGGAACATCTATTGTTCCATAAAAAACCAATGAAACCGAATCATTGTACAGGAAACTTCAAACGACTGAAAAGACAAAGTAAAAACGACAGTTGAAAACAAAATTGAAAATTTCAATTAAACACTTCGAGAAAGTATTGTCGAAGCCGTTAAAACCAAAGTCTACAATCCTTAAGGAGTTTTATATTATCGATTAAGTCTTATTTTGAACGCCAATAATGTGATATATGAACTGTCAATAACGTGAAAATGTGACAAAACTAGAAAACGTGAAAAATTGGCAAAAACCTGAAATTAAAATGTGAAATATAGTTGTATCAGAGCCAGAAAATCATAACTTCAGGTGTAAAACCGCAACAAAAATTTAATTTGAATTCTGAACAAAGAAGAAGCATTCTTTCATTGCTGAAACTGAGCTACAAGTTGACCAAATTATGAGAAAAATGGAGGCGAAGTTCAATAAGCCATTATATATTTAAAAATCAAATTTTTTAAAATGTCAAAACGACCATAAGTTTTCAAGTAACAAACCAGATACAATAATTTGGAGCTAATGAGGAAGCGAATTGTACCTATCACAAGTGAGCTTTGACTTGAAATTTTCTGTTTTTTAATCAATATATATAAGAGAACGACTGATTACAATCCGAATTATTTTTGGATTGTAACCGTCGAAGATTGGTCCAAAACTAGCTCTGCTAATGCTGTTCGTCCATTAAGAACACTTAGTTTTTCGAATGTTGTAGATATAGATATTTTGTTAGTTAAAAAATCAAAAATTAAAGCTGCGTTTTTGATAATCAACTAGTAAAGTAAGAAAAAAATTGCAAAGTTTTAATTACGGAGCACTGGCAACGGAAATTGAAGTAGAAATAGCCCTCTTTTGAGTCTACAATGATTGTGTTAGTGGTGTTTAGGTTTGTACTTCCTGCAATTTTAATCAAAGTGGACTAAAGGAACTTATTTCGTTCTGTTTTTGATCGTCTGAATTAAGTCTGAATTTTGAAATATTTAGCCGAAACTTTTGACAAAAATAAATAAAACAATATTTTTTGTCTCTAAATAAAATCAACAATTTTTTTTAAATAACAAATGTTAGCAAAATTAATTATCAAAAATTCCGGAAAATGTGAATAAAATCAACGGAATTCACTCTATTTTCTCAAAAGTTTAAACCTCGATACCTCCCTGTAAAAAACGAAAATCAAAAAAATCTTTTTAATTCCATATTCTATGCTGGACAGGCTTTTTAATGATACCAGTCTCAACTCTCTACGATGAATATGTTGATCGGCCAAAATTGTCTGAACAAAAAAACCCAATTGAGTATATAGTTCCTCGCCCCCCCCCCCCCCCCCCCCCCTCCCCCCTCAAGAGAGGTCGAAACAATAATCTTTTGGTGGCCATTTGATCGCGGAGTATTTCAAGAATGTCGGATTTTAGCCTCGTCACCAAAAAATAGCAGCACGCATATTGTACATAAATACTCAATTTCAACAGAGAGAGCATCCCTACCAGCATTCTTGCATTTGATTGGTGTCTTCGTCTAATATGGTGAAGTTTGTGAGGATGGACTGGTAGAAGTGGTCCAGACCATGGTCATAAGGATGCAGCTGATTGTATATAGCCTTGTCCAGATAGTAAGACGTGAAGCAGATCAAGTACGCCTGAATTGCAATTCATACTGGTATGTAAGTAACCCTAGCCTATTACCGACGGCTATCTTGCGAGATCCTGGAAGAATCTTGTGAGATAGGCGTCGGATATGCAAGACTCATGCAAGATAAGCGTCGATCTTGTAAGGTTCTGGCAAGATAAACGTCGACGTCTTGCAAGATTCTGGCAAGAGAAGCGTTGGAGTTGGACTAGATAATCAGCCATCTTTACGTGGTCTTATGATATAGTTATTATTCAGTTATTGCAAATGAAACGAAAAGAGAACACAAAGCCCCACTGCAGTTTTGGCCCAGACTAACTATGCAAATGACAATCAACCTTTAGCAACGATACCAATATATTTTAAAGCATTATCAATGCCATACTGAAACCGACCATTTCTAACATATTCTAAACCAAATATCCCTAAGCATGCCCAACTTTGATCAAAAATCATAGGAAAGTTAGGACAGCTAGAAGACAAATTACTGTGTTCCTGTTATTTTTCCCACTGTGGAATAAAACTTATTCGACCAAATTTTCGCCTGACCCACATTTGATCAAACCGAAGTTTAAATGGAGCTTACGTTTGATATCACACACAGCGTTGAGAAAACAGCCAGAATTGAGTACCAGAAGCCTAAAACACTCTCAACTGTTTTTCAGCAAAAATTTGAAAATTGATTACAGAGGAAAATGCTATAAAGGTATACCAATGTCTTTGGACCTCTCGGGTACTGGTCGCCTGAATACACATGTGTACTTGTAGGCATCTAATCTGATCTCGAGCCAGTTGTTGAGACAGGCCAGAAGGGGTCCAATGGGGAAGGCACAAGCGAAGATGGTGATGAAACCAAACTGGATCACTAACAAAATCATGACGTCAATTAGAAAAGTCAAACAAAAGAAAGGGCGTGAAAAATTATCACAGGGTTGAACAATGGGCAATTGTTATTAGCTACCAGTTTATAGAGACAATGAATAACTAATTAATGAAAGATTACTGTTTTAAAGACCGTTTCTCTCGGACAATGCTGACCTGAACAAATGCGCTGCAGAATTTATTTTCATCAAAAGAAATTGATTTAAGCTTACAATATAGGTTTCTGTTGATCTTTGAGACATTTCTCTAAGAGATTATGAGTAAAATTGGGCATCTTAAAGGCGGAAACTTATTTTGAAGAGTTTTGAAAAAGTTTTCATATTATCTTATTTATTGTAGTTTCATTTAGTTCTTCAATACATTATGGTTGGATTTGATTTCACTGCGATGAAATGCTCTATTAGAATATCTATCGAACTTCCATCAAAACAAAAATGTAGTTGTTTCTTTGCCCCATGAACAAAACTTTTGTTCTTTTGCAATGTGTGAACATACAATTGCCCATTTTTTTCTGACAATGATTTGAATAGCTTAAAAAAATTATATGACATTACTATATACTATACTGTAAAAATTGAATTTATTGATGGTTATACTGAACTCGGAGTGCAGAAAAGATCAGATTTTTACTCGTTGAGAAGTCGAGACATTTGAAGAGAACAAAAATAAATGCGCAGGAATGTATAGTGCAACAAAAACTTCACCCATGAACAAATAAATTTTGACGTTTAAAATTACTTTTGAACACTTCCATTGTCTTACAAATTATCCAGTAAAAAGACAAAAGAAAACTCATAGGTACGAATATTCGGTTATTTGATTTTATTGAAAATAAACAGATTTTTCAGATTGTTAGCAAATTTTTTGTCTACAGTTGACACATCAATCAAAACAGAGCATTAAAATTTGTGCAATTCCGACATGTTGCTTGAGTAAACTCCGAGAAACTTGATTTTGTTCAATTCAAAGTATACATATCTTTTTTAAGATCCAAAAAGTTTTGGAGTTTGATATAGAAACCATAAAACTTCACAGAATTAAATGTTTTTTTTTTGAAACATATGTCAAAATCTGACAAGACTTGTTATAAACCAATTCTCTTCAGGAGACTTAATTCTTACACGCAAAAACGGTCAAAAACGGAAACAAAAATCAATCTTGTTCACAGCCCATTTGTCAGAACGTACATACGGGGTTCTTAGTTCAAGAAAGGCAATTACAATTAACAACAAATTATAATCGACTTCAACAAAGAAACATTGTGTGTAGACAAAGAGCAAGAATTGGTCTCTATTGTTGTTTTATAACAATAATTATTAGCCTTATAACGATATTGAAGCTTTTCCGGGCTCCCCAATTTTTTCTGCAATCCAAAGCACTGTAATAGTTCTCTGTTTTTCGAAATCTGCAAGATTGATTCGTGAGATCAAAGACACAATTTTTGGTGACTTTTAGCTTTAAAAGCTGGAATAATTAGATCAAGCGTAAGACTTCAATTTTCATTAGTGGCCTTTACTTGGATTCAACACCATAATTTGGTTTCTTCATGTTTTTGAAAATTATTTTTTTTTGTTTCATGTTGTGAATTGACGTTGTTGATTGACCTTTCTTCTTAACACTTTTTTTACTTAAAGCTCATTTTTTTAATTTAGATTTCGGCGAGACAAAAAAATATGTTTAATTTTGCAATCTTCAAAACTAAAAATAATTTTGTTTGCTTCTTTCTGTGTTTTTTATTCTTATCTTGGGTCGTATTGGAGCGCTGTCTTTCTCTTAAGAACGGTTTCCATTATTTTTCTCGAGTTTTTGATGTCAATGAGAGGTCAGATTAGTACAGTATTTTCAGTCACGTTGGGGGTAGTAAAAAGGTAAATATTTGAACGTGGTTTGTTTTTAGGCTCATTTGAAATTGGAGTGAGAAAAAATTGGTTCTTTGGAAAATTTTTTCACAGTGAGGCGATTGGAAACCTATTTTTCCAATTTTCTCCCGTGATTTTCTTAACTAATGGTCTCAAACTATCATGCCAGTCTATCATATTTTTTCTGCTGTCATGAAGGGTTTATATGACTTAGACTATCATGCCAGTCTATCATATTTTTTCTGCTGCCAATTAAGGGTTTATATGACTTAGACACTGTTTGTTTTAATAGGATATCAGCATTTTTTTAAAATTTGCCACTTTTTGTTGGTTTTTATTTTGTCCTGTTTCCTAGTCTTAACAATAGTAATGTGGCTCATAAGCAATCTAAAAGCTCTAATTGATATCTAATGGTTTAATTTTTTTTGTCACAGCTTTTGTTCAAGGATTTTTTGTACTACCATTGCGCAGATTTTCTGTTAATGTTCAATATTTATTTGTATACGTGCTTCGTTTACAGCTGGTTTTGGTTACGTAGCAGTAAACCGTAATTATTCAATCATATGGGATTCGCATCTCATTTGTGCTTTAATTTATTTTTTATGTTTACGAATGAACGTAAATGTAAAGATTTACATTAAATTAAATTCTCTAACATAAGTTCCTCAATTCCAATGCACTTTTCTGTTGGCTTGTTGTTGCTCTCATTATATATTAATTATAATAACCAGTACATATGTTAATAATATTTAAAATTTTATACTGTTGCAATTTAAAATTTAATTAGAGCGGAGGATATGTGGTACGGTTATGCATATTCTGTTATTTAGTACAAAATCATTTTAAATTTGCCCTTGCCTGACTAAAAGTCATAGTTCACGCATGTTGAATTTGCCGCCGACTAATAAGTCAACTTTTCAGTTTTGTTCATATCGCCCATGTTTGATTATTTCTTCAACCGCTTAACTTTCCTCTTTTAATTCAGTTGTTCTTAATCTACTCCGTTTTGCAATCAGAAGAATCTTGTTGGATTCGAGGAGGATTTCCACGTCATCAGAATACGACTACATTCGTAACTCTATTGCTAAGAAAAAATAAAAGTGGTAATCCCACTAATTAGTAAAAGCTTGGATTCGTACCTCGAATCCAGTTCTAAAATTCTAAAGCGGATTTGTGGCTCATATACGTACCTCCACAGTCAGTGGTATGACATGGCGCAGTCAGCAGGCAACGAACGTGTACCCTTTGGAATGGAACCCTTTTGGGAGAAACCAACACTAGAACCACCTTCGAGATGGGACCGCTGGCAGATAATGTTGAAGTTGGCTATCATGGCACAAGAGGGCATTTCGATCGACACTCTACGCGAAGACCCTCCGAACAAGGTCACCCTACCTCCTGAACCTATATACGAGGATAATGTTGAAAACAGCACATCACAGTGTGAAAGAGACTAAAAAACCCGAAACGAGCAACTTAGGAACTCGTGGCTAAATTGTTGTCAGAAGATATAACTCGTAGGTATATTGTGTGGTGACAAACCCTGGAAGTATTGCGAAAGCAAAGCTGTCTCTTTGACTTATCTCAGCCTGGGGATGGAGGGTAGACGAATATTTGGTTCCCAAGAACCGACTCTCAAGATTGATCGGGTAACAACAAAAGGTCTTTGGGAAAGCCTTGATAGGGTGTTTACTAAACAACGCAATATCACCTTTGACCGGTATACTTTCCTCACCAGGAAACAATTGAAGGGAGAACCTGTGGAAAATTTCTACGGTTGCCTTCGGGAATTGTCTTTGAATTGCGATTTAGGAAGCCATGAGGAATCAATCATTCGTGACGTCTTCATAGCAAACATGCAAGATGGCGAAATCCAAAGGGAAATGCTAAAGGAAACAAGAACAGCTAAAATGGCACTAGAAGTTGCCATGAGCATTGAGATGGGCATACAAAATCGATTAGAAATATATGGGACCTCTGCTCAGACAACTACGAACGAGATTACAAGTGCATCCGTGAACAATGTACAAGGATCTTGGAATAGATCACGTCCATCAACTAGTCAATTCGTAAAGCCTACAATTTGTCCAAACTGCGGTTATGGATGGTCAGCCACACATCGTCAAAATTGCTCTGCCCGTGGGAAGAATTGTAAAAATTGCGGTATTGCCAATCATTTCGCAAAAGTTTGTCGACAACCTAAACATTCATACAAACCGAAACCCAGAGTAAACAATGTAGATGATTCTATCTCCGAGGCGGCCACAGTGGGTACATCAGCAACAGCAGCAGAACAAGTCAACCATATAGATAGATTACTCCAAAAGCAAGGTATCTACGACGCAAACTACGATTCGGTTTACGACGACTATGATGATAATTGTGTTGCTACGATTTCAATTAATAGCGACACTCGAGAGGTGGAACCCGTGAATTTTGACATTTGTGTCGGGAGTATCAAGACAAAGGCTTCAGTGGATTCGGGTAGCGTGTGCGCTATAATCAATAAAAGTCTCGCAAACACTGTGGTGTCAGAGTGTAAGGAAAGCTATTGGGTACAGTCACCGGAGGTGCATGATCTAAAAACCTTCTCTAATGATATAATCAAGACCATTGGAGTGATTAATACATCATTGAAGTGTAACGTTTGGGTGGCTACGGGCGTTGATGTGACAGTGGTAGAAGATGGTCATAGACCCGTCATCGGACACCTCTTCCTAAAGCTAGGCTTTTATCTTAACCAGTTGAAACAAATCGCAAATGTTGATCAAAACCAATGCTTAATCAAGAAACAGATTGCATTTGATTTTCCCGGTCTTATCACAAGAATCGGTAAATCTTTGAAACATTCAGTTAACTCCACATTTCATAAACACTTTACACCTACAAATCAAAAAGGACGAAGAGTCCCCATTAATTTATAACCACTAGTTAATGCGGAACTTAAAATATTACTTGACGAAAAACACATCATAAAATAAACAGTTGCTCAGATAAGAATTTCATTTCACCTATAGTTATTACGGTAAAAAGAGATAAAACAGTTAAACTGGCTTTAGATTCCAAAATTTTTATCAAATGCCGAATATAGATAAATTAATTGACACGATTCAACAAAATTTAAATACAACTGCATCACATGAGACAGCATATTTTCCTACATTGGATTTGAAGTACGCAGACAGTCAACTTAATTTAGACCCGGAAACGGCCCGGCATTGCAACTTCAATATTATTAGCGGTGAGGGAACGGTTACATATCGTTTCATTAACGGTTTCTACGGAATAACTGACATGCCAGCAGCATTCCAAAAAGTAATGGATTATACATTAGTTGGACTTAAGAATACCCATTGTTTCTTGAACGATATTATAAAAGTTAATCTTGGATCTAAAGAAGACCACTTAAAGTTAGTCTACAACTGTTTAAAAATATTGGACGACCATAATTTAAGAATAAATTTACCTAAATGTCATTTCGCTAAAACCGAAATTGAATGGTTAGGACACAAATTTACTCAGTCAGGAGTTGCACCACTTGAATCAAAAACAGCGGCAATTTTAAATTTATCAGCACCTAAAAATCTACGCTCATTTCTATGTTCTGTCCATTATCTATGAAAATTCATTCCTAATTTATCAGAATTATATCACCCACTTCGGCCATTACTTCAAAAAAGAACACAAAATTTGTCTGGAATGATGAACATGAAACTCACTTCCGATCAATTAAAGATAAAGTAGCAAATGCAACAGAAAATACACATTATAATCCACCTTTGGAAACGCGGATCAAATGCGACGCATCTAGAGCGGGATTAGGAGCAGCATTAGAACAACGTTCACCGACAGGTTGGCATATAGTTGCATTCGCGCCTCGTTTCCTCAACTAAAACGAGGAACGTTATAGTGTAAATGAACTAGAATTATTAGGGGTTGTGTGGTCCGTAGAATACTTTAATTATTACTTATTTGGCGAATCATTCTTAATCATCACAGATCATCGGACACTACTTTCAATTATCAAAGGACGCCGGTCTATCAAATCATACAATAGTCGTTTAACACGTTGGATAGATTGTCGTTTACCTTTTGATTTCAACATTGAAGACATAGCAGGTGCAAAAATGGGGCTGGTAGATTGTATTTCACGCCAACCAAATCAAGAAGCAAAAGTTACAAACAAATACGATGAGGAATTTGCGGTAGCAACAATTACCCGCATTCGTGACGCTATTGCAGCAATTTAAGTAAATACCACACAGCAAAATTGCCAATCACAGCAGCTTAGAAGCGTCAATTACACACATTCCACACGTGCCTCACATCCTCACTCAACAAACTATTCCAATTTGCTTTCTGCCATTAAACGTAATACAACTCAGTTGCTTCTCAAGATTTCTGGAAACGCAGCTCAAATCCACCTCAATTCAAATTTAAATACAACCCCAAGTCAAATCAAATCTCACTGTGAATTTAATTCAAATTCAATCTCACCAGGAAAAATGAGCAGCCCGAAACCAAATCCATAAACCCCTCCCACCCACAGCAGGGTCACGTTCCATTTGACACCAAACTCAGCAGTAAACTCCACCCGCTCATCAAACGAAGGTCAAAACTCTCCCAACCTGGAATTGTCGAAGGAAGAAGTGTTCGAAAACAACCCCACACAGCTCTTTACGAAAAGATTCTTGGCCGTACTCACTAGCAAGGACGCGATCCTCAAAGAGGTACGCGATTGCATATTGCAAAAAAATCCACAATGGTGTAAGGATATGAACCCCTACTTGTTCTCATATTGGAGGGTCCTTCACGTGCGATCAGGTTGCGTCTGCGTGGATGAACGTGTGGCAATCCCACACTCAATCCAAGATGCAGTGCTAGAGAGCCTTCATCTCACGCACCCCGGCAGCTGGGGCATAATTACTCTTGGGCAGTATGCCTTCTGGCCATTTATGCAACGTGAAATTCTCAACAAGGCTGCCCAGTGCAAACCTTGTACCGATATAGGTAAGAATCTCAAACAAGTTGTTCCGGCGTCGAAATGGAAGCCTTTATTTAATTGTTCAGAACCTAATGAAGAATTACAAATTGTTTTCGGCGGCCCCATTACGAATGAAAAAGATGAAGATATTCATTTTCTTGCATGTATTGACCGTTTTTCTAATTATCCTACTGTAGAAGTCATTGAAAAAGCTAACGGATCAAATGTAATTAAATTTTTAGATGAATACATTCATATACACGGCGTTCCCCGAAATATTAGGTTAGATCAAGCACGCTGTTTGATTGGATATGAAGTAAAGAATTTCTGCAAACAACATAATATTAACATAATTACTGCCCCTGCTAATGACCATAGAGCTATTGGATTAGTAGAGCGTTTGATACAAACTATTAAAAGACGCTTAAGCTGCATGAAATTAGACAGTAGAAATAACACATTCACAATTAAAGAAGCAGTAAAGTCAATAGTATATCAATTGCGTATATGCAAACAAAAGACAACAAAAGTAACACCTTTCCAAGCACATTTTGGAGGAAAGCCGAACACACCACTAAGCAATATTAGTACAAGACCAAAGTCATCAAATTTATCATATGAAAACATTCTCCACCACTATTTAGACGCTGATAATGTTCTCTTGGAGGACTACCTTGACAAAAACGGATGAGTGACCGTTGACCGCAGCGATATCCTGATAGAGGAGGCTATGCAAAAGGCCCAGGTGGATGTTGGTCGCAGATACAACGGAGAGCATAATAAATCAGTATCCCGGTTCATAATGCGCCCAAAACTCAACCACCCAATACCGCGGTCGGAAAAATCGTTGGATATCAAGCTGGCACGCAAAGTGTCCAAAAGATTGAAGAGGAATCTCCGTGGCCTGTGGGAAACGTTGGATCCAGGCAGTACCGTCGTACGAACGTCACCAACAACAACACTGATTAAAGAACCCGGAGTCCCTGAAGTCAGAGTGCGAAGCAACCACATTGCAAAATTTGGTACCCGCGCTGAGCCTAATACGAAACTCTGGCAATATGCACAGCGACGCCCTCTCCCCTATGAGAAGATGACGGAAGAAAAAATTGCCCAACACGAAAGATCTCAAAAAGAAACATCATGGGGAGATAAAAATTCAATATAGACCTACCCAGTCTGATGCTGCTTTCGGAGTTTCGTCCGCTAACAGTAATATTTCTAAAGCCATGTCTTCCCAAAAACCCAAAAAGCCACAAACGGGAAGCAATCGTTCGAGACAATCATCCGCTGAATACATCAAATGCCTCCTCCGTTGCTGCGTCATCGGTCACTTCATCAACCACTTTGCCTTCCACACCGAAAGCCAAAAGAAATAGAAGAGCCCCCGACTATTTTGGCTTTGAAAGCTCTGTGTGCTCAGTTAGCGGTGACTCCGCCGCCCCTTTACCCAAAAGACATAAGACCGCAAACCCGGTCACAGAAACAATCATTCAAGAAGAGGCGTCACAACCTCCTGCATCGGAGACATATTTTGAGCTGCAAGTAGTGAGTCCTCCTGCACCCCCTACAATTGGAACATGGTCTCCTGAGAATTATGAATATGAATATTATGCTAGGGGGACTAGCATGAGCGTCTTTGACGCAGGAAATCAAATTTAAACTGCTTAAAATTGTCATTTTAAAAACTGTTTAAATTGTTGCATTCATTAATTTTCATTCATTCAATTGTACGATATTAAATCTGGACCTGGATTTGTACCACCATTGCGCAGATTTTCTGTTAATGTTCAATATTTATTTGTATACGTGCTTCGTTTACAGCCGTTACATTAAATTTTGGTTACGTAGCAGTAAACGGTAGTTATTAAATCATATGGGATTCGCACCTCATTTGTACTTTAATTTATGTTTTATGTTTACGAATGAACGTAAATGTAAAGGATTTACAATAAATTAATTTCTCTAGCATAAGTTCCTCAGTTCCAATGCAATTTTTTGTTGGCTTGTTGTTGCTCTCATTTTATACTAATTATAATAACCAGTACATATGTTAATAATATTTAAAATTTTATAGTGTTGCAGTTTAAAATTTAATTAGAACGGAGGATATGTGGTACGGTTGTACCATATTTAGTCCATATTCTGTTATTTGGTACCAAATCATTTTAAGTTTGCCCTTGCCCGACTAAAAGTCGTAGTTCACGTATGTTGAGTTTGCCGCCGACTAATAAGTCAACTTTTCAGTTTTGTTCATATCACCCACTTTTGATGATATCTTCATTCGCTTAACTTTCCTCTTTTAATTCAGTTGTTCTTAATCTACTCCGTTTTGCAATCAGAAGAATCCTGTTGGATTCGAGGAGGATTTCCACGTCATCAGATTACGACTACATTCGTAACTCTGTTGCTAAGCAGTGGTAAACTAAAAGTGGTAATCCCACTAATTAGTAAAAGCTTGGATTCGTACCTCGAATCCAGTTCTAAAATTCTAAAGCGGATTTGTAGCTCATATACGTACCTCAACAGTCAGAGGTATCACAGTAGGCGAGGATTTGTCCTGCTATATTTTCTGTTAATTCGTTCCCTTCGCGTTTTTGTTTTGACAATTTGTCCACGAGCGAAGACGCCAAAATTTCTCCCTTTTTCATTACTTTTGCCACTGTTCATTGGCTGAACATGTGTGTGTGGCATCCTTTTTTAATCTATTTTTTTGAATTTTTCTCCTTTACCTTCCAGGAAAATGACTAGTTTGGCTAGTTTGGCTAGTTCCTGGCAATCTGTCGGCTATGTTTAATAATCATTTGAGGGAGACCACAAAAACGTTGAAAAAGTGAAAAAGACTGATTGGAGCTTGCTTGGGGTGGCACCCCAACTATGAAAAATTTAATATTGCCCTGTGATGCAATTTAAGAGTGTGAAACAGTTCATTTTCAATCTGGGACCTCCTACCAGAGTTACCTCTTATCAGTCCATCCCAGACAAAAATAAAAGTCTGATCAGACAGACTATGTCCACAGTTACCTGAGCTTGAATTCTTGCCTCTATGTAATTCGAGCGTAAGATGTCAGGTTAGTTTGTACGATCAAGAGTTTGGGCCTGGGACCTCATCTTGGATCATCAGATAATTCTACTTACTTAGCTCCAGATATTCTGGAAAAAGTCCAGGATTTGGTGTCAAGAAGTAGTCCTCCTCCCATTGAGGTCTCACAATTTGGTCTTCATCGACGTTGCCAATTGATCGTCTGACACTAGTGCTGCTTTTAACACTGCCACGTTTGGATTTGTGCTTGGATGACTTTTTCTTGCGTTTGGACTGTTTTTGCGTTTTCTGATTTGTCGAGGATGCTAACTTCTCTTCGTGTCCTTTTTTCTGCCATAGTTTAATCTTCCGTCTGATGAACGTCTCAATCACACTACAAACAAACCCGTATCGATTTGCAGTTATATATCAGTATTATTCAAATCTTAATTCATGACTTATTTTGTTTGACAGAACTTGCTAAGTCTTGGCCAGGCAGTATAAAAGAATGATAAGAGTAAACATGATCATAGTTCTGAATCAGTACTGACTTGCAATTGGACTTGCCCAGAACTGAAATCGATGCCTGGCGTTAGATCCGGAACAGCACTTGAAAAAAATGGGCTCGAAATTCAGAATACACAAATCGTGAATATCCATGCGTCAAAAAATGGCAACCGTACATGCGCATTTTAAACTTGCACGCGAAAATGGTATGGGTTTTGATCCGGATCCGGGTCAAAACATTCATCTCAGAAATTGCAGCAATTGTTCAAAATCAAGTTAATTTTTTTCAAATCTTGTCTTTATTTAGAGTTGACTTCTTTCTTTGCCAAAATTGTTTAAAAAATAACACTTTTTACATTTTGAAGTATAGCTTCTGAATCAGGACAACTTGTGTAATAAACTAAATGGTAGCAGCAAAAATAATTCAAGTGCTGCAAGATTTAGTTCTGTGGGAACAATCTACGATATCCTAACCAGTCCCACTTTCATTCAACTATATATTTAAATGCTCGTTCACTTACGGCACTCCGGCTTCCATGAAGTTCTGTATCCACTGCTTGGCAGCGAAGAAGACGATGAGTTGCATGGCCATCTCCCAGAGACAGTCGCTGTTCGGACAGTTCTCCAGTCTGGCTGAGAAGATACGCGTGTACGACACTGGGGTACCCAACCACCTAAATACGGGATCAAATGCATACAAATTAAACTTTCGTACGTCAAAACACCGACCCTAGTTCTTTAGAACAGTCAGGCCAATTTTTTTAATAACTCCAATCAAATTCTTTTCGTAACTATGATTTAGTCCATAATAATTCTTTTCAACGAAGAAAATACGTCCAGGGCAAATCTTTTTCATGAAATTACAACGATAGCGGCTGTTTTTTTCCATAAGCATTTCACCAAGAAATCATAAGACAAAATTGTACCAGTCACTAGCAGCAGTAATGTTTTGCTTGTACTTTCATGTAGTTAAACTATTGGAATTAAATTTTAGTATTTGGGCTTCCACAGTTTTCACGATTCGAGTAAAGTTTTAAAGTGTCTCTATGTGGCGTATGATTCTGGCTTGAAGAGAAGATGAGAAAATAAGCAGAACTTCTATTACATTATGTGCAAAACAAAGGATTTTGTTGACATTTGCCAAATATAAAGTCGGGGACATTGTGATTTGACAAGCAAACTTTGGAACGAAATTTTAGATCAAGCAAAAGACGAGGACAGTGTTGATTCTCATTGAATCCATCGAGACAGACTCGACGAGAAATTTTTTGATCGAGGACAGTACGCTCAGTTCCTGTCAGTATCGAGGACAACAAATCGAGCCGAGTCAGTCTTATTTCATAAGAACTGAAAAACGAGAGGTGAGGTTGAGGTGTGAGATTCAATTGCCAATGATTGATATTTCGATGTCTGCTTCCATGAAACTGACTTTGAGCTCAAGAGCTCTCTCATAACCATGGCGCCACTTTTACCATAGCCGGACAATTTTAGCTGCAAGAATGTCACCACGTTAAAGTTTCAGAAGTTAAAATAAAAACCATAGTCACCCAAAATGAGCATTCCTGCTCCCAAAACTAACAGCATGAAATAAGATGAAAAAAAGAAAAGGAGAACTGAGGACAGGTAGCTGTTAATGCATTGCAGACTGAATGCCTACTCAGCTGTGATTACGCAGAAACAAAAATATTAAAATGTATTTTTATAAGCCTCGACTAGGGAACCCTTATCTATTTATACTTTTTATAGTACCGACTGCACGTATAAATGACAAAGAAATATTTACAAATAGATTTCTGGTGTTACAGTTGAGAGACAGATTCTGAGTTTTTTCCCTTATCAAAGATAGGCTTCGCTGTTGCTACAAATTGTGACAACTAAAAAATTGTAAATGACGGTTGCTCAAATGTATCACCAGCAAACACAAAGTTCTATATATACTTACTATTCAACTAACACGTGCAATTGGTACTATAAATTTATTTTAACAGTGGTTAGAATTATCTTTAGATGGACTGACATGAGTGTCCAAAAATAGGAAAATTTATATCCAAATATTTTAAAAGAAGCGCATAAAGAGAAAGTGTTTAATAAAGATGCTTGGTAGAGGGAGTTTTAAGCCTACTTCGATGTTTGGTTAAAACTAAGAACTTCTTGGGGAAGAGACCAATCTCCAGCGGGATTAATGCAAGGGTTAAATTGAAATAACATACCCGGTTGCTCATCATACACAATTCTTAGTAGTCATACTAGGTCATATATGATTTGTATGATTTCTTAGTAGTAATACAAGGATCATTTATGATTTCCTAGAAATCATACAGTGATCATACAAAAAATTAAAAGCCTATAAACTGTATATCTTTCATTTTCTTTTGATGTTGAAAAAATTTCCTGGAAATCATACAAGGTCATATATGACACAAAAAACATTGATTGGTACCCCAAATTCCCGTATTATGTAGTCAGAGCACACAATAAATTATTATATTGCATTTGCATTCCACATTCGATTCTTTGTGTGGGCGAAAGGAATAATTTTGTAACTTAAAATTATTCCGAAAACAAATTTGAGGTTATCTGCAAAAAAACTTTTAATACATATTCTCATAAATTAGCATTTATAGGTATAAGCTGGCTTCAGATAATATTAGAACTTTATCTATCTTTTTGAACTTACTCTTTAATTGCGTGCCCAACTTTGCAAATAATATTGTACGTTTGGGTCTTTTGGCCGATCACAAAAAGATGCCGGGGAATCACAAAAGTGAGTCCTTGCCGATTGGAGTTTTTAAAAGTCATAAATGCTAAGATATATGAAAAATAGATGTATGATTCTTTGTATTCATTCTAGGTTCATATATGTTTTCTTTGTAGTCATACAAGGTTCATATATGATTTCCTAGTAGTCATGTATGATTTCTTAGTAGTCGTTCAAGGATCGTATTTGGAAATATTTTATGGTTTGTATGATACCATATATGGTCCTTGTATGACTACTAAGAAGTGGTGACCAGGGTATTGATATATGTGTCGCAATAATGAAGAAGATGTCAATAACATTGTTGAATGTTTCTGAGTTATTGACGTTTGAATTCACGTCTCCTTTCCGGCTGCGAACGAGGATAAAGTCTTGATCGTTATGTCTTCAGTGAAATACACGTCTTGTATTGATCAATAAGAACTGATCACATCTTATTGCAAGTCTTAAGACTCATAAAAACTCGCCAAGATTTGTTCACGATTTTTCAACTCTAAGTGAAGTCTTGGCCACGATTTGGCACGGTTTCAGCTATTTGTGATATGAGAATCTACCAACTTAAAATGTCCAATATATTCACTCGGAAAAATATTTGTTTCTCAATGAGCAGAAAGAAGTGATACTCAAAGTGATTTTGAGCAATGTTTATATTTTTTTCATCCTTCTATCAAGTGACCGGTGTCGAAGTGCTCGAGTTTTCCCTTGGAGAGTTTTGAAGTCAAGTAAATCCCACCAACTTTTTTTTCGTTACAAAACGCAGGAAAAATGCTAAAAACTGTTTAACTCATAACTTGTCAAGACTAAAGACTTGATTCAAGACGTGCCTACTCTAAAAAGTGACATAATCAGAGCTCTGATACAGTTATTATTCAAGACTTGTAATTTCACTGAATCAGTACTGATTAATACTTGACCTTCAGTCCGGGAAGATCATAAAAATTTATTCTTGTATATTTTTGCTCTTACTTTCCCTTGAAGAATGAGATGTACATGATGGGTACGTAAGAAGAACAGAATGCGAATATGAACTTCTTGAGAGCGAGGGACTGCTGGAACTCCCCCTCTGTCCTGTTCACCTCCCACTCCGTTAGGGCAAACACCACTTTGTCATAGACCTACAATCAAGCAGAACCAAAACTTGATGATGATTAACCAGAATCATTTCACCCAGAAAATTCATCATTGCTCCAGGTGGCAATAATCTTGTGCTATTACATGACGAGAAAAAAATCAAGACAAGTACAGGCTTGCAAAAACTCTTGAATTGCGCTCAAGAAACAAGAACTTGGCAAGATAGTAAAAAAAATGCCAGTACATGGAACGATAGCAAACATTAAAAGGTAGTCGTGTCTGTGCATTTTCATTGTAAAATTTACTGCGCTGAAATGCGATAAATGCCCTCATCGGGAAAAAAATCAGCGGTTGTCGGCTTACTGCAAATATAAGTTTACATTATTTTTCGGCACCTCTCAACACATTTCTGTGCCTAACTATGCATTTTAAGGCAGTTCTTTTCGTCCTGACCTCTAAGTGGCACTCAAGATAGATGAATTTCAAAGCGCTGAGAAGAGATTAAGAGGGTAGGTAAGATGTGGCAACTTTTTACTCTCACCCTTTTAGATCATTTCAAAGGTTTTGATTCTTTTAAGCGGAAAATTTCAAAAACAGTTTTTAAATTTAAAAAGTTTTTTGGCACGCGATGAGTTAGGTAGCGTTCGAAAGATAGCTCTGAACCCGCTATAAATTGCATACTTTTATATGTACAGGACAATTATATTCTTGAATCTTCCAAAGAGCTCGTGACAGGTCTTTGAAAAATCAATATATAATTACACCAGAAATATATAAGCAAACAAAGTGCACTTTTCAAAATTCAGAGTTTTTCCGCTCCAAATTTATAGAAATCTTAAGAAAAATCTTATAAGAAAGTTTCCTTTAAATGTGAGCAAATCCTGCTATACAGATTTTCAACGTGTGTGCATTGAAAGAACGAAGGATGCAACACCAAAAACTAAGGTTCACTGTGCGGTGAACTGAAGTTGAAACATTGTGTTATGATAGAAACCATCCGATGAGAACCGCAAAAATTCATCTTTAGTTGCTTGCTGAGGACACCTATTCCATAAGTTAAGCGCTCTTCAATACCGGGACGGGCTCCCAGTGAATCACATTGATGGATCACAGAAATATCATAAAAAAATCCAACGATGGTTAATTACCACTTTTTATCTGATCATGGAAAATCCATCGATGGGATTTCACTGGATCATAGAAAATTCACCGATGGGATTTCACTGGGTCACAGAAAAACCATCACTATAGTTCCGAAAACGTTAAAAATAGTTCTCAGAAACTTCAAAAAATAGGTTGAAAAACGTTGAAATTGAGAGACGTCGCAACTAAGATGCTATTGCTTGAATCAGTTGTTCTTCTACAAAACCCAATTTCAATGTTCAATGTACGTCAATCAACAGTCAATAATCACGATATCTGAATTAGTGACACTTTGAATGGAGCGCACTTCGAAGTCATTTTCAGCTAGAGAAAGAGTTAATCGTGTTTGTTTTTTAAGACACTGTGAATGTTGTATCAAAATTTATAGTTATAATTTTATTCATTATTTTTGACCAATTTTCAAGTTTCTTTGCAATGTGTCTTAGAAAGGTCCCATTAGCCTCTATAGTTAGATCAATTTAGATTCCTTAATACTTGTTTAGATGAATCGCAAGAGTCTGATAGTATCAAAAATGCCATTCTCGTGAAAACTGTGGTATATTTCACTTATCATAGAAAAAGTGGCTGTGAACCATCGATGCATCATCAATGGTTTTTTAATTTAATAGAATTTTTCTGTGGATTTCAATTGTAGCCCATCTCGGTAATGAATTGCAAAATTTACTGGCAACTTATCTGAATCTGCGTCGTCTCTGCTTGTGAGCAATATTAAAAGCGTTGACATAAAGCGAAAAATACAACTACAGGTTTTTTATTTCCAATTTTTTTCAGCAAAATGAAAAAAAGGAGGTGTAGACGAGTTTCGTAACATAAATAACCAATTAGCTGAGAACAATTTTGAGCGGTTTGACTCTTCTAAGGATCGAACGACACTAACGAAGCTGAGAATCGCCATTCCGACTCCTTGTACGATAGATCCGATTGTATTTGCAATGACAGGGGCCAGATTGTTGTCATTGATGACAGCCATATCTAACGAAGCCACAAAGACACTTGTGTATGACCTCACCACCACTGTACAGAAGACTAAAGCACCCACCCAACATAGCTGTAAACACAAATATTCTTCGAGAAAATAAAGTAACTTTGCGCTCTCCATGCCTAATATGAACAACTATAGGTTGACTCAATGTTGATTCTCTTTAAAGATAATGATTATTTAATTCATATCACGCGACTTAATAAATACATGACTGTTTCAGCCTACTGTTTAGAAGGAACAGTGGAGTGGAATTTCTAAAGCTTGTCGATTTTTTTTGTATTGCTCTACTGAAATGAGATAGTATCGAAAAAGAAATGGTCAGGTTAAAATATTTAGTTTTCTGAAACTTTGCCTGATGCACAGGGATACCTATACGAGCTAACCCTAGTGGTCAGCAGATTCAAATCTTCCAAGAATTTTGCAGGATTTTGCATTCCCAAAAATCATTGAACTAGATTTTAAGAATGAAAATTCGAGCCTGAATAAGTTTTTAAAATGACTTGAGATAACTTTCTTGGAACCTGTTAGCTATGATATATTTGTGCTGTTCTCTTTTGTCATGTTTTATTGCTTTTCCTTGGTTTTATTTGTTTCAGAGAACTAAGCAAGTGCCGTTTCTTACCATACTATATCAGTGCTCCTATGGTGTATTTCAGTACTTCCATCACTGCCGGTTCCGAGTGAAAAAGGAGGAGGGAAAAATCACAAAGTTTAAGCTCGAAAATTTCAAAATTTGGTTGTTAACTTGACGTAATTATATTTTCCGAAAGTTGATTAACTATTTCAGCTCAACTGACGTCCCAGCCCGTAATCAGGACAAAAATAGAAGAATTCAAAACCTTGACCAGGACAAAAGTAGAAGAATTCAAAACCTTGCAGAAATATTGCAAGCAGAGTGGAAAAAGTATGTGTTCCCTGGCGAGATTGCTTGCAAGATTTTGAACTCTTCGATCACTAGAGAACCCTTTTTTCCGTAAATTTTGTCTCGTTCCAAAATTTATATCCTGTAAGATCTTCATGTATCTTCGTGTAATTGCTTAGTTAACGAATTCCTGACAATGTAAATTCAATGGCAAGATTGAACAAGACACTTTTAAATTCAAAAAATTACGAGCTAGCAAGATGAAAAACAGTTTGAATGCGGGGAATTGTTCGATAGCTTCTGATGAAGATTTGTAAGCTTTGACATGTATCTTTTAGGCCCTTATATGAGAATAATTCAAAATTCGGAATTTGGTTCTGTCTTATGTTATCATATAAAAATCTTATTAGATCATTCGCATGAAAACCATATAAGATTGAATTCACCACATGCAGCAACTAAAAGAAAAGAGCCTAAAAGATACATATCAAAACTTACAAATCTTCATCAGAAGCTATCGAACAATTCCCCGCATTCAAACTGTTTTTCATCTTGTTAGCTCGTAATTTTAAATTTAAAAGTGTCTTGCTAAATCTTGCCATTGAATTTACTTTGTCAAGAAATCGTTAATTCTTGCACGCTAAAATTAACAGCATCAATGGGGAAACTTTTGTTTGACACTAACAAACCTGTCATTATTTTGACTAGTCGTTTGTACTGTAGCCATACTGCTTCGAAAACTGTTCGAAAAATTGTGTCTCTTCCATTATAGCTCCCCACACCAAATTGAGTACCCAATTATGAAGTATTTGCACGTTACCCGGGTCGAGACAAAATGCAAAAATATGTAAGATAAGCGGTGAAAAGTTAGTTTTTTCACCGCAAATTTCATACGTAATTTTGCGGTGAAATGCGGTGAATGCGGTGAAATTATGTAAGTTCACCGCTAGACTAAGCAGTGATCTTACAAAAATTCACGACAATTCACCGCTAGAATATGTAATTTCAACGCCCTTACAAGGGTCCGAACCTGTCATCTGCATTTCATCCACTTCTTCCTCCACTGCGCCATCTCTCACAAAATTCTTTGCTTTTATGTTTGAATATAAAAAGAATTCACTCTACTTTCTGCAAAACATGCGCGGTGAATTTTTGTAAGATTTGCAGTATTTAGTGCTGAAATTACATATTTTAGCGGTGAAACGTGGTGAATTTTTGTAAGTTCACCGCTTATTCTAGTGATGAAATTACATAAATTCCCTGCTTAGAAAAAAGTGTCAAAAAGATGTAAGATTAAGGGGTAGTTTTAGTGGGAAGTCAAATCTAACAATTCCTCCCAAACTCACCATTACTTTCACCGCATTCTTTGCTGATCTCAAACATCTTCAACAATTTTTTCAAAGCGGTGAATTTATGTAAGTTCACCACTAAGTTGAGCGGTGAATTTATGTAATTTCACCGCATTCACCGCTTATCTTACATAATTTAGACACATTTTTTCAAAGCTGTGAATTTATGTAATTTCACCGCTAAATTCAGCGGTGAAATTATGTAATTTCAGCGCTACCAGGCGATAAAGTTTTTTTCACCGCATTCAACGCCTGATTTATATAATTTCACCGCATTCACCGCTTATCTTACAAAAATTTTCGCTTTAACCACTTATCTTACATAATTTTGCGTTGAATGGCGGTGACACCTCGACCCGGGTAATTGGGAATGGGAAAAGCTATTAGTTATGAAGACTAAAATATGGGATATAATGAGAAAGACTCCAAAAAATATAGAAGGAAAGCAGCGCGCTAGCTTTTCCCATTCCCAATTGACGCCAAAATACTTCATAATGGGGTACTCAATTTGATCTGGGGGCTAAAATGGAAGAGACACGTACAGAGTTCATCTATATGTGTTACTAACCATGAAAATAATGACAATGCCGGCAACTCTTCGTCTAGTGGTGGCTATGTTTGTGGGGAAGTGTGGCTCCATTCTACCATTCACTGGGTTCCGTTTTGTCTCACGACACTCTTTCACGTACTTGGGACGGGGTCGCTCCTGCGAAGAAATATTTCAACAGTTAAAACAATTGGCATATATCACCTTTGATAAATTTTAGAACTGAGCGATGTCAAAATTGGAGTCCTGCCATCAAACCAACTCATCTGCAAAGGAAAAATTGTTATAAAAATTGGAACTAAATTCGGACTTATTTTTAGACGTGCATTTTCAGCATCGCATAGTACAGCGCGAAGAGAGAAGTTCATAGACGTCATGAGCAGAACTAATTTGGCGTTGTCACTTCGTTTTAAGTTTAAACTACAAGTCAAGATTTTGGATATTTAAAGAAACTGATCAAACCAAATTTTGGCTGATTTCAGCCTTAAAAAACTCAACAAAACCTCTAAAGGGACATAGTCATAGACCTCCCAGTTGACCCCAATCTGTGCACAGTTCCTCTTCCAGTATTCAAGGAAGAGCACACTCCAGATGGAGAGGAATATGGCATTGGATATTGTGAACTGATTGTCGAAGGCAGCACCCAGGGTGGAGAAGAGACACATGGCATCCGAACTCCATATCTCACACACGTCACACAGTGGACACATGTCATACTGTGTGTTGCAGATGTCTTCTCTGAAGTTTAAAACGGAAGACATTTTTAATTCTACTGAAATCTAGCATATGTATAATTGGTTAAACAATTTCTCATAATTCTTACTAGAAGTGGTTTCAAAGCAAGGTGTCCCGCTTTTTCACCCCTATCATTCAACCCCTCTGTCATTTCAACCCAATTTTCATCCTTCATATAATTGGTACTACCCGGACCTAGCATATCATTACTGATTTATTGTAGTGCAGTTTTGTATCTTCGGCTTGCAAATCTCATAGATATTTTTTTCTGAAATTAGTCAGAGCATCTCTTGTTGCTGTTTCGCATAAAGTTCATAATAAAATAATGAAAAAAGCCATTGTCATGCGCAAAGCACTTTTTGAGCGTGACAATGACATCACTATCTTACAACATTGTAAATAACATTTTGTCAAACGTTAAAAAGTACCAGCCAAAGCCAGCAAATACACACCTAGGGCCTTGATCCTGTCAAATTTTGCAGATACATACAATGTTTTGTGCGATTTTCAAATTCCATGGATTTTATTTCAGGTTTTAATGGAGTTTTGAATGACCATTTTAGCTTTAGCTCTACAGCGAAAGCAGATCAGCAACAGAACCGAACCGAGGATATTCAATATAAACACAATGTCTCAGTAATGATATTCTATGAGACTAGGGTCCAGGTTAGCCATTACTTATCCATCAATTATATATTAACTTGGAAAATGATCATTCGGCCCTGCCTCAATTAGAACCTAATTCGGGAGCAAAAAAATGAGATTTCGGTTCACATTTATACAAGACCTATAATGAGTTCGCAAGAACTTAATCGTGCCGAGAATTTAATGGTCCAGAAAAAGACGCTTTCACGTTCTAAAATCGTCCTAAAATATCGTTCCTACTAATTTGTGCATAACAGTAGTCTTAGCAAATACTGGTACAAAATGGCACCACATCCGGTATACTCGCCGCTTAAATGGGAGTATACAAAGAGAGTTTAACTTTAAAGTTCTAAAGACAAAAGGAATGGAATTAAAAATTTTATTATAAAAACAGTTAAGGCGGTACAATATGAATAATGAGTTAAGCAATATCGATATCATATGTTTACTTTATCAATCTATTGAGCAAGTGTGTGGTGACAATTGAAGAGAGGAATATCAGATGGCTAACTAAATTGGAATTGAGGTGAACAAATGGTTGAAGTGAACGATACTGAATAAACTGGTTGATATAAAAACTAGCTTCCTATATATAGTCAGCAAAGTGGGAATTAATTTCCCATATTTTTAAAAGTGGGATAAAACATCCCATATTAGTTTTTGGGATAAAAGTTCCCATTTTCTCATTTTCAGTACATCCAACCGGCGACTTAGCGGGTTTTGTTGTAACTAGCTGGATATACAAGGTTAGACATAAAAATTTAGATATAAAAATTTACAGACATGTTTAAAACAAAATTAAGAATAAGATGGTTTCTAGAATAAGAATAAGTTTCTAGTTTTAGTTTCCTTCAAGTTGATTTATTCTGTTTTTGCAAAAATTTTATTCGGTTCATTAGATTCGCGTTCTTCTTCTTCTCTCGTAAGAAGTTTTGCTCCAGTCCCAGCGTGTATGTGTCCCGCTCGTTGTTGAGGTCTGCGGTTATGAACTGGTAGGGGACTGTTAAGTTCTGCCGGTCGAGGGATATATTCTTTAGTCGATATGTCTTTAATTTTGAGTTATAAGATTGGATCTTATAAATATTTCCCTCTGGTAGCACTCTGTATTGGAGGCCCCAGTCAAAGTTTGGGTGTCCTCTAAATTGCCTATTCCTCGTTCTTTCTTCGTTGAATTTCTGTTTTTCCAATCTCTGGCTCATGCTAAGGATTCGTGGCTGTATAGGGCAAATTGTAGCTGTGGGTTTCATGTGGGTGGCTGTCGGAGCAATCGTAACTTCTGTTAAATCCAATTTTTTTTCTCCTCTCCCGGTATTGATAGTGTGAATACTCTTCCCTGGTGTAGTTCGTACTGGTTGTTGTTCTGGTGGTTCCTGTTGCTGGCCCATCAGTTCCTCGAAGGTATCGGGGAGAATGAAGTCATCTAGGTCTGGCATGTCATCGTCACCTTCGTATCCTAAAATCTAAAAATAGAAATAACATAAATGTGTAGTATGGATAAGATATTTATTTTCTATATATATAACAAACTAATTATTTGTGTTTTTATTTATAGTCGTGTATATTTTTTAAAGTCATTATTGCTTTTATACGGGAGAAATTGGATTATCTCCATTTTCTTCTATTGCAACATTGTTTTCATGTCTTTCATTTCTAATTGCACTATATAATGGGTGCGGAATATGTGGATATAGATTAAAGTGTGTTTCTTTCATTTCAGTTACTAAATGTTCAGCATCATCTGGCTGTTTCTCATTGGTTGTCTCATTTTTAAAGATAGAAGTCATAATAGAAGTGAACAGAATATTGTAAGTGGCAAATAAGATGATTTTGCCAAAATTAACAGAAGCTCCTGTTATTTTATGTATTTGTAGGGCTTTTACAATTGTTACAACAATTTGAATAATAAATTTCAAGAAAAGAAAAGCGGCAAAATAAATTCCACATTGCTCTAAGATAAATTGTGTATAACCGAACATTTCTATATAGCGGTTATCAAAGAAATTAGGAGAAATAAAAGAGTCTAAGTAGACTGTTCTCATTGGATAGTTAAGATAAGTTCTATCCTCACTTTTAAAATTATCTTGAGAAACAACAAGTTCTTTAGAGAAAGTTTGTATAGCATCTTTCATTTCGTTATTGAATTTAATTCCGCGCCAAAATTTCTTTAATTCTTGATCAGTAAATAAATATATTTCATCACTATCCTGGAATTTGTATTTAGTTAATCTTTGTGGAGCAATATTAGGTTCAAAAACAGAGGGTCCTTTGACTCTAGTTATACCCGTTGTTAATTCAACCCAGGAGTTATCATCTTCAATATCTAATTGAAATAAATTATCGTGTTTATCTACACATGATCGTTCTTCAGCGCTAGTGTATGTCTTTCTAGTAATTGGATCAACGAAATGTATTTTATTTTGATACATTGTTGGAATTCTATTATAACATTTTTCCATAATTTGTAAGGGTGAGAAATACTGTGGGCAATGATATAGCCATGCAACATTATCATTTGTCTCTAAGAACATTGAGCGATTATTTGTTAGTAAGAATCCAGCCATACGTGGATTACTATGCGAATAGACTAAATTTGTTCTCTTTATAGCACGTTCTAACTCACAATCGGTTTTTAGCATTTGTAAATCTAAAAGCTGTAGTCTTCTTATATTAGTATATTCGTAATAGTCAAATTTCGTTCCCATATGGGCTTCATAATTTATTCCTGAGTGCAGATCAATATTTGGCTCTCCATTTGTATATGAAGTTCGTTTTACGAGCAATTTGCCTCTTGTGCTATTTACATAAGTATTTTTTACAACATTTGAAATTGGTTTTTTTTGCCTTTCCTGTATCCATATCGAATCCTCCTTCATAATGTATATATAATGAGCTATAAGGAGTAGGATAAACTATTTTGTTTGAGTCGCAAATTGACTGTGGATTATTATAAATCTGAAAAATGAAAGTATTTCGTGGCCCTTTAAATGGTTGCGCACGTCTAATAACAGCTTCTGTTGATTCAGGTTCAGTTTCATATTCTCTTACTATATAATATTTTCTATCTATTTGTATCATTTTTACTGGAGCTGTGTGTAATTCTTCTATTATACAATTTTCTCTATTTTCCCATGTATATGCATAAGGATCAGTTGATCCACTGTCACAGCCATTTTTGTTTAGGCTACAAGGCAGAGGAATATTATAGTGGTTATTTACCGTTCCATCTTCTAAATTTACTAGTAATTTAATATCTTGCATATATGTCTCGTAAGTATCGTGGTAGATCCATCCTGTTTCTGTGCACTCATTACTGTATTTGTCACTAACGTCGCCCTTATTTATAACTGTTTGTTTCTTTACATTTTTTGTAAATGGAACTTTGTTAGTGTTAATAGTCGCGGAGCCTGTTTTCTTAGCTTCGAGACATTGGTCGGCTGTTAATTTAATATCTGAGCTAATAGTTGCTTGTGTAGCGGATAAACCACTATCGTCAAAAGTATCACAATACCACTTTAGGCGTTGATGTGTAGCTTTACACATAGTTGCTTCTAATTTAGTCTTATAATTGCGCTGCATAATAGTAGCAGTTGCCTCACTTACTTTTATTTTCTCAGTATCGATATCGCATGGAGCTATATTGTTTAATGAGTACATTTTATTAGAATCTATTTTAGAACAATCAAAGTGTCCTACTTTTACTTTCTTTAGAGTATTTTTAAATTCGGAGTCTGCGTTGGCTCCATTTATTGAAAGTAGTGCGGAAATTATTAGAGGTACAATTACAGGTACTCTCATATTGAAAGGGTAGAAGTTTGAACAAAGAAGAATTATAAATTTACTTACTTCAATTATTTCGTCCAACACTTCTGGATCGGGCTCGGGGAACTGAAAGCTGGTTAGCTCAACTGTTTCTTGTTCTGAATTCATTTTTAATAATCAATTATGTTAGTGAAGGTATGAATGCTTGAAGGGATTTTAAATTCAAAGTTGAATTTTAAGGCAGCGAATAGACTTGATGTGTCTTTCACTAGAAAAGTCTCTGTGGTTAAATCGGAAAAGAGGAAAGTAGCGTAAATAACGCTTAAGTCGTTAGCAGGAAAGAAAGTGGATTTCAATTTGGCTAGTTTGCCGTTGATTCTGATAAGCATTTAAATGCTGACTAAGAGATGAAGAAGGAAGAATGATTTTTTGTGTTTTTGCTCCCGTATTTATAGTGTGCAAAATGGGCTGTTTCATCTCACTTTTAGAAATATGTCTCAAATATTCCCATTTTTAGTGACGGTTTCTGTCTTTTTATTGGCTGGGAAGATATTCCCATTTTTTAGACCAGTTTGTGCAATTTCATTGGTTTTCATAGTTTGGGAATGTTTATCCCATTTTTCTATTCAAGTTTTCATTTTTTATTGGTTTTTAGAGTTGGAATTTCTATTCTCCTTTTATTTATAAATGATAGAATTTGATTGGCTAATAATAAAATCTTTTTGTTCTGTGTATTTAAATTTTTATTTCTTTTTATCCTTTAAAGCGTCCCATGGAATAGGATCATTAAATAACTTTGTAGCAACTGCTTGTCTACCAGACCTTCTGGGTTCAGTAGGATATAATTTTTCATTTATTGATTTATTAGCTAGTGGGGTTGTAGGTTGTGTAGTAATGACTTGTGAACTACTCTGAAAGTTAAAGGGACTTATATCATGTGCTAACGGTTGGGGGGAATGAGGTGTTTGTGGATAGCTAAGAGGTCCTCTTGGATATGGGGTAGATATATGCTGTGGCCTAAATGACTTACTAGGCGAAGTAACTTGCTGTTGTGTGCTAAATAATGTTCGGAGTCCTAATGTGTCAATGCCTGAATCAATCGGAGGGTTATTGCTACTACATCTAGTAGTAGTATTAGTAGAGGTAGTAGTAGTGGGTCTACTATTTGGGAGTTGCGGCGGCGTTTCAACATTGTTGAATACTGGCCAAGGCATATAGTGCATAAAATTACTAGGTTGGGTAGTATTAAATTTGTTTATGTAATGCCTGTTATAGTTATCATAGAATTGTTCGGGTTCAGCATATACAGTAGTATAATCGGCAATTAAGGGTTGTATTTCTCTTTCCTTCGGAAAATATTCTACTATATGGTTTCTATGCACTACTCTTTTTTGTTGCGTCTCGTCTCCTTGTATTTCATATGTTGTATTAGTTATATGTTTTGTAACAGTGTATGGACCGGACCGAAGTGATTGTAGCTTCTTAGATATAAGCAAGCTCTTAGAATGATTTTCTAGTAGGACTTTGCTTCCAATGCTGATTGGTCGTCCGAGCTTAAATCTATTCCTATATTCATGGGCTTTATTTGTAACTTGACGACAACGAGTATAAGTATTGCAATATATGTTCTTAAAATCTGTTTCGCGTTGTAGTACAGTATTGGATAATCTATTTTGTAGTAGATTATCTACTTTTTCGTTTTTACACGAATTTTTACAATGTGTATGCGACGGCAAGTCCTGACAATATTGAGATATACAATTCTTCTTATTATCCCGCAGCAATCCTAGTCTAAGTGAAATAGGTATTTGTGGCTTTATTCCAAATATAATCTCGTACGGCGTATAACCAGTACTATAATTCACTGCTGTGTTATGCGCAAATGCAAATTTGTCAACAAATTTTGCCCAATTGTTTCCAGTAGTATTTAGAAAGTGTCTAAGATAGTTTGCAGGTGCTTATTTTGAATTTCTACTTTCCCGTTAGTCCAAGGGGAATATGCTGTTCGTGGCCTCAGTGTAATTCCAAGCTCAAAAGTCCAGTTTACAAAATCACTACTCATAAAAGCAGTACCGTTATCATGTACTATGTGCTGAGGTATTCCGAAGATAGTTATAAATTTCTCCATTTGTTTTATAGTCTCGTCAGAAGTAGCGGACTTAACAGCATATACTTGTACATATCTAGAGAATGAATCTACAACTACAAGACAGTAGTGTTTGCCATTACTAGAAGGCCGAAAAGGTCCTTTATGGTCTATATGTATAGTGTGGAGGGGAGTTGTCTCCAATTCGCCCCATTGTTGTAAGGGTGCTTCGTTTAAATCGTGTCTTTTACTTTTATTCTTTTGACAATCTAAACAATCGTGGATTAACATAGTAACCCATTTGTACATTCCGGGCCAGTAAAAGAATCTGGATATATTGTTTAATGTACTAGCATCGCCACGGTGGCCACTCATAGGGTTACTATGTGCTAGCTCGAAGCACTTTAGAAATAGTGAGATAGGAATACATATCTTTAGTTCGAAGGAACCATTCTCATTAGGTTTATTGTAACATAGTAGTTTATAACTCTCATCTAGTAATAATAACTTATATATACTCTTGTAAGCTTTTAATGCTTTACATTGTCGAGTCATATAGTAGTGTTCAGGTTCTTTGCCTGATTCTATCCATTTCCGTACTATATGTAATACAGGGTCTTTATTTTGTTCTTGTAGTATAGTGTCAATATCTAGTTGTGCCTTTTTAGCAAATTCAGTTAACTTCGTTAGCAAATCAGAGCAATCTGATTTGACATTCTCATTATGTAGTGCTGTTGACTCTATAATAGTATAATGCTTTGTACGCTCCTTGTAGATTTCTTTTGCCTTCTCTAGTGCATGTATTAATGTTGGATCGACTAAATTATCTATAACATCACTAAATTCGTCGTCATTATATCCTGAGTCGTCCAATTCTACATAGTTTACTTCTTCTTGTATTTCACTATATGTATTGTCCGATTGTTTACTATCTGTGAGCTTAACTATTTGATTTATATTTTTGCCAAATTTGAAATAGTCGGCTACATTATGTATAGCATTACAAGAGTCTGTAAATCCTTCGGGTGCGTCAGAAATACTAAAATCATTATCCGATATATTCATTACTTTTCTTGTTCCACCTTGTACTTGTGCTAGTATAGGATAAGAATCGTTAGACGAGTTTGTTTTATCCTCTTTGTGCAATACAGAGTAAGAGACTGGCTTTAAATCCGAAGTGTAGAAATTTATATCCTTAGGTATTGTTTTATGTTCAATCTGAAATTTCTTCGCTTCCTCTATTGGGACTTGTCGACTCAGTAAATCAGGAAATGCTAAGTTCTTGCCTTCGGTGTATATAATTTTTAAGTTCTGGAATTTAGTTAGGACGACTTGATATTTGAAAAATCTGTGCGAAAGTTGTCCGCGCCTAGACCATAAAAATAGTATTGGCCTGTGATCGCAAAAGAGGTATATGGGAAATGGCGATCCTATTAAATAGAATTCATACGTTTGTAGTGCGGATATAATTCCGCATAATTCTCTATGCTGTGGGGACATTTTCTGTTCAGCTTTGTCGAATACTCTAGAGTTCGCTGATACAATTCTTTTTCTATCGGGGAATTGTTGTATAAGTATACAACCAGTGCCTAAGTTAGACGAGTCAGCATGTATATGAAATGGGTAATTCGCATTTGGAATTGCTAGTGATATATCATGTACGAACTTTTCTTTTAGTATATTGAATACTTTCTCGTGTTCTTCTTCCCATTTGAAATTTACATCGCCTCTTGTTAAATCGTACAAAGGCTTAGCATCTATATGAAAATTTATCACATAGTTCGAGTAGAATCCCATTGCTCCTAATACGCTAAGAACGTCAGTTTTTGATTCGGGAGTCTTTAAGTTTCTAATGTCGTCAATACGCGATATAACTGGAGAAAGTGTATTTTCTGATATAACGTGTCCGAGAAATTTTACTTTTCGTAAGAAGAACATTGTTTTATCCGGCGCGGCTTTTAAGTTAGCCTTTCTTAATAGAGCATGATATTCTTTTATTATATTGAACATTTCCTCTTTAGTATTAGATTGTAGTAGTGTATCGTCAATATATGTAATAGCCTTCTTTTCTTTTATAAGAGGTCCGAATGCATAGCGCATTAATTTACTAAAGAAATTGGGTAGTGGTTTTAATCCGTAGAAGCCGACTTGATAAGTATATTGTCTTCCTCCTATTATAAATCCTGTTAACTTTTGTGTTTCGGGCGTTAGCGGCACTTGATGATAAGCACAAGAAAGATCGCTGCTTGTAAAATATGATCCATTTACTCGGGTTATTAGGACTTGTAGTGGTTCTAACGGCCAACTTAAATTACTTGTGTCAGTAATAGAGTTTAGATAGCGAGCATCTATTACTAGTTTGACGTAATCCTTCTTGGGAAGGATTATGATTGGGTTAACGAACCAGCTATTCATATCGTCATGCTCATCTAGTTCTCTTATAATGCCTGCTTGTATTAACTCGTCCATCAGTAATTCGAGTTTATCCCTTAAATGGAAGGGTACTTTACTAGGTCTTTGCTTTTTGAATTCTGCATTTTTTATTAGGGGTATATTAAATTGTTGTTTAGTACGGCCAATGTCATATTTATGATGTGAATATACATCGTTGTCTGTAAGCAGTATATCTGCAAGTCGAAAGAATTCGTTCTCAGTCAAGTCGGTTTGTGTAAAATCGAATTTTTGTAGGAATTCCGTTTTATTGAAGTGAGTATTTTGTCCAGCATGTACACTTGTAGTAAATTTATCTATTAATTCTTTTACTTGATATTTTGAGCGGAATATTGGAAATTGTTCTCTTGATTTGGGTTGGCATATCTTTTTTGCCTCTTTAGAAAAGTCAGTGGCAATATCATCCTCGCTTTTACATTTCTCTACTAGCTCTCCTGCGGATAGCTCCATTATTTCGGCGATATGCTCGTCAGTGAGAGGACGATTTTCTATATTGTTTATTAGCTGTAATTCTTTGCCACTAATGTATACATAAATAGTTATTCCCGTGTGCTTAAAGTGTTCTTCTAGTTCTTTAGCTATTCTTTTCCACAATCTGGGGTCTCCGCCACATGCTATTTTAGGCATAGCAATACATCTTATTCCGTCAAGCATAAGTGTCTTTTGTAGTTCACAAAATAATGAACAAGTTTTACTTGCTTCGTATGGGGGAGAGTTATAATATTCCTTCATTACAAGACTATATATAATTTGCTGACTATACTCATCTTGAAAATGTATTAGTTCGTGGTCTACCTTATTCTCCGATCCTATACTTTTAAAGTATTTTAGAATATTCCTCTTTAAGTTGGGGTATCTTTTAATAAGGGAGGCAGTAAAGCCTTTGTCTAATACTAAGTCTCTAGATATAGTATGGATAATAGGCATATTAGCGTCGAACATCGAATGTTCGTCAAAGTTAATATACCTAATACACTCAGCAGTTAGGTCAGTGGATTCGGATATAGTATTTGTAGTTGTATTTAGCATAAAACAACTATCAAGCTCTTCGCATTTATTTATAACAGAATAAGTAAATTCGTTACAGTCACGAATACTGTATTTTTGTGTATTGTTTGTAATATCACATATAGTAAATCCAATTATCCCTTTATTTAGTGTAACTTGATGATTTTTGTGGTTTTCGATGAGCAGGGGAATTTGTTTTTCGTTCTTAGTACAAATAGTATTTATAAAGCACAACTCGGTTTTTACTGTAGTCCTATTAGGTACAAAAGAAGTGCCTTTCGGAAATATATCTTGCTCACTACACTTGTGCTTGTAGAGAAATGTAGACTTAGGTGGGATATATAGAGGCTGGTGTATTATCACTGCGTTCAATTTAGAGACTTGGGGATATTCTTTTTCATTATTTAGCGAGCCATAACTAAGAACTCCTTTATCACTAGTCTTCAGTTCTACAGCTGGAATATCAAAGAATAATGCTTTAAGAAAGGTATGACAAAAATCTACTCCTAATAAATTAGAAGTTTTCTCCTCAGTAACCCATACTCTATGATTTGCTTTATATTTCCCGTCTGTATCAAAGTATGAAGTTAGTATAGTGTAGCCTATCATGCGTATTTCGGAACCGTTATAGGTTCTTGTTTTATTGCCTGAAGTCTGGATATTTATTTGTTGCCCCAATTGGTTAAGCTCAAGAAATGTTGGGTAATTTATTATAGTGCAAGTTGATCCTGGGTCGATCATGAATTCTATTTCTAAGCCACTATGTTTTTTATTGTCTCCGGTAGCAAAGTGATATAAGTTCAAGAAAATTCGGGCTTTGGGATTTGATGTGATATTCTTATTTTTCGGAGACCGTATTAGTTTAAAGGAAATAAGTCTGAGATAGCGTCACAATAGTCAACATTGTTTTCTTCCTGTTGAATCCAACGAACGTTGTTTTCATATTGCGTATTATATGACTTTGTCTCTTGTTGTAAAGTAGGCCTTGTATTACTATGGGCTTGATTTCTATTGAATTGGCTGTTTTCACGCTCATAAAATTGTTTAGCAGCATATTCATTTTGCCGAAATGAATTTTCTCGGGGGAATCTTTGGTCATATTGCTTATTTTGGTTAAATCTATTGCCGTACTTGTAGCCGCTCTGGTTATTATAAAAGGAATTTGGGTTTTGGGCTCTGTTATTATAACTATTATTTCTACTATTGTATTGGTTGTTATTCCAAGCACCTCGTCTGTAGTTATTGCTAAATGTAGGCTTAGTCTCTTTTTGCTCTAATAATTCCTTTCTAATCTTTTGTACTTCGTCGTCTAATTTCTTTTTGTTACAGGTAGAAATAGAGTGTCCGTGGTTTCTACAATACTCACAGAACCTAGTATTATTGGCTCGTCCTTTTATATTCGGGTCTCTATTGAAGTTGCTTGTATTTTGTATAGCACTTACTTCATTACTTTTTATTAAGCTTGTAAGTTCCTTAATTTGTGTCTCTAAGGACGATATTTTGTCTGAAGGTTGTTTAGCCGAATTCTCATTAATAACTATACAAGTTAAATCTTGTGTTATCAGATGTTCTTTTAAATCGTCCCAACTTTCGTTAGGTTTCTTAATACGCCGTTCATGTGCTTTTCGCTTTAATGAGGGGGGTTGCAGTCCCCTTATAGCAAAATCAATATATTTCTGTTCTCTTTGTCTGGATTGTATTACTGCTTCTTGCGCTCGATCAGCGTTAGCTACATTTGTTAAGTCTTCTGGCCAACCTTTATCAACCGCGTGCTTGACTCTATGAAAATAATTTTTTATTAATTCACCTTCTTGTCTAGAAGCATTTTCTACTTCTAATCTATGCTTAAATTTATCACGACCGTCAGTAAATCTATCAAGAAAGTCATTTTTAATATCATTTAAGACTTTAGCCTCATCGATAGTATTAAACCATTCTAAGGCTGTATCGGTTAAAAGGGACCCAAATAGAGATCTCTGTCTATTTTCATAACTCTTTTTCTTATCAGGATCAGTAGGAACAACTCCTAACGAAAATTTTACTTTTTGATCAACAGAATTCCAAAAGTCAAGAGCACTCTGACTGGGATCGTTACCTGAAAAAGTAGTTAAAGACACATTACTCAAAGAAATAGGAGCATCAGCCATTTTTATTTAAAATACTTGGACGTTTGCCAAGTCTTTATTTTATCTAAGATAAATTAAGTGTTTCTGTAAGTACCAGAGGCAACTTTAGATAGTCTAAGAATTACGTCCTCTGGGTACAATTTATTTTTATTTGAGAACTTAGAAATTTTTCTAAGTCTTTTATTAAAGTCAGATAACTGACGAAAGATAGAAAATTTTAGTAATAGCTGATACAATTTTAACATATGATTTAAAACAAAGTGTTAAGTTCGACTTATTTAAGTCAGAACATAGAAATGAGACAACTTGGAAACTTTTCCTAAGTTTTTTGCCTCGCAGCAAATTTTATTTAAGTTAAAGATTAAAGTTAGAGTCTTTAGAACATAGAATTTACTAACCTTGAGTGAGCCTCACTGGTCGCACCAATTTATACTCGCCGCTTAAATGGGAGTATACAAAGAGAGTTTAACTTTAAAGTTCTAAAGACAAAAGGAATGGAATTAAAAATTTTATTATAAAAACAGTTAAGGCGGTACAATATGAATAATGAGTTAAGCAATATCGATATCATATGTTTACTTTATCAATCTATTGAGCAAGTGTGTGGTGACAATTGAAGAGAGGAATATCAGATGGCTAACTAAATTGGAATTGAGGTGAACAAATGGTTGAAGTGAACGATACTGAATAAACTGGTTGATATAAAAACTAGCTTCCTATATATAGTCAGCAAAGTGGGAATTAATTTCCCATATTTTTAAAAGTGGGATAAAACATCCCATATTAGTTTTTGGGATAAAAGTTCCCATTTTCTCATTTTCAGTACACCGGGCGGGTCTCGTTTGAATTTGATCAGCGCTGATGGAATTGCCTGACCAAAGGTGGCATCCACCGCACGTGGATCGCAAGACATATAAGCACGAATGAGTAAAAACATAGAAGTGGTCTGGGAAACTAACAGTAAGGGATAATGGTCTGTAACGCGCTGATCGTTATTGGGCGACCATGGTGTTTAAAATTAACCAAGGAGGATCATTCAAGTGCAATAGTTGTACCAGATTTATCCTCTTTATCAAGCTTATAGGCAGCTATAGAGGTAATTTATGAATGATAATTTGGATGTTTATAAAACTGAATGCATATTTTAGGTATATCATTGGCCACTGAACGGAAATCGAAAAAATCGTAGAAGTTCCTTGGTGAGAATTTTTTTGACAGCTCAGTTTCTTGCGTAATACTCTCTGAAAAGAAACCTAATTAGTTTTTATTGCTTTGATATTTTTTATTCAAAACGTAGAAATCTAGGATATTCTTTCTTTTTATACAATTCTTCAGAAAAGCGTAGCACGACAAATAGTTCAACTCCTATATATACGAAGTTGTGCAAGTTTACTGTAACTGAGAAAAATCCGTTGCAAAACAATAAAATATCGCATCTTCTGTATTTCAAAATTTTGAACTCAAAAATGAGACTGGATTTTAAATGACTTCAGAAAGACACTCTCAAATGATATTTTTGAAGCACTGTGCTAGTGCTTATGTTGAAGCGCCTGACAGAAACCGGTATGTCCAGGCCGTCTCAGACGTAAAATGTCTAGGTCCAGACACCAAGACGCAAGGATCTTATGTCCCGACATTAGAGCGTTCAACTAATTTTCGTGCGTTCAGTAGACATTAGTTCGTTCATGTTCAGACTTTAGTGCGTTCTCCAGACTTTCGTGCGTTCATGTCCAGAATTTTGTGCTCTTAACGAAATTTTGTGCGTTCAAGCTCAACTATTATGCGCTCAATAACCTTCCGTGTGATGGTGTCCAGAATTTCATGCGTTCACCAGAAGTTGGACGTTAATTTTCAAGCCTTCGTGTTTTCAAGTCCAGACATTCAAGCGTTCAACGTCAGATAAACTGTAAGAACAAATAATATATATATACTTGAAATTGGCATATTTTATTCATTTCGTATGTACATCTTCAAAATCTTTAACTGGTTAGTTGAGTTTTGAAAAACTTTGTTTGAAATTAATAGAAGCCTTGCCAAATATTTTTTTTGGCTAAACATGCTATGTTCTGCGCAGTATGGCATGTTTTTTTTAACATTTGCTACCTTTTTGCAATACAAGGAATGAAAGTTTTGAGTTCATCTTCGCACTGAACATACCTGGTTGCTTCTGGAACCTCAACATGGGTGATCTTCTGTTTTCTATTCGACAAACTTAAATGTTTTGCCGCAATGTGGAAAAAAATCTGTCTTTGGATAAAAAATTTAGATAGTATTGCAAAGAGTTGATTCATATATTCAACGTAAAACAATCCACGTATCTTGTAGTGGTCTGAAAAATTTGTTAGCATGAGGCCTAATTGTTAGGATTTGCAATGCTCCAATAGATTTTTCCCAAATTAGGAAAGATCATCCCGAGTCGAGATGTCAGCGCCGTTTCGGCGCATCCTTTTGTAAAAAATGCGCTGAATGCGCTGAAATGCGCTGAAATTTCGAGATGGCGCTGAAACGTTAAAATTTCAGCGCACCTCCAGCGCATTTCAAGCATAATTTAAGTGTATTTTCATATCATTTCTTACATAACTTTCAGCACCTTTTCAGCGCATTTCTTACATAAGTTTCAGCACATTTTTCAGCGCATTACTTACATAAGTTTTAGCACATAGCACATTTTTCAGCGCATTACTTACATAAATTCAGCGTGTTTCATATCAAACGTTTTATTATTATAAATTCAAATTAATTGGGAAGCATTTCAGTTCTCAATAGCGGATTAATTGATAGATGAGACACAATGATTGGGGTTCGAGCCTCGGAGCGAAAGAAAAGAGCTGAACTTTTTGAAATTTCAGCGGATTTCAGCGCATTTCTTACAAAGTTTCAGCACTTTTCAGCGCAATGTTATGTAAGGTTTTTGCGCTGAAGTTTTTTGAAAATTGAGCGCATTTCAGCTCATTTCTTACATAATTTTTGGAAATTTTTGGGAAGTAAGATCGTGCTAAATACTCATTGCTCGTACCCGCAAAACTTTACAAGTGCATCCATGATGTGTGTGTGTTGTGTGTGTGTGTGTGTGTGTGTGTGTGTGTGTGTGTGTGTGTGTGTGTGTGTGTGTGTGTGTGTGTGTGTGTGTGTGTGTGTGTGTGTGTGTGTGTGTGTGTGATTGTGAGAGTGTATGTCTGGGTATGCGTGGCTTATTCGGAATAAGATAAAGACAATTGATGTCGCAGATACTTACGCGACAGGGTTGTTAAGAGCGTAGAAGATGGCACATATCTGGGCTATGAATCCAAACACTGCAGCGGGAAGCAGCCAAGCTGTGTAGAAACCTGCAGAAGGGAAAAACGCACCTGCTGTTTCCATACTGCGACAATATAGCGCATTAATGACCTTCCTTCCCTGTTACTTGTGAAAAACTTCTAGTGGTACACATAAAAATTTCTCTTTAAAACAAATATCAATGGTCAAAAACGACGGAAGTTCTGTTCTTAGCTTTTAAACAACAATACAGAAGCTTTCATACAAACTATTTTCTTGTTGTAATCTAGCATTCTAGACAGTCGCCTAGATCTCCTAGTTGATTCATATCGTCTACAAAATTGATGTAAAAATATCAATTATGAGCAAGAAGCTACAGAACATATCAAAACCAGAAATAGATGGAACATATTTATTTTGTCTCTCATGTTGCTCCACTTAAAAGATGTGAATCGCGTAGAACAACTAAAAAGCCCAGAACTGTTAATGAGTTGCGAAAAAACTGAAAAAAGTTAATCACGCAGAAAGTTAATCACGGCAGAAAGTTAATCACGGCGCTAAAAAACCCTGTCGCTAAGAGCTTGTGTAGCTTATATTATACAATCTATTGATGATTGAATTAAGATCAAAATAATGTTCTTGCTAAGCGCAGATTGCGATTGAAAAGCTGTTTTTTATCAATGTTCTAGTGACACCTTGGAGTGTTGAAAGTGCGGTACTTTTTATAAGCTTATACTTCAACCCAAAACAAGCAACCGCCTAACTTAGCCTATCCAACTTTGCTTTCATCCCAAAATTCCAATATTAATTTTTCATTCTTATGAGATCTCTATAGATTTTTCACAAAAAATTCTTTGCGGGAGGTGGAATTTTTCTTCTTAAAGATCATTGAGTAAGGAAATCATTGCTAAAGATCTAACTCTAAATTTTAAATCTCATCGAACTTAAGTGATGCCCTAAAAATTTTAATCTTGTAACGCATAATCTGATCCAATAATTTTAAACAAAATTGCCGGTTTTTGAGCGAGAAAATAGTTCAAAACACTATTGAATAATGAGATTTTACATCTCCAACGTCAAATTTCTTGGCTAAATTTACTCAATTTTGTTCGTATTTTGCACACTATAAGTAACGTCCACATAACTAAGACCGTGTCAATTTGACAGAATTGAAAAAAAAGCCTAATTGGTGATTAATTTCGGAAATTTCCTTCTCGGTATCAGAACGAATATTTAGCATATTTAGCTTTATTTAGCTTTATTTGCCATGCCTTGCGGGCCATGCCTCAGCGGCCTGTGGGACTTGATATAAAACTATCACAACGGAACATAAGTTAAAAAAAATCAGTTTATTTGTGAGAAATTATGCTTTTAATACCGAGTGCTAATTTTTAATCCGATTATTGAACAAATAGATGAAAGGGAATAAATTTAGTATAACGGAATTGGGTATATTGGCATGAATACTGGCAAAAAGTATGCCTATGAGCAAATTTGCCTTTTTGGAAGTTGTCCACGTACTGGAAAGTCTAGAATAAACAGAAAAGCAAATTTTTAATCTTGTAGGAATAAGATGACTGGGAAAAGGTACAACTTTTTGTGAAGTCAAACAAAAAATCTTAAAACAACAGCAAACCCAGGAAGTAAAAGTAGAATGCGACATGTTCCCCGTAGTACTCCCTCACGTGGTGTATAGGCTGATACTTGTGCCATTTACGCCACCATGCCCAAAACTGGAACAGCACCTGTCTCGCATTTAGACCACTCTGCAACGTATTTAACAATTCTGGATTGTCATTGGCTGCCTCAACCTCCGGAACTTCATGAGGACCCTGCAATTGACCACTTGTTCAAGATTAATCTTTTTAAATTAAAATAATGAAAGTTCGAACCATTGAGTTTACTTATGAGTGGCGCCGGGGCATGAGTAGTTTTACTATAACTGTAACACCAGAGTATAGAGAGTACGCTTGGCCTTATTTATAAAAGTTTGCATTATATAAGTTGCAAAAAATGCATTTGCCCTATAAATTGGAAAATCCACAGGACTGAAATTTGGAAATATCTGCGGTTTATATTAGAGCAATGCTAGGTTCATACCGGTATCTCTTTTTTTGCAATCTGGGTGCTTCATGTGGCCCGTTCGCCTCTTCTTTTTTGTTCTAAAAGGTATTAGCTCTCCCAGGTTGAGGTGGCCAGACCAAAGTCACCTCTGATCAGACCATCCTCGAGCGCACACATGTTCTCGGTGCGCTCGGATTATATGGTCTGGAAAAGGCTTCGAGCGCACTTTTCGTCTGGACAATGGTCTGGAACTGGTCTGATCAGAGGTCACTTCGGTCTGGGACAGTCGGACCAGAATCAGTTTCGAGCGCACACTAGACTGATCAGAGGCCAATTTGAGCTTACAATAGTCTGATTAGAGGCCGATTAATGCGAATTTTTTCAGGTTTTTTTGTTTTTCTTCTGAAAGATGTTGCCTCTGTCAAGAGTCAACAATATAGACAAATTCTGATCAGAGCCTCATCGGGATCCGGTTGGGTTGACCAGAAACAAGGGGTCCAGCTGATAGCAACTGCCGGTCCCCTTTAAAAACGCTTTGGAATAAGATCAAGACGTTATTATGCAAAGTTGTCTAAGTTCATCTATTAAGTCAAAAACATGAATTACTGGCATACTCAATAGTATTCTTTTTCTGCACTTGGGATTTCTTTTCATTAGCTATGCTTTTCGAATTGGCTTTTCCATTATTGGATATATTACAGAAAAAAAATCAATTTTCATGAAATGAATATATTATAACAATATTGAGAAGTTTCTTAATGTTCAAATCCATTCTCTGATCAGACTATTTTGAACGCACTTTAGTCTGATCAGAGAGGCAACTTCGAGCGCACTTTAGTCTGATCACAGACAATTTTGAGCGCATTTCAGTCTGATCAGAGGCGGATTCGAGCAAAATCTGCAAAATATGCCGTTAATCTTGCAAGACCATGTTAATCTTGCATTAAAATCTTGCAAAATTCTGTTAATCTTGCAAGAAAATCTTGCAAGATTATGCATAATCTTGCAAGATCTTGCAAGATTCTTGCAAGATTAACATCCTAAATCGACCAGGGAGCGCACACTGGTCTGATCAGGGGTGACATTCGAGCGCACAATAGGCTGATCAGAGAATGTTTTTGAGCGCACTTTAAGCGCACATGGAGCTCACTTTAGTCTGATCAGAGGACAAATCAGTCTGGCTTTGTCTGATCGGAGGTCACTTTTGTCTGGGATGGTCTGATCAGAGGCCATTTCAGTCTGGACCTCAACCTGGGCTCTGGTGATAATCGCGTTAAACAAAGCTTCTGTTTTCAGCTATGTCAAACTTTGTGATACTAACAATTTGTATTTAGTTCCCCACTTTCAACCTTCTAACAGGTACTTACATCGTGTAATGGATATGCAGCTGTGAACACTTTGTCAATGAGAAGTGCCTCAATCCCAATCTCCGCTTTATCCTCTTTTCCCCATGGGGTTGACTTCAGTATCTCGTGAGCCTGAATAAATTGAAATCCGACGAAAATCGTGAACTGATTTCCTATAATTTTAGATTGACAGTATTAGTATTCCTAAAGACCGGACAAAACGACGCAAGAAATGTTCGGTTCGTTTGGTTTCTAAGAAACTGTGCATATATAAAGTTTCGGTCTCAGAAGTAAGAAAATTGTGAGTGTGTCCGGTCTCTTAGATTCGGCGATTCCTTTGAAACGTAAGAAATCATTTGGTTTTTCAATACAAAATTTGAGTTTTGTGTTTATTATGTAATCTCAAAAGTAATGATAACTTTCTTATCCAAGAGGTACGTTTCAAAATAACCTCTTGGAGTCAATTTCTTCAAAAAAGTGAAAATTGACCGACTGTCTTCTTTAGCTCTTTTGTAAACTAGTTGATCGAATATGAATATTTTTGTTTTCAAGTTGAAATTTCAACAGACTTGTTGAACATTGATGGGGCTTCAGTTCCTTAGATCACTCTCACTAAATCTTATGACCGTGAGAAACTAAGTTTAAAAGTCATTTTCGTATGATTTCCCGTGGTTTGAAACCAAACTTATCGACGATCTCTTAAGTTTAAAGTCAAACATACCAAATCTGAGAAACCAAGAATATCGACGATGATCTTATATTTAGCACAAAACATAACGACTCGAAAAAATCAAACATAATGAACATTCTTTGATTTTATTGACAAATAATGATGCCGAAGAAAAAGTAACGGCTTTTGCCTTTTTTGTGTAACTAAAAACAAATAAGTCAACTATTTTCTTACTTTTGCAAACAACGATTTGTGAGACAGAGGACTGCTTCCAGACAGGTGCCACACCAAAATTTGACATGTACAAACAGTCCCAAACGGAAAAAGCTTATCTCCAGACCGCCCAGACAAAAAACCGCTATCTCAGACCTTTGTGCGTTCGAAATTTTCTTGCATTCTTGTTGTGCTCAAAAGAGAGTATGTCTATAGTGTCATTACGTCCAACAGTCTTTCGCGCATTCGCCAGAATTTCGTGCTTTCAAAATTTTTCATGCGTTTATTGTACGTTCAACAGTGCTTAGGTTCAAAGAACGTTCAAAGTTTTTGCTGCGTTCTTCTTGCGTTGAAAAATGAGAATGTCCAGACTTTTGTGCGTTCAAAAGATTTCAATGCGTTCAACAGTCAGCGGACTTTTGTGAGTTCAAAAAGTACCGTGGGTTATTCGTACATTCAAAGCGTGTATGTCCAGGTTTTCATGTTCTAATTCGGATTGTTCATGTTCTCATGTTGCTTCATGCCTGATCATGTTATAAATTAAGGTGAAACCATTACAATGCCTATTATATTTTGTAGGTACCACGAACAGAGTTTGCGGCGCTCGATTTGAACCTATTGAACAAAATAAAGAAATGAAATTCACTGGAGTCTACTTACAATTCTAATGCGATGTCTATTGTTGAAGAATTTGTGAGGCGTGTCATGGTTGGAAAACCTATAACAAATTACTAATAAGCTGAAAAATTGGCTTATTTTTATATAATTGTAAGAAGATGCCAGAAGAAGACAAAAAACCGTTACAACTTGAAATAACTGGGTCTCTTTTCATTTAAATAAGAGCAAATTTAGTTTAAATTTGCACTAATCCATCCGCTAACAATGATGATTTTTTAACAATCTATACCGTTAAATTTTTTCAAAAAATTAGAGTTTAATTTTGATTGTTTGTTTAGTTAGTTTAAGTTAAGTTAGTTTAGAAAGTTCTGAAATGGTTTTTATCACAATCAAACGGGGAAAAAGCATCTAAGAGCAGGAATTTTCAAATTCGAGAAGAAGACATCTAGGTTCAATGGGTGTAGGAAGATATAGAGGTAATATACAAAATATCTATAGGAAGCTTTTTGCAAAAACCGCAAAACTCAAAACTGTGAGCTGTTAACTCCTTTGTTGACAACAACATTTTTCAAAATTCATGAAGCAAACATCTTCATTATCTAAACAAAATGAAAACTTCAATTAAATTGTAAATTGAAAAAAATCTAATGCCTTACTGATCTCCGGCTTTAGTGAAAGTGCAAACTTTGCTCATCTTAAATGTATCACATGAAACGATACAAAAAAGAATGAAAATTTCAACAGTTTCTCAAATATTACGGTCTAATACTTCAAGAACGGGAGCAATTTCTCAATCACCACTTTTATTTCTTGAAATTACAAAAATAAGTTATTGCAAGATTTTTACACAGATTTATGTCCCAATATAAATCGAATAATTTGTTTTTCAATTTCTTCATTCTTTGGTGTTTGAATCTTTCAGTTGTTACGATTTAAAGAGACGGTTTCAACGTAATTTTTTTTTCAAATGATTACAGGCTCAAAGCAAAGCATAATATTTGACGGGATTGCTAGGACAGTAATTTCTTTTGCTGTAACATTTGTTATCATCTGTCGAATTATAATTCGTTGATATCCTCTTTATTTTTATCATCTGACTTTTTCATTTTTAATAGAAAGTCAATCACCCTATCTTGAACACTGCGTCTTGAAACTGAAGAGTGCTCGGTTTCAAAAATTACATAAAATTGCCATCTGATAAATTAATATGGTTTATAAAGTTATTGAAGATTGATTTTTGAGATCGGGCGATCAAGGTGAACAAGATTCAGAATTAAAAATATAAAAGTGCCTTTGGATTGCTGCGCTGCATTCTTCAAGGATATATTTTGAGTAAAAATGGGACAAATATGGAGCGTATAAAGCCACACAGTAAAGTGATGAAAAGTTATTAAATGTTCTGACTAGCTTTTTTGAAGATCGGAGTTTTTAGAATAAAATAAGATTAATATGACTTCCAGCACATTCCTGATAAGGTCACAAGTTGTGAACAATGCTCTTTATGAAAGCACTTGCAATTTCTGGCAGCTAATGGATGAGCTTGAATTTTTTCACAAACTTAAAATACGGCTTGTAGAAATTTTCAAGGATAAATGGAAAGCGTATAAAATATAAATTAAGCTTACAAGCTTTCATCTTGTCAAAGCTCCAACATATAAATCTCCTACTTTTTATACAAGATAAAGCATAAAATATAGAACGGGATAACAAATGAAGTAATAATGAGATAAGCCGAATAATAAAAAACTCTTATTAAAGTTTGACTTGGCGTCAATGAAAGACTAAAGCAGTTTACATTAAGCTTTGAACACAGCCTTAACACCTGACGTGAAGAAATATATAGTCTCATGTTTTCTCGTCAGCAAGCACAACCAGAACGAACATGACAGAAACTAAGAAGACATTCTTTTGAATTGCAATATGTTGTTTGATGAGCCATTGTCACGTAAAAATTTATGCATTCTTTCAAATTAACTTCCAATCTCTCAAAAATTTTTAGTACAGACCAACAAACTGCAGGTTCTTACAAGATCTCTGATTTTTACAAGACCTCAGAAGATAGCCACCCAGTCTCACCACCAAGGCTGCCAAACGACATCCCAAATGTTTTAAGCAAAAAATCTTCTAAATGTGTCCAATATCAGGTATAGGATAATGGAGAAGACGTGAGGCAGATTGAACAGATTATAAATAGGTTTGGAATAGCTTGAAGTACCCACGTAACCAACTGCAGTTTTATTTCTGTACTGATCAAATCTAAATGCAAGTCTATTATGGTTTTTCAGTACTGGTCAAAGTCTTCTTCTAACAACAAGTCTTACAAGTCTGGCAAGTGTTGGCCACAACTTCTGTAACACTTGCAAGTTGACTCCAAAGTCAGAACAAACAATGCAAAAAACTCTGAGTAAAAATTTCGATTATTGAAAACGTGATTGGGATAATTCTGGTTTAATTTTTAGCCACTATCTCTAAATTTTGATTGTTTTCTTTGGTTGGAAGGAGATCGCTGCAGCGTCTTATCATTGCTATTGCTTGTCTGGATCATAGGGTTCATATTTCTAACACCTCCCGGGCATCTAGTTCTCTGACTTGATCAAACCCATTTTGAATCTGTTCAATCTGGTTCAATACTGCTAAGTCTGCATGGTCGCTCTGTCCTAGCAACTTAAAGTGCGTTTATTCCGTAGCCTAGCTCACACTAGCCAAGAATTGTTCAAAACGGGGTTCTTAATAATACTTTTTCAGGTTTTCCATTGTGAATGTCGCAGTGAGATGTTTCCTTGGTGCATTGGGAACTTTTTGTGCCAATATGTTGGGTATGAAAGAAGGGAAGTACTGATCCACAATCTGGGCACTCCACTCTTCAGACACGTCAGACGAGCCCTCCTTCAGCTGTGAACAAAATATTCTCCTACTTAACTTGATTGATTAAGAATGAGATAATAGCATTTAAAATACCGGATTTCCTAATACCAAAATTTTATAATCTAAAATGTTACTTTTAATTTTTTTTAAACTCCGCACTAATTTTTTGTTGGGATTATTTTCTTGGATGCGGGGGCCGTATGTGGAAAAACTGGAATTCTATATAAAAACTTCATATATTTGTTTATAATAGGATATGAAGAGGTTACGGATAGTATAAAATCATATGATCCTTCTTTAAAATGAAAAGAACTTCAACCCTGTTGATTAATCTTTTTGTCAAATAATTTATGCGTGGTTTCTTGCGTACGAAAAATAATCATGTTGTTACGTGCTTAAACGAGCAAACTAAATTAGATGAGAGAGTGGTTGCAGGACTCCTAGTAAGGAAAACCTGTTGTTAACCTGAAGTGGAATTCGTATATTGAGTTCCTCCGCTAGTTCCGCCATCAAGGGAAATGGAACATGTAGCTTGTAGAACACAATAATTTCGTCCCAGTCATCCAGTTGAGCCTAAAAAGTAAATATATGATAAGATCTTTATAAAATGGGCGTAGATATAAAATGGGCGTATTTGCATAATGTTCCTAATAAAAGGTTTATATTAGTACGTTATAGTTCCAAAAATTAATCTCATTATTATTTAACCAGTAAGCCCTTGGCAACTGTCTTTTGTCGTCCAAAAATCAAACAAGGACGTTCCGCTTTTTAAGTTTTCGGCTATATTGTTTCTTTTTCACTACGCATAATCAATTAAGCAACAGTGAAATAGTCCCTAGTGCGTATGGTTCCGAAGACATACATTTGAAGCATAAAAGAACAACTTTGCTGTGGAAAATCACTTGTTCTCAACATTAAAGCATTCTTTTTCCAATTTTTTTGATGAACTACTGGCCAGAAATTAACGAAAGTATCATTGGCTACGCGTACCTCTTCAATTTGAATACCACACTCTTCTAGCCGGAGCAGAAATGATTCCCTCTTCTCCGACCTCTTGTTCTCTTCCTCAATCTCATGTGGGTGTCTGGTATCACGATGTTCTGAAACCCGGTCTTCTTCACTGTCTTCCATGTCTTTGGGTATCGAGTATGCCAACACGAAGTCTGATAACGGAGCAAGTATTTTATAGTAATGACTATTATAGGTAAATTAACCTATTTTGTACTTCCAAGGGATAATTCATCACCAGCAAGCAACTTTTTTAAGTTTTGCCATTATATCATCATGAGTTATTCATTTTGAAATTTTAGCAGATCGCATTCAAATAATATAAATTACATATTATGGGTTGCAATAAAAATTTGATTTTTCCCTCTAAGCTGATGCTAAGTGTGGCTTCATTTGCTATTCTAAAACTCACTATTTACTTTTCCATTCGATTACATTATTTAAAATTGCATTACCTTGCAATTGTTGTATGACTGTTAAATAACTACTAAGAAAATAGATGAATCATATATGAACCACCTATTATGATTACTCAGAATTTGTTTCCTTGCAAAGTTTTGCAGCGTTGATTTTTTGCCCGATATAATTAACTCAAAGCATTATCATTGAAGATTTTTGCCATTCAGGTTGATTTCACATGCTGCTTAAATGACTGCAAAGAAATAATGCAATTCATATGAGACTAATAGGAAGAACTAAGAATCATACACTCTCTACTATTATTACTAAGAGTTATATTAACTATATTAAGTATGGGTAAATTATAGAGTTCTAAAAATTCAAGGTTATAAATATTCAAAGGGTTTAAGTATTTATAACCTGGGTTTGGTCGAGATCAGATATTTCTGAGAAAGAAACTAACCAATTTTTCTCTTTTTGTCGTTGAAGTAACACCTTTGGCTTATATTGTCAAATGCCTTTTCTTCCTGAAACAAAATTATCCTATTGAGATAAAAAGCGTTATCTGCAATTAGTCTCTTAATCAATTTTAGTTTGTTCATGTTAAGTTCTACTAGATCGTGGAAATGGCAAGGTTTCTAAATTAATTGAGCGTTCTTACCAGAGACTGGCAAAATTATTATCATTTAATTAAAGCCAAACAAACTTCAGTACAAGATTGAACATAATTTATCACTAAGCATATTTTAATATTGAAACTAACTAAAGGGACAGTCATTAAAACGTCCGGGCGACGAAAGGATTTGACGAGACTTTTAGTAAATTATACTAATTGAAGGACTAGGCCGAGTTAAAGCTCGAGAACGAGGCTGTGAAGAATGGTTTCTACTGAGGATCCTGCGCTTCCGCATCATTTGGTCCCCGGATCCTGACATCAACATCAACCGCAATATCAACAAAAAACCCCGACTTCAAAAACAACCCGGTCATCAAAAACAATACAAATCTTAACGGCAATACGAAGGGCGACAAATCTTCAAGTCAAATTGGTGGACCAACGTAGGGACAACAAAACACGGGCATTTGGTTGGACAATCTTAGCAAGCAGCTAGCTACATAACGAATAAGTGTAGATGCTACTTGATCATTGCTTTCAAGAACTTGACACAAATAGCTCAGGACAGCAAAGCAACAAGACCATTGACTGTCAATACGAAAATGTTCAGGCTAATAGACGATCAAAATCCATGGAGCTGAAACTGGCAACAGGCGGCCGTACACTCTATGAAATACGAGAATATCAAACAAAACATTGCGACAAAAAACATAACGACAATTACTACGATCATCCTTCAATCACAACAGAAGTCAAAGAAGACATTGCGCGAAAGAAAAAAGACTTCAATTCAGCGTACTCAGCATTAGAGTGGAACAACTGGCTTATAGTCTACTTGTCGTTTCAACTATACGAAGAGATATCGAATTTTCAAATCCATCTAGTCGTACATACGAAAAAGACAAGAACGGGGCACATGGATTAAAAACACAGAGAAGCCTACAAACGCTCCCATCCAAAAAGTGTCGCTCATCCAAAAAGTGCCATTCTTCGATACCCAGACAGATCGTTTAAGGCAATTAAATTGTCAGAGAAAACTTTTCTTGGGCTGTCTTATATCATTAGTCAGAAGCCGATTCTTGGTCAGAGGAGTATGAATTACTGTCAACTCAATCACAGCTCAAAACAAGAAGTCAAATGTTTGTTCCGAATTGTTTAGTAAGTCACAGATCTAATCTCATAAATTATACTCTATAGGGACTAATGAGGCAACAAAAAACAAATGCAGTGAATTTAAGCCATCAAAATATCCAATTCTTTTAACCACAATTGTCAGTCATGATGTAGTAGAATGACAACGGTTTCACGTTGCTTGTTTCCAGGCAAAATTAACAGAAACCAAGTGAACAATTTGGAACAAAACTCGATGGCATTAAACACCTAGCAGTGGCAGAGCGAACTTCAGTTTGCAGAAGAGTTCACACTAATTTTGACAACCAGAACAACTTGAGAGGAAACCGATAGTCTAACAAAAAGGATTAGAGTTTCTAAGTAAGTTGAGCTTTCTCAAAAAAGGTTGACAACACTGCTATCATTTGACGGAAGCCATGCAAACTTCAGTAGAAGATTGAACATTGTCACCAAGGATATTCCTAATTTCAATCAAAACTAAAGTTAGAGCGCTTTAGAAGTTCGAGTCTTAATAAATTTGACTAGATCTTAAGTTATTTAGATTTAGTGAAGAACCAGACTGGCGTAAAACTAGAGATCCAATCTGCGAAAATTAGGGTTCCGCTGAGATTCTTGAACAGTCGCAACAATTTCTTCGCGGAGATGAGGGAATTAATACTTTTCTAAAATATGCATGAATTTACTACCACCATGGTTGAGATTTCAGTGCTAAAAACAACCAAGAACAAAATTGGAGTTGAATGTATTGAATGAAAGATTAGCCGTTTCTAGCGGTTAAAAGTCACCCTTAGAAAAATAGAATCAGGAAAAGTTTCATGAGCATGTTCCAAAAAAGTTTTTACCGCTTTGAAGAGCGCAAATAATGATGTAGAGAAAGCATTGAAAGCGGTTAAATTGTTATAAGAACAGTTTTTATTTTTTTCATCCCGAAATTTCCCCAAATTTCTATCACTTCAGTTTTAAATAGGTTAGTTGTGTTGAATATCTTACAAAACGAAGAGACACAGTAAAAAATAACAATTTCAGCTTGTTTTGTTACAAAACAGACGGTATCGAAATGTAACTAATGTAACTCAAGTAGATACTGTCAATGGTGAGAATATGACAGCGGTCATCTATCAGATATCTTTAGATCAGAAAATAACAACAAAAGATGACAGAACACAAAATTTCACGAATAGTCGAAAAAAACTTGTAGTTACAGATATTAAAACCACAAATTTTTAATTGAAAAGATCATATTTGTTCACTTGGCCCTGATCTGTGTATAGCTTCAAGTGAGGGCAACATAGCCCAACAAAAAGATATGAAAAAGGAGAACAAAAAGAACCACAATTATTAACCAGTATCAAACAATCAGGAAAATATTAATGGAATTTCATCATATCAAAGTCACAAAAGCAGCTATCCGAAAACAGAACCAGTAGACACTAATGTCTGGTTTAAAAGAAGCCCCAGTGATTGTGGAATTTTTATCGTGTAAGATCTGACAAATTTCTGACAAAACCATCTTGCTAATAGCCTGTAAGGGGATGCATCTTCTTATAAGATCAGACGTTTATCAGACCTTATACGATAAAAATTCCTCTTTTAAGATCTAACACGATAAAAAATTCCTCTCATAAGATCTTACACGATAAAAATTCCTCTTATAAGATCTTACACGATGAACATTCCTCTTATAAGATCTTACACGATAAAAATTCCTCTTATATAAATTCCTGAAGTATGGTATATTCTTCATATTGAAGACAATTCAGAGTTGCTTTCAAGCAGTAGCCAAAAAGCTACAGCATGCAACACTTAAGTGTCAGAGCAACAAAGAGAAAAATATCTTATACTGTCTTGTAAGACTTATAAGATATTGTAAAAGATATTATTTGAGTGGCAGGGGCTTTCTCCGAAGCGGTGATTATCAAACTAGGCTGAATTTTTTTTCAAAGACCAAAACTATCTTGGACTGCTAAGTTTAGCCATAGTACACAGTTAAGACTCACACTAAAACTTCCGCCAAAACAGAATCAACAAGCATTTTTTTGTTTCATAATTGGCTAGCTGACCGATTCTTTTTTTTGCATTCATAGGACCTTGACTACGTTATACGATTATATTGAAAAATTTAAAACATGTCATATCAGATCTTACACGATAAAAATTCTGTCTTATCTGATCTTACACGATAAAAATTCTGGTAAGGGGAATGTTTATCTTATAAGATGTCTTATCAGATCTTACACGATAAAAATTCTGATAAAAAGAATGTTTATCTTATAAGATGTCTTATCAGATCTTACACGATAAAAATTCTGATAAGAGGAATGTTTATCTTATAAGATGTCTAATCAGATCTTTCACGATAAAAATTCCTCTTACCAGAATTTTTATCGTGTAAGATCTGATAAGAGGGATTTTTATCGTGTAAGATCTGATAAGATCTTACACGATAAAAATTCTTAGTCAGCATCTTATCAGATCTTACACGATAAAAATTCCACAATCACTGGGGGAGGAGAATCGGAGCTCTGTTTAACGAAACTTTGACACAAGATCGAAATTTATTCGATAGTTTTGCAAATGAATCAATTAAATGTCATAGAAAAGATTAGCTCTCACTTGCAGGTAATACTTAACTGAAATATTGCTCTAGGGTAAGTCAACGTCATTTTTAGCTATTCGAACCCCTCATTCAACTACAAAAGGTATATCAATTTCAGACGAAAAATAAAAGCAAATTATCCACTGAAAACACTGTCTATGTTGAATTCAGCTTCTTTTGAACACTGTTGGGACCTTTCATTGATGCGATAGTTTGAAGGGAGACTAGAAAAGACTCTGAGCTAGCAGGCAAGTTTCAGCAAAAAATATGCCATGAAACAGTTCAGCAACACTCCGTTATCTTTAAATAATAAAACCAGTAACCCGTTTGTTGGTAATTTTAGTATATAAAAGCAAAGTGATGAACATTTGAGACCTTTGATACCACTCAAAACTCTACGACGGGTGCATCACATCGATTGGCCGAATTTGAGTGAGCAAGATTTGACTTACCCAAATTGACTGGGAAGAATAGTTCCTCCCAATGTACACCCACCCCCACAAATGTATAAGAGTGGAGGTGATTGAGGAGAAAGCGGTATAAATATGCGCATACCTTAATTATCATAGGCCGATTTGACCCCATTCAAAATACTAATCCGGTTTTTGTGCCAGAATAAGTTCTAACCTGATTAATGTGGATGTCAAAAAAATTTTGCTCAGCAATTTTCGTGGAACAAACCGCAAGTGTTTTCCTTAAAAGGGCAACATCGATAAATGGATATCAAAGCTTTAAAAAAATTTTCACTGTAATCCACTGCGTTATATTCTTATTATCTGCCCGTGTGGGTAATTTTAGTCCACTAATGAGGCGATTTTAATCCGATAAATGATAAGGAACTTGTGAGCATGAATTTGTTTTACTATTATTTAAAATAAGGCTGAATAATTGGTTTCGAATTTGATGAGGTTATTGTAAACCAGAAAGTGGTTTCCTATAATACAAGAGGAAACCAAGTAAGTTAATTAGTCAGTTACAGTAATATGAAATTTTTAAAATTTGTTTGTTTTATGAGAAAAAATTGCTTATACTTAAAAAGCATGGCTTTTTGCTTATGTTATTCTCCAACTTTTTGGTTCTTTTGAGAAATCAAGAAAATAGGAACGGAAGAAAACACAGAGGGTCGCTAACGAGCGATGGCACATAATGTTTGGACCACGCTCATCAAAATTCTTTTTTTCAATTGTCTATCAACCGACACAGAGGTAGACTGTCAAAAAAGTAGTCCGATCTTTTGTGATTTAAGCATTGGAAGATTCCTAAAAAAAGGAAAGACATCCCTGCATACAATATTTTTACCCGTGAGATAAAATTTCTTTAATCCATTAGATTGAAAATTGGAACAAAGAAACGACAGACATTGAATTTATTCTAATACAATTTCTAAAGCAGAAAAAAATCAGTTACGTCAACTAAAAAAACTAATTCTCATCAAAACAATGCTATTCAGAAATCAAAATTTTTATCGTTTTCAAACTAAATCTCGAAATTTAATGTCTCTGGAGTAACAATTTCATTAATGTTCAGCTTGCCTGTCCCATATTTAATATCAATTATATTTGGTTATTCATACGTTGACAAAATCTTAAAAACGACAGGCGTATTGAAAAAATACCAGAACGTTCAATTAATTAATTAGAATGAAAACTAAGACATGTAATAAACTCTAAAACTAGTCTTCAAGTATAAAACATCTTTTTTATCAAGCAAACATATACGTTTACCAAACAGAAAATGGCGTTCCAAAAGTCAAAATCTAACCTGTTTTCAGTTTGATTCTCAAACTCTAGTTGCTCTCACAAAACAGCGTAGTTTTCTTTCGGGGTACAGATATTTGAAAAATTTCTCTTAACTCACGTTTAATTCCAAAAGGAGAACTGCAAAATGAGATGAACTTCAAACAAAAATTGCCAAAAACGTGTGATCAAAAGGTGAGGTATATCATGTTTGCTTTTAGAACTACTCGAACAATTGATCTCACACACTGTTTACCATTTGATATAAACCAACTTTTAAGAAAAATAGAACAGAAAAGAATCTGATATAAAATCAATAATATAAGGTTTTAAAATTCAAAAAATATAAGTCTAAGCTTACCGAAAAGTAAACTGTCAAGCAAAAGAACACTTGTTTCCAGTATAAAAGCAGCAAGGAAATTTATTCAGGAAATCGGCTAACTTTCATAACAAAACAAAACTCAGGCAAAAAAATCCCCAATTTGTTAACAGTTCTCCAACAAAAAGTAGAACTATTCAAGAACAAATGGTCAGTTTCTGAAGTTTCATTTATGCCTCCTCGGCAGAAGAATTTGGTCTGTGAAAAAACTGTAACAGCCAATTCTAAGAAAAAAAATAAATAAAAAAACAAATATAGACAACTAACTGAAGAATTGTACACATTTAAATAGCGTCAAATATTTCTCTATGACTACCCATCAGATAAAACCAAAAATTGAATTCACCCATGCCTTTTTCAATCTATGAAGATTTGAGATTGAAGGGCCAGACAACTAAAGTAACCAACAAACAGTTATAAGTCGAAGCTCGTTTATAAGTTTGGAAAAAAATAGTATCAAGACATCAGAACCAGGGAACCAAACTATGAAAACAAGCAATCCACAAGCCTCCGCCACGTCACTTTTGCAATCAATAACCCTTCTTGTCACTCGGACTCTGACCAAAGTGCAGAGAAAATATTTGTTGTCAAAACTTAAAAATCTTATTTTTTTTTATTTTAACAGATATCAGAGTCTATAAAAATAGAACATAACGAACAAAAAAAACAGTAAAATTAAATAAAATTGCAAAAAAAAACGCATAGTGTCAAAGTCAACTGACCAATTCGGACAATAGCATCTATGAATCTATGGAATTTATGATTATTTTTAGGGGACGGCGTCAGGCTTTAATACAATCAGTTTTACAGTACCCGGGCCACCACTTCTTTTCACTGAAGACATAACGATCAAGACTTAATACTCGTTCGCGACCGGAAAGGAGACGTGATTTCAAACGTCAATAACTAAGAAACACTCAACAATGTTATTGACATCTTCTTCATTATTTCGACACATATATCAATACACTCGACGGGCTTTCTATTGATACCACTCACAATTCTCTACAATAAGTATATAGAGTGGCCGATTTTAATTGGCCAAAGCCCAATTTAGCCCAGAGCCCCTGCCCCGAAATTGGGGTGGGAACACTTAACTATTGCAATGAGTAAACTGCGCTCTTATTCTAAATATTTGATTTGTTAATAGCTACGTTGGATGAGTACAATAAAGTCAAAACATAAATAATGGAACAACAGTATCAGTTTGATTGCTTAGAGGATTCCTGTTAACCAATTTTGCGGACTTTAATTTTACGTTTTGTGGATTTCCGTTACCCCCGTTGACGATGAAAATTAACTAAAGTCGCAGATGAAAGAAAAATTTATAATTGTAATCCGCGCTCCTATTTAATTTATATCCACCAAGCTAAAAAAAACATGTATGTCGGATTTTACTTGCGAAAGATGATCACTTGCCAGGAAAGATCGCCACGGACAATGACTTATCGACAAACGGCCGAACTAAATTTTTGTGATGTCTCTCTGTTGTATGGATTTTGCATTCCAAGCTACGGGGTCCGATTGCTATTAAAAACTACTAAACAACTCGTAAAATCTGTCCAGTGCCAATAACTTTCTCCGGCAGTTTTTATTTCGGAGATTGTCTCATCAGTGGGAAAGTTGTTATTCGACTCCAGAAGAAATCATCTAGTAAATTTCAAAATTACACTCACAAATTGCGCTAAGTCATTTCCACTGTCAGAAACTGAGGGGTTTTCCGGCTTTGATTGCTGATTTGCGGCTGAGTTCAGAATATTGACCAGGTGTGGCATGTCGTCTAGTGCTGGCTTTGGTGGCCTAAATTGTGTTTTAACCAATCACAGTAACATTCTGACATAACGACAGGTATGCTAGATTTTCCATAACTAACCAAAGGGTTTTGCTATATTTAGGCCAAAAAACGAAAATTTGCAAAATATTTTAAACAATTTTATAGCAAAACACATCCCGGCGGACCTGAAGAGGTGTTCTGAACGTTAAATATCAGTAATGATGAAAAAGTCTGAGACTAGACAGGTATCTCCAAACGCCATGAAAACTGGAAGTAAATTATATCTGATTATATCTAATTCCATGAAAACTGGAAGTACGTTATTTCAAGATTATATCTGATTCCATGAGAGAAAGAAGTGTCGTCAATGCCTAGATTTTATTAAAGACCAATTTAGTTTCCTCCGCCATTATTTGCTACTGTTGACATATATTCAATTGCACTTCATTTTTATAATGATTCGTGTTTTGGCTCAGTTTTCCTACCTGATGTGCTGTCTTATGCGCTCATTCAGAAAATGCAGACCATATTGCTGATGCTCGCTTTGTTTCATCAACTCAGCTAACTGCACGTTTTTACAAAGTGAGCACTTGTCATCATGCACGACCCGTGTGAGTTTCGATTGCACATTATTTCGTGCGGTAAAGTGACCCATATCGGACTGGAAACGCGAGGGGGTTCTGGTTTTTTCACCGGAAGAAGTTGTTTTCCGATGGTGAAACTCGGAAGACGATGGGCCTTCCTGAGCCCCTGAACTCTAAAACCCAAATGACCGCAAAACTCAGTTTGTGAGAGTAGCACGGGACGTAATTTTCTACTTTAGAACTCTCAACGTAATTTTCTATACACGTTTTTGAACTCAAGAAAGCTCAACTCAACTTAAACTAGGACGACGCTGATCGGCAGTTCGAGCCAACTCCATTCTAGGCATTTGTCGCTCGTACTCAAAAAGCTTTGCTGTATAGCGATGTCTTTCAACCTGTTTAGAAAGATCGATCTGAGTTTTCAAATTTCAGACCCTCATAGTTTAGTACGCTTATTATTTAGTACGTTCTTTGCACTAAACTACAAAAAACATTTGGTGAAAAGGTCCCGAAACTTTCAAGGCTATAATGACAGCCGATCAGAAAATTTCGATTAACTTTGTTTTTATTATTTACCTCAGTGGAGAAGATGCTAATTTCATCTGTAGGAATTGACAACACTGATTGCTTATCGTTCCAGTTGTCCTCAACTTCTGCTAAAAAGTCGACCATGGAGTAACATGTTACAACTTTATTTTTAAAGGTATCTCTATTCATTTTCTCTGTCTTTGTGTGAGTTTATAGGGTTAAAGGAAACTATCAAAAACAGCTTATAAATAAATTTCTCAGCCATGTCGATTTTTGTCTTTGACAAACATTTACCGGCTACCGGCTTATTTTGATTACTTACTGGCTTAAATAAATTAATGCTGAGGCTACTTTCAGGCTTTTTTTCCTTGAACATTTAGCGCCGTCTTTTTGAATTTTATTCTGCCTATTCGCCCTTCTTTAGACTTTGAATTAGACTTGCCAAGACTTTATTCCGATTATGAGGTATGAAACAACAGGAGTTGATCAATCAAGACTGCTATATATGAAAATCACAACAAAATTGTTTCTGAATAAATATTCGAAAAAGATTTGAACTTAGAATTGCCCAGAAGCCTTGGTACTTATTTGGCGTTAGTCTAATACTCCACAGACTCAAAATAAATTTTCTTCAACGTTTATTACATAGTTCACGCCATTGAAAGTTTTGTTAATAAAATAAATCTGGCATCATAATTCCAACATCTAGAAGTAAAGACGACCTGGGCGATTGAATATCCATCCAGTACAATCTCCTAAACTTGGGCATTTTTTCATGTAATTAGACCATAGATTTCAATTATTAAAACTTACTAAGGAAATTATTTACCTGAAGTGGCTTTACTTGACCAATTTAGTAAGTAGAGCTCACTTTCTTAAAAAATGGAAATCGCTGTGGATTTTACTTGGAAAACTAACCACGTGACTTCCAAAATGTGTGCAAGTGAAATCCAAACGAACATCGAATCGAAATTAAAAAAAAAACAAATACGAATTTTGGCATCTAAAGTCCTCAACTTGGGGGCGAAAAAGGTTTTATCAATTACAATAATAACCCGTATATAACGTATATAACGTATATAACTGTTTGAGAGAATTGAAGGTTGCTGGTCCTTATTTGATTCATTGCCTTTCATCAAAGTGGATATGCCCAAAATTAGTTAGACAACTTTTGAGGAAGCTTAGCGCTAGTATCAATTTCAGTTTCTAATTGAATACTTGGACACAACGTGGAGTAAATTGCTAATATTTTTGCGATAAGCTGTTTCCACAAGCTTCAAGAAAAAAAACGATCGTATACAGCAACAATTTATATGGTAGCGAGTCACTATAATTATTATTTGAAGTGCAAACAACTACTTCATATAACTTATATCCACTGTTTTTTCTTTTGTCATTACTAGAATCAACTTTAAACGCTTTTGGGCGACAGTCTGACATAAATTTTTAATTCATGACACGTTCACAAAGGGATGTGTCTGATCAAAATTTGATTTCGTTTTTCAAATAAGAACATCTAAAAATGAAGTGCTGATTGAAACTCCAATGGAACTTGAAAATTTCAGGTGCCTCACAAGGGCAATTAATCTTTTTGTATCTTTGACAGCTGAGACACAACAAACATATCTGTGAAAATATGTTTTTTTATTTATGTCGATACGAATTTGTAATCGAATTGCTACTAATATTCTCAATTATGTTATTAGTTTAGTTAAGTTATTCGACTACATTAAACACTAATCATAGAATTTGGAAACAAAACCTTAGGTAACTTTTGAACTTTTGAAATACATAAAAAATTGAAGAAATACGGATTGTTAAGCTGAACTTCTAAATTTTGGCAACGGCTCTATTCATCGGTTCTTTTTCGCTGTGCTCTACTCTCATCAATATGAAGGTGTGCCTCAGGTTGAGGTGCCAGGCGGTAAAAAACTCTGACCAGGCCATCCCAGATCGAAGTGATCTCTGATCAGAAAATTGTGCACATGACACATAGTGCACGCTCGAAGTGCTCTCGAAAGCATCCCTTATCAAATCATCTCAGACTAAAGTGAACTCTGATCGGACAAGCTCCAGGCAGTTGAGCAACTTTTTGTGTGCTCGAAGGTTTTCACAAACTGCGTTCAGAAAGAGCGACAAAAACGACATACGAAGGCTTTTTGTCAGCGTTGTCGAAATCCTCGGTATTGTTGTAAGGAGCGTCGAATTCATCGGAGACGCAGGTTTCAATTTTTGTTTTAAAAGAGATCTTAACATATGAATTTACCGCGATCAACCGATATTGTCCATGAAAAGACCATGCTCAACCAAAATGCGTTATGAAAAGAACTTGTTTTGACTTTGGCAAGAGCCTCGACTGTATAAAAACCCAGAAAAGGTAAACGTAGACAGTGTATATTGACCACAAAAGCATTTCTAGACGTTGTATTGACAACAACAATATGTTTTGACCAAATATTGACTTAAAAATGACTTGTCCTGGTCAAGACAGTTTTAATCATTCAACGCATGGTCTCTTCATGGGTCTTTTTTAATTAAAAACAAACAAATATGCGTCCTAGTGACTCAATTTTTGCGAATTATTGGCTACCGCGATTCTTTGATTCTTTTTCACTATTTATTCAGGCTTAATTTTTTCTTGTTTTGGAAATCTATCGTGCATTAAATTCACCTTTACTCAACTTTTTGTAACTTCATTTGTAACTGGTTTTTTATAGTGCAGTTTGTAATGTCCACGCCATTTCAAGTCTCTGGACCTTTCTACCTCAAATGGGTGTTAAATCAATCATTTCCCTTCATTCAGGGTTTCGAAAAATTTCTTTTGTTAATTTTTTTTGTCAAAATATACTTTTGCACTTCTTTTTTTTTAAAACCGACAAAAACCGACAACTCTCACTTTTAAATACCGACGAAAATTGATCAAAAAGACGAAAAAAAACGTAAGGGTTTTGATCGGTTTTGACAAAGTAAAACAGACAAAAATTTACGATTTCTTACGTTTGAATCCGACGAAATTTTCTGCTCTGAGATCTTAACATATGAAATTACCGCGATCAACCGATATTGTCCATGAAAAGACCATGCTCAACCAAAATGCGTTATGAAAAGAACTTGTTTTGACTTTGGCAAGAGCCTCGACTGTATAAAAACCCAGAAAAGGTAAACGTAGACAGTGCATATTGACCACAAAAGCATTTCTAGACGATGTATTGACAACAACATTATGTTTTGACCAAATATTTACTTAAAAATGACTTCTCCTGGTCAAGACAGTTTTAATCATTCAACGCATGGTCTCTTCATGGGTCTTTTTTAATCAAAAACAAACAAATATGCGTCCTAGTGACTCAATTTTTGCGAATTATTGGCTACCGCGATTCTTTGATTCTTTTTCACTATTTATTCAGGCTTCATATTTTCTTGTTTTGGAAATCTATCGTGCATTAAATTCACCTTTACTCAACTTTTTGTAACTTCATTTGTAACTGGTTTTTCATAGTGCAGTTTGTAATTTCCACGCCATTTCAAGTCTCTGGACCTTTCTACCTCAAATGGGTGTTAAATCAATCATTTCCCTTCATTCAGGGTTTCGAAAAATTTCTTTTGTTAATTTTTTTTGTCAAAATATACTTTTGCACTTCTTTTTTTTAAAAACCGACAAAAACCGACAACTCTCACTTTTAAATACCGACGAAAATTGATCAAAAAGACGAAAAAAACGTAAGGGTTTTGATCGGTTTTGACAAAGTAAAACAGACAAAAATTTACGATTTCTTACGTTTGAATCCGACGAAATTTTCTGCTCTGAAAACCAATCAATTCGGATGCATTATGCTCAGGGTTGCGCTGAAAGATTGTCTGATCCGATGAAATTTTGGTTTGGACACTTCGACCTCGGAAAGCATTTTTTCGTTGAGTTGTTTTTTTCATTATAATTCATAAAAAGGTGTATATGATAAAAAAAACTCTAACCTGTCGGCTGTTGAGATCCTCTACCCAGTTTTGTCAATTCAAAATATTCTCGTAATTTCTCAATTTCCAAAGTTATGACCTCATTTGGCGAGATTATTTCAGTCACCATTTCAATACCTTCCATCACAAAACTATGAAAATTTGTCAGACAAACTTTCAAACAATAGCTTTTTGTTTCAATTAGATCAACATCAGTTGCAAACCAGCAGTGGATGTCTGGCTTTTGTAATTTTGTATTTTATTTGTGTCACAGTTTAATAATTGAATTGAAACCAATTTCATGCTGGCGGTTTTCTGTGTAGCATATGTGAGACATCTTGTTTTGAAGTAATTTGATAACGACCGTTTTTGCATAGTTTTCAGATTGACATTTTGACTACAACTGTTTAGCTTAACTAGTCAACCATGAATAACTTTGTTTTCCATCTAAACTTATTTTTATCAGATTTGGCAGTCATTTTCTTGTGCCCGAAATATGATCCAGTCGAACTGAATCTAAATATTTTTTCCATACAGTAAAATGAATTCTGCCACGGTTAACCGTAACTATAACGTTTAATTTGTGTTTTTGTTATCTGATCTGACTCAAGATAGACGATCTGTCAATTAAAATGAAAACTAAATGCTGATTAATGCTTTTTAATTTCTTTTCACTTCGTTTGAATAACCCTTTTGATTTACAACAAACACAGCACTGTAAAATGTCATGTATATTTATGAATCAACTCAGTGAAAAGCGCCGTTTCGAATATAATTGTTTTAGGGTAAGATCTTGTAGGACGCGAGTTGGGAGACGATAATACTAATTGTTTCGAGATCTTTCTCAATAACACGATTGTATAATCCTCATAGGACATTTTAAATCCTAGAAGTAAATCCTATAAGTAAATCCTGCATGTAAAATCCTATAAGACATTAAATCTATCTTTCTACATTGTCAAATTTCGTTGCTCAAACTTTCTCAACGATAGTTTAAGCAATTTAATGGCACGCCATCTTTGCCGGCCACATTTTGATTTTTTGACCCTCCAACCTTCGCCGGTATCAGCGTGGTGTTTGCAACTCAATGAACGTAAAATGCACCTTTGAGTTTTCTCTTGTAATGTACAAACTTTGTAACATCTTTTAATACAATTTTCAACCATTCCTTATCGATGGTATATACATTCGGCTTTTTAATCCCTCAATGTGAGGCAGATGGTTTCTGACACCTCATTTCAAAACAAATTTATGGTAGAGTTTTGGATAGCCCATTGATGTGAAGCAACTGAATCGCGCCGAATTGGATCTAATTGTTGTTCTCCGTTAATATCTAAGGGATTTTACGTTTCTGCGTTTTAATTTCCATGAGTTTTAATAGCAAATACTCACCTTGTTTTGTCGCTTAGTCTTTTAAAATGCAGGTCTCATTGGTTTTCTAATTTTGTTTCAAATCTTTCAGATGTATTCACTTTTAAAAAAAAGATGTTTTGAAATATCATAGGGTCCTTTTATTTTTGATAGTTTGTTTTGTTTTTCACGTTGCTTTGTCAACTTTTTTATTCCTTGTTAGCTAAACGCGTTAATAAAAGTCGGCAGGGGTTTTTCTAATGGGATTCAACTGAAACTTACGTACTGATTTGCTAAGTTACTAACTGTTTTCATGACCATCACAAAGTTTTAATTTTCGAAAAAAGAATAAATTTCCTTTTTTTTTTCATTTTTTCTTGCTTTTTGCTTTTCTGCTAGTTTCTGTAATGAAAAGTATGATCGGCTTTCGTTTGACACCTATCTAAGAAAACCTTATTAATTTTAGTTGAAGACTAATTGTTTTGCTTCGTTGACAGTTTTCGTTCCATAGAAATCAACCAAGATTTTTTTTACATTGGTTACTTTTTTCTGATAAATTTTCGTCAGTTATTCTTATTGATAGAAATCTCCAGAACATTTCAGTTGGCACTGCCTAACCTTTGTTATTGGTTAACTAGCTAATGGTAGCTATTGGTTGAAATATAGTCCATTTGCATCGGAAAAAAAATGGCAAAACTTTGAAATCCGCCTTCATTGGCTGATTTTCTGCTGTAGTAACCAATGTTATGTTCTTTTTAATTATTCATCATTTCAGTTCTACTTCCCTTTTTTGTGTCTTGAAGAATTCGATTCATTTTCCTTTAAATGGAAATTTGATATTTCTCTTGTTTACCGTTTTTGCTTTTTTGAATATTTTATAATAAATATTTTTTGTCGAAAATGATTAACACGCCTATTGTTAACACTTATTGCATTGTGAGAACGTTTTCTGGAGGTTTTAAGACCATCAGTTCTGTTGACGAAAGAGTTTTGCTTTTTTGTTTTCATATAATTTTTGTTATCTTTGTAACTACCTAAGATGATTGCAGCCAAACTGCTGTCAGTTAGGCCACTATTTCAATCAGCACTTTTGACTCGAACTAATGGCGTCTCCTAATTATTACCTCCATGGTCTTCCTTAATTTTTCACAAAGATTTAATCACGCTGCACGATGTCATTTTTTATTTGACTTATATCACTCATCAACTGCATTGGTTGCATTGGTGTTTGACGAAACTTATTACTTTTTAGTTTAATTTTGTAGTGACTCTTTTCTTGGTTTTATTGATAAATCACGTTTGAATTCAATTAAAAATGATATATATGATCACTTACTACAACTAAAGGACGATTGTAAGTTCTTTTCTTTCGTTTCAATAGGTTTGTTGTCAAATGGTCACTTTTTTGCAAAACCGTTGACTGTAGATCTGTTGACCAAAAAGTTGTTCTTTTTTGTTTTCTTTGTAACTACGTAAGGCTGTTAGAGCCAAACTGCTGCCAGTTAGGCCACTACATCAATCAACACTTTCGACTCTAACTATTGGCATCTCCTAATTATTACATCCATGGTCTTTCTAAATTTCTCTCGAACATTCGATCACACTGAACGATGTCATTTTTCATGTGACTTATAATAATCATCGACTGCATTGCTTGCATTGGTGTGTTCGGCGAAATTTATTACTTTTTAGATGAATTTTAAAGTGTTCTTGATTTTGTTCATTAATCATGTTTGTATTCAATTAAAAAATGATATCTATGATCACTTACTACATCTGTAGGACAATTGTAAGCGTTTTTTTCTGCAGTTCTTTTATTTTGTTGTCAAATGGTCACTTGTTTGCAAAACAGTTGACTGGAAGCTTATCTATTTTTTATTTTATATGACCAGGAAATGAAGTCGTGATGAAGTTGAGGGGATTTCATGACAAGATAAATTTTTTAAATTTGATTTCGTCGGTCATTATTTTTATCAGTCATTACAGCGGCAGCAGCAGCAGCAACAGGGGGTTGAGACAGAACAGTTACGAATACAGTATGGGCCATACCGAACACACCCATGACCAACCCTTGACCAGACCGAACAGACCCAAGAGCTGTGCCAGACCAAACGGACCCTAAAATAGCCAGTTTTGATGGCGTAACAAGTACATACACGAAATGTACCAGACACGAATTGGTCAAAACGGAGGTTTATGTCCCGGCCAATTTCTCCAAAACGGCTGAAATAAATTAAGCGCCATTTACAGGGATTCAAGTACGGCTCAAGTTGAGTTCAAAACAATAAACACATCAAAAATTGGTTCACTCTACGAGGAGATATTCCAACATAAATGTACCGTACCAAATGACAAAAATGGACAAGTACGGGTCACGTTGCGCTAAAATTCACCACCGGAACTACGTAAAACTACATACAAAATATATATGGGGAGACTCCCCACTAAATGGGGATTCTAAAACACTAATATTTGTTGGGTAAATTGCGTGTTTTGTTGTACCGAAAAATGGGTCACCCAGAATAGCCCGAAAATTCGACCTATTTCAAATTTGGATACTCAACTTTTTGATTAGGTCGATTTGAGAAACCAACCAAACATTGCAAGCAAGAGGGGTTCAATGGCAACAAAATGTGACCACTTTCGTTTAATTTGATTCAGTATTTCAGAAGATATTAACAAAACACTAATTAACACCCCAATTTTTGGTCTATCAGCGAAGCCCAAAATCTCCCGAGCCGACGAAAAACAACATGAAACAGCTTTCCCGGCGTATTTTTGGGTGTAATTCTGGTCAACTTCGACGTTCTAAGTCACGGCAAACCTTCATGGTGAGGTGGGAAAAAATTTGCCACCTCAACATGAAGGTTATGTTTTGTGTGTTTTGACATAAAACAACATCCACAGAAATTTGATGAAATCGTGAAAAAAGAAAAATTGTTGAATTAATCCCATTATTTGATAAAATTAGCTTCAAACACTTAAATAGCGACTAGAAAACACAAAACGCACGCCGAAAAACTTGTTCAATTGTGCAAAACAACGCTCAGCCATAAAATTTGAGAAGAGATTCATTTTTCCGCATCGATCATTTAATAACAGTTGTAAAGAATGTTTTCAGGACTGTGACTAACCATTTCAGAGAAAAACGTTTTAATAACAACATATGAAGCCAAAAATCTCTCGTTTGGGTCAAAAATTGAATGAGAAATTAGAACAAGTAGAAAACATTTTGTTCCTTTATTAATGTGATAAAACAAGTTCTTTCCTCCAACTTTTTGATTAGGCCGACTTGAGAAACCAATAAACACCGCAACCAAGGAGGATTTAGTACCAACAAAATGCGACTACGCTCGACCAAATTGGCGGTGTAGTTCAAGGAAAATCGTCAGAAACAATAAGCGTGCCCTCAAAAACTTAATTTTTAATTCACTTTTTTCAAAGTTAGACATTAATAACTTTTTGATTAGCCCGAATTGAGAAACTAATAAACATCGCAATCAAGGGGGTTTAGGATCAACCAAAATGCGACTATGCCCGGCCAAATTGGCAGAGTAGTTCAGGGAAAATCTTCAGAAACATTATGCTTGTCCTAAAAAATGAAATTTTTACTTCAATTTTTTCAAAGTTAAACATTAATAACTTTTAGATTAGGCCGATTTGAGAAACCAATAAACACCGCAATCAAGTGGGGTTTAGGATCAACAAAATACGACTATGCCCGGCCAAGTTAGCAGAGTAGTTCAGGGAAAACCGTCAGAAACAATAAGCGCGCCCTCAAAAATTTAATTTTCACTTCAATTTTTTCAAAGTTAAACATTAATAATTTTTGATTAGGCCGACTTGAGAATCCAATAAGCATGCAATCAAGAGGGGTTTAGGATCAACAAAATGCGACTGTTCCCGGCTAAATTGGCAGAGTAGTTCAGGAAAAATTGTCAGAAACAAAAAGCGCGCCCTCAAAAATGTAACTCTTACTTCAATTTTTTCAAAAATAAACGTAAATAACTTTTTGATTAGGGCGACTTGAGAAAACTATGAACCCTGCAAGTAATGGAAGTTTAAGGCCAGCAAAACACCACAATGCTCATCCCGTTTGGTACAGTAGTTTTAAAAAAATCGTCAAACACATGAAGCGTAACCCGATTTTTGGGCTATTGGGAGACCCCGATTTCTCGCAAATTCAAGCAAAGCGACAGAAAACGGCGCATCGTTGGAAACTCTGAACGCAATTTAAGTCCACTCCGTAGTTACTGAACACCCAAAACCTCTAGTGTGAAGTGGGAAAAAAATCCCACTTCGCCATAAAGGCCAGGTTGTTTCGTGTGTTTCGACAAAAAAATAACTCAAACAAGAATATCATGTTTTGGCAAAAAATGAAAAATTGTTGAATTGCCAAAAACAAAGTCAAACAAAAGCTTCAAAAACCCAACCAAAGCCTAAATATTACAATTTGCAAAAAACAAGATCCCAAAATAGAAGAATAACAACATCAAAACTCAAAAACGTTTTGAAACATTATATTTTCCGATTTTTCTTAAAAATACAGCCTAATAACGTTCTGAGAAGTTTGATTTCAGTTACAAGTTAACTATTGGAGAAAAGAAGAAAGTCTATTCAACAAAATGCGACTATGTTCGTCTAACTTGGCACAGTAGTTTGGCAGAAATCATTAGAAACGTGAAGCGTGCCCCGATTTTTCTGCTAAAAATATATAGTTTTCGCAATAAAAATTCAGGAAAGCGACACAAACCTGCCCCTCCAACGTAATTCAGGGCGCAAAATAAACGCGATATTACCTCTGTGGACGCGGAAGACCTCTTCCACAAAATAGAAACAATTTCCTACCTCGCCGCAAAGGCCAGGGTATTTTGTGTGTTTTGACCAAAATTGAACCCAAAAAAAGAATTTCTTATTTCACGAAAATTGAAAAAACATTGAATTTAAAAATTAGGGCTTCCAAAAGATTCATGAACCCAAACAAAGACTAAGTAACACATTTCCCAAGTAACTATAACACACAAATAAAAGAAGAACTGCGTCAATACTAAAAAAAAAACACTTAAAGATTTTTTTAAAATTTTTTTTAGACTTAAAGCTTAATAAAAATTTAAAAAACTAATTCAAATTTGTTGTCACAAAGAACTTATTATCAACCAAACGCGACTACGCCCGTCTAAATTGGCTCAATAGTTAGGGAGAAATCATCAAAAACGCCAAGCGTGCCACGACTTTAATAATATTAAAATGTTAACAATATTAAAATTTAACTCAAAATCTAGCGAACTGACTTAAAACTGCCCCTCGGACGTTTCTTCATTGCTATGTGATGTCTTAATTGGATTGGGATTGGTTAGACAAAAGTATATTGCTTTGTACAATTATTTTATTGTGATACCTTGCGAAACATCAGTTATAAATAGTCGTAGTGTTGTTTTCTCTTTGAACTTAATTAAAAAAATTAGTTAGCATGCGATCAACGACGAAGCTAATGTTTGATTTACCAAAAAAGTGAGCCTGACTTTCTGTATGTTGAGCCTAAACTATAATTGGAATGAAAGAAGAACAAAAAATTAAACTTCTTTAACTTACCAGTTCTTTTCGAATGAAATAACTTCAAGGACCTTCACACCAATAACTATCAACTTAAGGGATCAAATAATTTCACATAAATCTCATGAGGAAGATACTTGGAATTGAAAATTAGAAGAATCTTCTTTACGACTACATAAAGACCCTCAATTACCGATATGATCGGTAACAAAATTTTCCAACTGGCTGTTTCTTTATGAATAACTTGTTTGATTAAAAAATGAGAGGAAGATTGAAAGTGTTTGTTTTTGTCGTTTTATAGAGTTGGTTAAATAATCTTAAAATAGAGGGATTTGGTTGGTGATATTGTCTCTAGTTATTTGTCGAAAAATTTTTTTTGAATTCAAAATCTTGCAAGAAATTTGCAAGATTCTTGCAAGATTTCACATTCAAAAGGCGTTTACGGAAAAAGTCAAATAGTTTGATTTCTGCTGATCAAAAATTTTTATTTCAGTCATTTCGCTTGGTTTTCAGTTAGTTTGAGCTACAAAAATACAAACATAAAATTTCCAGAATTTAAAAACTTGCAAGATTCTTGCAAGATTTTGAATCCGGGCTAAAAAATATTTTATTGAAATCGGTTTTGTAATTTGTTCAATAAACAATAACTCGCTTCAAAGATGTTTTCTAAAACATTTGTAACCTGATTTATTTTTTGCCTTGATTGATATCTTGCAAGATTCTTGCAAGAATCTTGCAAGTTTCGAATCAGCTTGCAAGATTCTTGCAAGTTTTAAATTCACTCATCACTAGGGTTGTTGTCAAATGGTCACTTGTTTGCAAAACAGTTGACTGGAAGCTTATCTATTTTTTGTTTTATATGACTAGGAAATGAAGTCGTGATGAAGTTGAGGGGATTTCATGACAAGATAAATTTTTTAAATTTGTTTTCGTCGGTCATTATTTTTATCAGTCATTACAGCGGCAACAGGGGTTTGAGACCTAACACATACGAATACAGAATGGGCCGTACCGAACACACCCATGACCAACCCTTGACCAGACCGAACAGACCCAAGAGCTGTGCCAGACCAAACAGACCCAATGCCGACCAAGGGCCAGACCGAGCAGACCCAAGGCTAAGCCTTGGCCAGAACGGAGAGACCCAAAATTGACCATGGGCAAGACCGAACAGACCCAAGACCTAAGCCAGACCAAACAGACCCGAGGGCGAAATTAGGCCAGAACAACCCTGAGCCAGATTGCACAGACTTTGGTAATCCTGAGCCAGACCGACCTGAACATGTAAAACTACACTGATAGAATGATCATTTATGCGTCTGAAGTATTAGTCCCTCAACTTAAACTATTTTAACAGTTTTCTATCCAAAAGAATCTAATCAAAGAACCACAGAGAAGACAGTACTCGAAATTAAGTGTATGTTTAGCTGTCTATCATAATGTTGCTAGTTGCAAGAGGTCGGCTGCTGCTTGCAAAAAGTGGGATTTATTCTGTTTTGACCCCCCCCCCAGTTTAATGGGCTTTTATGCCCCTTTTTTATGGTGAACGTGCTATTTTGTTTACATTGCTAAATAACAACAAACAATTTGTAACTGAGGGGCGTGAAAAACACCGGGGGGGGGGGGTGGGAGTCAAAACAAAACAGATCCCAAAAAGGTGATTTCGGGGCTCTATACGTATTTGTTTTTGAAGAGGGCTGGCCACATTATTGGGCTGGACTTCTGTGCTTTTATCAGTCCAAATAGTTTGCCTTTATTAGAGCTGTTTTTCTTAGTATTACCTCTCCAAAATGTTAAACAGACTGAATTTTTTTTTCTGGGTTGCTCCGAAAAAAAGTTATGGAACAGACCGAATTCCCGGTATGAGCCAGACCCATCAGACTGACGAATGGGTTTGAGCCAGACCAAACAGACTGACGATTAGGTATGGAACACAGACCAAACAGACCAAAGACCGGGTATATGCCAGAGCGAACAAACCCAATTAAGGTATGGTCCAGACACAACAGCCTGACGTCAAAGTATGGACCAGAGACCTTTTCAGAAACCAACCCTTTTAAGGGATGCAGCAGAACCGGGTCGAGGAAAAATTGGAAAAATAAGTAAGATAAGCGGTGACAAGTTTTTTTTGTAATTCTTTATAGTAAATTTCGTAAAATTATATATAGTAAACGGTGAAATTACAAAAAGTCACCGCATTTCAACGCCCTTACAATCATTTGAACCTCTCACCTCATGCATGTCAAACACTTCTTCTTCCACTGCGCCATCTATCACTAACTTCTAGTTTTTTTGTTTTGATTTTATATCAAAATTCACTCTACTTTCTTTAAAACGTGCGCGGTAAAGTTTTGTTAGATTTGCAATTTTTAGCGGTTAAATTAAATATTTTAGCGATGAATGAAATGTGGTGATTTTTTGTAAGTTTATCGCTTACTCTAGTCGTGTAACTACATAAATTCACCGTATAGAAAAAGGTGTCAAGATGATTTAAGATTAAGGGGTAATTTTAGAGGGGTGTGGCGCCTAAATTTAACAATTCCTCCCTTACTCCCCATTAGTTTCATCACATTCACTGCTGATCTCACACAATTTTTAACATTTTTTTTCTCAGCCGTTAATTTATGCAAGTTCACCGCTGAGTTAAGCGGTCAATTTGTGTAATTTAATCGCAATCACCGCTTATAAAATGGACATTTTTTTCAGAGCGCCGAATTTATGTAAATTCACACTTAAAGTCAGCGGTGAACTTATGTAATTTCACCGCTACCAGGAGATAAAGTTTTTTTTCACCGCATTCGCCGACTGATTTATGTAATATCACCGCATTCACCGCTTATCTCGCAAAATTTCCCGCAATCACCGCTTATCTTACATAATTTTGCGTTGAATGGCAATGACACCTCGACCGGGGAACAAATTGACGACATGGTTCGAGTCAAACCGAACAGACTCGATTAAGGTATGAGCCAGACCGAACAGATCCAATTCAGACATGAGTCAGACAAAACAGCGCGACCGAAAATGTAATCAGACTATGAGCTGGGTCGCGTTGGAGCCCCTGTCTGCCACCCAGGTCTATCTGGTCTATACTTGTCTTTGGTTGAGGACGTTATCCTGGGTGGGGTTCGGGGTACGAGCGAGCGTGGGTGGTTACACCTGAAATAAACAATAATGCAACCCGTTGGTTTCTTGAAAGGTAATAACAATGATCGTTTCGAATAATGATTGATAATCAAGGTGGCAAAACTGATAATGTACTTCATAATCTAAACTGAAAACCACTCTTTTGTTGACTTCATAGTAAACAAGGAGGCTCGTTAATGTGCGTTCGCAAATAATACTCCGACCCAAACTGATCTCTCCCAGGTTGAGGTGCCATCCAGAAGTGACCTCTGATCAAACTGTGCCAGACGATAGTAACCTCTGATCAGACAATCCCAGACGAAAGTAACATCTGATCATACTAATGTGCGCTCAAAACACCGTGTGCACTAAATGTGCGCCCAAAACTGTCCCTGATCATTCCCATGTCCCAGTGACCTCTGATCAGACCCAACTCAGAAAATTGCAAGACGATTGTGCAACCATGGCCCAGACAAACCCAGACCAATTTCCAGACGATTGTGCGCGTCATATGCCCTCTGATCAGACTATCCCCAAACCAAAAATGCTTTTATTCGGACCACTTTCTAGTAGAAATTTAATCGGGTCAAGGAGCAAATTTAAAGTGAATCAAATTGATATCCCAGTCTTAAAATAGTATTTAGAGATACGATGCGAATTCATATACTTTACCTGATTTACCATATTAAAATAAAGTTCTAAATGCTCTTTTACATTTTTTTGAATAAATCTTGAAAAAATCTATGTTGAAAAAACTTATGGTTACATGGATTTAAAATAACATGTCCACTTTTCTTTTTAAATTCAATTACCTTCTTCTTGATAAATAGATGTTGATTATGTTAATTTTGTTGTTTCTTCATGTTTATTTTGATCATCGTACTGCTTATCGTTCAATATATCTACTTTTACTGAGCTGATTTTTCTTTTCCATATAACCTTTTTTATGACAGTTCGATGAGTATTCAAGTTTATTTTATGTTTACCTAATTTTACTTTCGAAAAAAAAAGAAATCAACGCGTCAAGGAGTTAATGAGTTAAATAAAGTATACCGATTAGGAGGAAAATTAATATTTGATACGGAAACTTACCATTTTTGAGAACAACGAATTCTAACTATAGTTGCTTTTAATTGAGTCATAGAGTTGTCCAAACTAAATCAAACTCGGTATAGAGCATCTCCTGTGTAGTTAGAGTGTAAAGCAAAGAAGAATTTTTGCAATAGCTTGTCTAGGAAAAAATTTAATTTTTCATACGGAAGTTTGCGAAATTCGCGATTAACGAATTTTAAAATTTATTGCTAAAATTCTGATTTATTACGCTTTGCTTTGTTTGGAGATAGAGTTTAAGTCTGGTATTTTACCTAGTGCTCTTCTCAAAATCTCCTATAGTTGTTTGTTTGTAACTGCGCCGTAGCCTGTCCCAGCCTGGTTGAGAGAAGGAGGAGGGAAACACCTCCAGAAAACGCAGGAAAATCTCAAAGGTTGGTTTTTTAAGCAATTTGAGACAATTTTCCGAAATAATTTTAGCTAAATGTTATAATTTGTTTTGTTATGTTCGGTTTCGTTTGAGGAGAGTCTTAGAGCGCCGATTTTTTCCGTTTGTTTGGCCTCAGTTGTCCTATTGTTGTTTGTTTGTAGCTGCGCCGTAGCCGGTCCCCAGGCCAGTTGAGACAAGGGGGAGGGGAACGCATCCAAAACATGCTGAAAAATCTCAAAAAGTTGTTCTTTATTTCAACTGTAGATTTTTTCCGACAGTATTTAACTTATTTTAGCTCTCTATGGTGCCTATTATCAGACAATTACCATCCAGAACAGACCTCTGATCAGACTATCTCCAGACTGAAGTGTCCTCTGATCATACTATTGTGCGCTCGAATGGGGACTAGGATCATAGCATTCCCATCCGAAAGTGACCCCTGATCAGACTATTCCCATCCGGAAACGACCTTTGATCATTCCATTCCCATTCCCGAAGCGACCTCTGATCAGACAATTCTCATCCGCAAGTGACTTATGATCAGACCATTCCCACCCGGAACCAATTCCCAGAGCCTGTAATTATGGTCTGGGAACACACCGTGTGCGTTGGACTTCGGAAGATCATAGGTCACTTCCGGATGGCACCTCAACAGGGTACATTTTTGATTTTAACAAAATCTTTACATACCCAAACTACTAATTGAATTACATAATTCCATGACTCACTACATCGCTCACAAGATCTGTCATTAAAAAGACTGCGAGAAAGAATTAAACAACAAATAAACACAAAAAAGATAACTGCAAAAACAATATCTAAATGTAAAAGCACTTAGAAGTGACATCAAAATAAAATCAAGTAAAACCTTAGCTACACAATTTTCCCTTTTTCCTAACTACACGGCAGATGGGACTTTTTTTTTGATGCAACTAGGTAAAAGGTCGACAAAAAGAAATAATGAGGCAAAAATCAAAAATCAGTCTACAATTTTAAAAAAACGATTCACAAATTCAAACGTCTTGAAAACCCTTAGCCTTCAAAGAAGCAATTCTTGCTAAATTTATTGAAAATTTATTACAAAAGGACTTGTAATTGCTCACACTAAGCCAAAGAAACGAACTAAAGTTGTAGAAAAACTAAAAAAACACAAACAAATTGCGATAACACAAATTTTTGAAACCATTAAATTTTATTAGCTTTTATCTGAATATTGTTTCCCTCATTTCAATGCTTAGTTTTTACCAAATAGGCTAAAATTACACTGAAGGGTTAAATAAAATCTCTCGATACTTATTTGAGAATCATTGGGACCTGTTATTACGCAAAAATGCTAAAAAAAAAACAGAAAAAGAAACACAAATATTGATTACTAACAAAGTTTTTATGAAAAGGGATATCGTTGATCAAACAAAATATCAATTAAGATATAATATCATTGGAACTGTTATTTTTTGAACTACATGGAATTGAATGGGACCTCTCAGTGATGACAATAAGTTACAAGTTGTCGAAAAAAAACAACAAAAACCGAAAAATTTGAAAAATTTTTGAAGACAAATATTATCAAAAACTTTTAGACTAATCACTATAAACTGATTGCATTGAGAAATTTTTCATTCAATCCTCAATTCGATGCTTACGAGACCTCTCAGCATTTTACGACTACAAAAAATTAAGAAAACAGTCAAAAACGGCAATGTCGAAAAAAATTCAGAGATAAAGGTTTCGGAGCCATTAAAAGTGAAATTTCCAGTAATAAAAATCTATTTTCGATTTTTTAGCAGCAGAGTGATTTTTTTTGTTTTTAAAAAAATGACTTCAAAAAGTTAAGAATATGAACAAGTATAACAAAATCACGAAATTTTGAAAAACACATTATCAACACCATTAATTTCTATAGTATTTAACAGAAGTCAAAAAGTACGCTAAACTATGCATCAATGTGAAAACTGTGTTGTTTTTCATTCATAAGTTATCAATAAGACATCACAATAAGTCTTATGGCAATGAAAACAACAACAAAGGCAGGCAAAAACTAAGAAATCATTAGAAAAAGCGAGAAGAGAGTTCAGAAGCCATTTAAACAAAAAGCTTTTCTCTAAAAACTTTCTCTGCGATCCATTGAACGGTTTTTTTAAGCAAATGGGAACTATCAGTTTTAAGGTAATGTTTTAAGAATTCGAAAGGAACCAAATTAATGAAAAAAGAGTTATGAAAACTTGTGGCATCGAAGTCATAAAACCAATAGTTAGAAGTCAGAATTGCTATCCAAACAAATTTTGGTTGCAGGAGAAAAGAAGGAGGTTCTGTGATTACTGAAAATGACTTACAGTTCAGAAACATTTAAGTTTGAGACCGGTTAATTTTCAAAATAATTTTTAAAAAAATATTTTTTAAAAAAAATCAAAATTTCATTAAATTTAAGAAAACTCAGAGTAGAAGATAAAAGAAAACAAAAACGAATCCTAGAAAACGGACTTTTTTTGTTCATCGAGCTTCGTTTGACTGTTATCGAGGTTTGTCATTAACGGAATCTTTATATGAAAAGTGACTAGTCTATAAGTGACTTTAAAAAAACAAACAAAAATGCGAAAAGTCTTCTAACAAAACAGCTCTCAAATATAATTCGAGTTTTTTTTTTATAGTAAACCTAACTATGAGACCAAAACTAGCAGTTTTGTCGCCTTTCGTCTTTAAGGACTGAAAAGTTTTTTCATTCCGTAAAGTGAGATGTAATCTTGAAGTATTAGTTTTACAGAAAAAATCTTAATTTGATCGAAAATTATGCCAAAAGTGAACAAAATCATACCAAATGTCCTATGTTCACGCAAAAATTTTAAAACTCAATAGCTCCTCGAAAAAAAGCGAAATTCAAAAAAATCTTTTCAATTTTAATTCTACGCTGGACGAGCTTTATAATGATACCACTCACTTTTCTCTACGATTAATATATCGATCGGCCAAAATTGTCTGAACAAAAAAAAACCAATTTGAGTATATAGTTCCTCCCCCCACAAATGGGGTCGGAAAAAAAATTACATAGCAATGGCTATTTATTTAACTTCTGATTGAATTACTAGCGGACACTTTGATTGATATAAAATATCTTACCAAATGTTGCTCAATCTAAGATCTCCAGCGATTCTCACCATTTTGCAGAAAATTATCTGAAAATTGTTGTCATGTCAAGTTTTTTCTTCGTATCTTATTGTGCCACACATCTTTAGAAAACTATTTTAGTACTCTAAAGATTTCACAGATTAAGATAAAAAGTAATAGGTAAAAACGGTACTTACATTTGTTCGTAATCAAATCTAGTAGCTCAAGATTAAATTGTTTTGTTTTTTTTTGTCTAAAATTTCTCTGGGGACTAGTTTAACGTTCTTTTAATTTCGTCTTTGTCAAAAATGTGGATTATGTCTCTCACATGTGAAAAATTTTGCTTTGTACAATCTTTTAATTTTTATGAATTTATAAGCCAATGTACTCTTATCAGGATTTGAGGTTAAGTTTAAAAGATAAAACCTATTGTCCTATGAAAGTTCTGTAGTGTTTTAAAACTTCAAAGTTAGTATAGGTTTATAAAAAAACCAATGATGTGCTGTACTTTCTGGCAACGGTCTAATATTTCTTTTGTTGACTGATAATTAATCCGATAACCGGAGCTTGTGTCAGTGCAAATACGAGCTGAATCATAAAATATAGACTGTTATTTAGACTGGAAAGAGAGGCTCTACTTGGCACTGAATCCTTAAGCATAACTTCAATCGTCGTCACTATTTTAACTTTATATTTTGCTTTGTAACGTGTTTTGTAACGTGTTTATGTCAGTTTTGTAACGTGTTTAAATTACTGGGTAATAGCAATTTTATCACCATATTTTTGACATACTTTAATTTCCGAAAACAATTTAGAGTTTTAAAAAAATCTTATCTTGTCATTACGAGCGTCTGCCGAAACAAACTTAGTTTTAAAAAAGTGGAATCCACCTATCAGGAGAAAAACAATTAGAAGATTTAAATATCAGTAACTATTCCTCTGATGCTATGTACTAAGATTAAAAAAAAAGTGGAAACCAGCTTCAAAATAAACTGAAAATACTCAAAATTTGGAAAGATTAGCCATGAAAGCCTTTTTTTTATTTTGAACTGATATTCATGTGGTCATTTGGCAGAAAAACGCCATCTGATATGAATGTCAAATCACTTCTGTTCGAGTTAGAATCAATTGAACGGTTGCTCTTTCTCAGCGGTCGTTTGAATCTCGGATCAATCAAATCTTCTTTGGCTACTGGAAATTGACTTGAAACTTTGGTGGATTTCCTTGACATAGAACTTGATCTGGATTTTTCCTCTATGGGTTGCAAATGTTCGATTTCTCTCAAATTTCGAATTCCGGATATTTTTGAGACAGGAGGTTTAGAACCAGCTTTGTTTCGGTCAATTTCGCCTTCAAATTTAATTTTTCGTGGTTTTCGGGATTTAGTTCCTTCGGCTAAACGTTCCTTGAGACCTCTGTGTTCGTAATTTGCTCCTAGGCGCATAATGGTTGCTTGTTTAGACCTCTCATCCGCCTGTTTCATGCGCAAATGCTGCTCGAATATCAACTGTTCTTCGTTTGAGCTGCTTTCCACGCCTGGGACTAAAGAATATTGCTTGTCTCTGAGGGTTTCGAAATCAATAGAACTTGGCTGACCATTTTCAGTAGACACGGAGTCATTATCATCATCAATTAAGTTCCTCGTTTGAAATACGGTCTCTTCATCAGAAGTGGGAGCGTTATTGACTTCAGATTTTCAGAATTGTTTCCTTTTCTTCTTTATAATCTTTTCTGAGTTTTTCTTTTATTTTCCTAATTGCGTGTTGCAATGTTGTGGAACGGTTTTAAAGTTTTCCTAATGTTCTGAATGTACAGAGAAAAATGACAGTGTTTTTTTCGTATACTTACTTTTTTAATTGTAAGTTGTTAACTTTCAGTTGATTGAACGAGAGGAGCCAAAAACTCCATAAAACAGTGTTACCAACAGAAATCCGAGAAATTATATGCTCTCGACAAAGGCACTTAATTTTAATAGCATCTGTAAGCTACATCTGAAAGGAAACAGTTCCGATCCTAAGTTTGCATGTTGTGATAAAAAATTTCTGGCTCTGTTTGACTCCAATAACCACTTCTGATATTCTTGCTCTTTATCATCATCTGCCTTTTCTTTTCTCTGTCCTTCACTTCGTGGTCTGTACTCCGGCACAGATTTCGCAACCTCTTCTTCTTCGGTTTCCTGTGCGACAATAATGCTCTGGGATTCAATTTTTGGTAGCAATATTTTCTCGTGGTCTGACTGTTGCTGTTTGAAAATTTTGACAAATTCCTGCCATTTTTCAAAATCACGCGAGCTCTGACCCTAAAATGCAGTTTTTAATGAACAAACAACAAAACTTTTCAATACCTGTCAAAGTTGGTGCTTAAATACTCCGTTGAAGTACATATGCTTCACATGTTACATATGTTTCACCCAAGCAAAACCTAAAGAAGTCCAATTACATTATCATATTTGTCCGACTCATGTTGAGCTCAACTTCTTTTCATTGCGGATAAGCGCAGTTTTGTGGAATTTAAAAAAAATCGCGTACTCGAAATGAACTACAAGGATAGAAAAATATGGAACTTTGCTGGTATATCCCTGGAAAAATTATAAAAGCAAAAGGTCTCATCGATGGATCATTGTATTTTCATGGAAACAGAACAATTTGTTTTTGGTTAAAATTTTGTATGCCATTCGTTGCTGTTACATGAAGTGCGTTAATATTAATTTTAATGTGATGCTCTTCACAACAGATTATAGGCTGTATTCCAAGGAGGAGCTTATAAGAACAATACTAGAAGAGGAATTTTCATGACCGCAGTAAAGTTGCAATGAAACAAAGTGTGACTTATGGACTCATTTATTTGGACCTGAACTGATCTTCTGGCGGGATTCCATACAAGAGCAACCCGACTAAGAACTTGATCAAGAAAAGGAAGCGAGCCAATATCTGATAAATTTGTCAAAATATATATGGTAGTGATGCTGCATACAAAACAAAATTGTATAGCTTTAGTGCTATCTGCTGTAATCCTGCGTTGATTTTGCCTTTGTTTTTGTCGATATAGTGAATCAATCGATCGAACTATGTCAACTGGCAGAAAGTGTTGACCATCACTACAAAAAGCAGTAGATTTGTAGTAGAATCACTTTTTCCAACTCTGTGAGGGTACAATCAACTAGCTGTTAATTCAAATTCAGCAGCAGAGAAATAGCTGCGAATAACATCAAGCTCAACTGAGTGCGGAAGCTAAAAGCTTAGCGATATTGCTCACGCATTAAGAGCTAAGGCTTAACTTATGTATTTACTTCAGCAACACATGCAATTATGCGCTATATTAGATAGAAATGACGGTAAAAATGTACCTGATTTTAACAGATATTTACACATATCTTTCGCTTAAGATTTTGGGACACTCAATCCAGAATTATCTCTTTTTCAATAACTTTTTCGCGACGAATAGCATTTCACTTCTTAATGACTGGTGGAGTGTATAAAATTTTGATTTTCTTTTATAAAAACAATTTGATATTAGCATTAAGCACAAGTGTTTCTTTTTTTATAACATAAAAGACCAAAATGCTATGAAACGATTAACAATAAGAAATAATAAAAATATTCTTCGTTTGAGTTGAAACAATTATTAAGCAATTCTTACTTAAAACTTAAAACGCATGTATAATTTTTATCTCAATTTTAGTATTAAATTGCTATAAAACCATCGGTCCTGTGGGCTTTTTATAATTTGGAAAGCAAGTAAAGCCATGAGTTTTTTGCGACATTTTGTGGCATATTGGGTGTTCGCTATTCCTTTTACACATCGACCTATGAAAAACTCAAAAACTGCGCTAAGCAGGTGCTTCATGAATAGAAAAACTAAGTTGAGCTTCCTACTTATAGCTGAGGAAAACATATTTTATGGTTAGCATGAAGGTCTTTTTGTGGGCATTTGGGTCAAACATAGTCTTTCATTTTGTCGGAAGTTTTCTTTCGAGGCTCCAGACAAGAATAATTCATCAATCGAGCGTTATTTTTTCATTATAGGTGCACAAGTTTCTTCTTAAAAATTCGCTCGAGCAATTTAAGCAAAATTTAGCGTTTAAAGAACTTGAAAATATCATAGTTGCCACAGTTGGACTATATCATTGCCATAGTATTTGATGATTGAAACTAAGTACTTTTTAGCACGATAAAAATGGGAGATTTTTAACCGTTTTCTCTTCCAAAACTGGGAAATGTTGCTTTTGAAGAACGCAGATTTATGTTAGATTTATGGTTGTAACTCAAATTTGGGAGGAGCTAAACTGGAGCATCAAATTTTTGTCGAGGTACAATCCAGTAGCAAAAATTGAGTCGAAGTAAAAAACGTTTATATGAAAAAAACTGCCCAGGTCGAGGTGTGGTCGGAAAAAAGTAAGAATTGCGATGAATAGCGGTGAAAAAAAATTAATTTTCACCGCAAAGCGACCGCATCTTTTTGCGATGGTTTCGGTGATTCTTTGTAAGATTTGCTGATTTTAGTGGTGAAATTTTGTAGGATTTGCGATTTTTAGCGCTGAAATTTTTGTTTCACCGCTTTCACCGGATTCGAAACCCTCATCTGCATCTCAACAGCTTCGTATTTCTACTTATTGATATTAATTAATTTTGATAACTTATTCCTACTTATTGTTATTGATAATTTTTTTGATGTTTCTTGTGAATTTAAATCAGATTGAACGAAAGTTATGAATAAAATGCGTTGAAGTTTTGTAAGATTTGCGGTTTTTAGCGGTGAATTTTTTATTTTCACAACTTAAGCGGTGAAAAAAAAATTCACCTCTACCAACGGGAACCGGTGAAAATAAAAATTTCACCGCTAAAAACCGCAAATCTTACAACAATTCACCGCAAAAAATATACAGTGATTTTTAGATGTGAATTTTGATAAGATTTTCGATTCTTAGCGTTGAATTATTTTTTGTCACCGCATTCATCGCATTTAACGCTAAAAATCGCAATTTTTACTTCTTTTCACCGCATTCACCGCAAATTTTACATTTTAAAGTGATTTTTAGCGTTGACACCTCGACCCGGTTGACTCAAGATGACAATAGAAATGAGCTTATATCAGGTGTGGTCTTTTCATAAGTCGATGATTAAACTTGTGTACGAGTACGTTATCCGTGTTGCGGATGAAATATTAGCTGCAACAGAAAAAATTCTTTATAAGAGCGAGTTTGTATAGAATTTTATGGGAGTAAATTGGAGGAGTTGTCCCTCCCATGTATGCATGACTGCCATTACTTCTCACCTTCTCTTTCTTTTCTTGGTTTTGCTTTTCACTGATAATTGTTGAGTTGTTACGTCGTCCGTACGCCTTTGCGAATCTGGTTTGTTCAACCACCTGCTGTTGCTTAGCAACCTCCTTCTTCCTAGCTACAGTTTGCTTCCAGTTCTCAAATGATTCCGCCTCATTCACGTCTTGGACAAAAGAATGACCTTGACCCCGGAACTCTATTGTCTCCAACTGACTGTGATATTTGTCGATGTTGTCTGTAGTGTATATTGAAGGCCATTTTATCACTTTTTGTCGTTTTTCAACCTCTTGTTGTTCTCTGAAGCTGTTGTAGTCAGAGACGGATTTGGGACCTTCCGCAGATTGGGACTTCAGAAGCCATTCCTCTACCTGCAAAATGAGAACAAATGATGAAATCTCCTCAAAATATAAACTATATATTATCAAATAATTTATAATTTTTCCGATGTTTCTTACAAGTTTCCACCAATTGATTTTTTTTCGATTTTTTAAAAACCGCCAAAAGCTCTACCAAAATTTACACCAAAGTTCACAAACAGTTTGTTTTTGTTGCAATTATCCCAATTGTTTGTAAGAAATTCTCTATTTTGGCAAAAGAACTGTGGATTCTCTGTAGAGGATTAGTAGTACATTCACAAAGAAACGCGGCATAATTTTCAAATTTAACCGGACTCTGTTTGCAAATCTTTTTGATTTTTTAGCAAAATGATTTTATGGGCAAAATGATGTTAATACAAATTATGGTAAATGACAATGTTGCGGGGGTGCGTTTCTCTTCTATTCAAATGTCTGGTCATCTCCATCACAAACCCAACCAATTTGGGCTGTCGTTTTCTTTTTTAAAAACTTTTATATTTTTTTCGTTCACAAGAAGTAACTAAGATGTGGGGAAAAAATTTGTTTTGTTTCTGATTGCTGTGATCTTTGTTTTTCTGAAAACAGATTACCTTGATATCTTGATCTTCAAACAATTACGATTTATCAGTTCCCAGTTGCTCGTTAGAAGGAATTGTTTTCATTTTAATGATTCAATACAAATTGATATCTTTCCATTTTATTTAACTTTAACTGTTGCTTGCGGCCCAAATAATAGTTTAATCGTCAATTTTTTGCCGTTTAATGCTCATATTATGCATTTGAATTTAGCGCAAAAAGTAAACGTTGTTTTATTTCGTTTTAGAGTCAAGTGGAACCCAGATCAAATGTTGAATTTAGTCACACAAGATTTCGATATTACAAATATGGGTTTAATAGCCCAGACTGATCTTTAAGTCTTAATTAGTACTGATTAAGTGAAATTGCGAGCCTTGGATCAGCACTGTATCAGAGCTCTGATCATGTCACTTTTTAGACATGGCACGTCTTGAATCAAGTCTTAAGTCTTGACAGGTCTTACGCAAGTCTTGACCAAGACTTGATAAGTCTTGCGCAAATCTTGTGCAAGTGTTGATCAGGATAAGTCCTGGATCAATTATTGTATACAATTTTTTGTTGGCTTTTTTCGTTCCATAACGAAAAAAAAGTAACCATACAGGGTGGCTACAAAACTCTCCAAAGTGAAAAGAAGCACGCGAAAACGCGTGCACTTCTATAAAAGGTCACTTGATAGAGCATGGAAAAAATTCTGATATCGCTGAAAGATACCAGTCATGGCCACTCATTTCTGCCCATTCAAAAGAATATTGGTTTCAGAGTGAAGATATTGGACATTTTAATTTAGTTTAAGCTCAAATCAGAAATCGTACGATGTTTTAACCAATTTTAGTTAGTTTCGAAATGCATTAAAAATAATTAATTTCTTCTCAAAACCCTTTTTCGCTTATATACTGCGCTATAATCAAGACTTGTAAATTATTGGTCAAGACTTGGTCAAGCCTTGATTCAAGAATTTCCAAGTCTCGGATAAAACCTGACTCAGGAAATACCAAGTCCTGGCCAAGACTTGACTCAGACTTGTTAAGGCTTGAGCAAGTCTTCAAAAATCTTGAGATCTGAAATAAGACGTGATCTGTACTGATCTGTCAAATTAAGACGTGTACTGAGCTGGAGAAGCACTGATCAAGACTTGAAACTTGTTCCGGGAGTAGAAAAAAAGAACTCTAATGAATGCGTTCGTAACTAGAGCAAATCAACTCTGTCAATTAAAATATGAACTTAATGTGCTCCACGACTCAAATTTCTTCATCCAAATAACAAAATAAAAATTATTGAGAATCCGGATTAAATTTAAGTATACCTACTAATTGAGTTTTGTTATACAATCGCAATATTGATAAGATCGAGATAAAAATTAACAAAAACGAATTGCTTTTAGTTGGATTCTCTGTTTATTTATGTTTCTTGATGTAAAATTATTTCGCAATATTAACTAAAGATTTTATAACCGCGGTGAACGCTTAAAGAATTTCGCCAGAGGTGTGCAGTGATATTTGAGAGGATTATTTGCAGTGATATTTGAGAGTATTATGATATTTGAGAGTATTATAAATTGTCTGTTTCCAAAACCAAAGATTAGCTTTTTAAAAACCTAATTGGATCGTTTTTATTTCAAACGTTTGCCTTTGGTTGACGACTACATAGCACTATCAAATACACCATTATTTTTCTTTCAAAAACCGTAGCTTTTTTTCATTACCGGGTTTTGTTTGATTTTTTCGTGACCGTGAGAAGCTTAAGCAGGTTTTTTCAACATTTTGTAAACATACTCAAAGCTTTGGAGAATTTTCGTTTTCGCAATGATAGAATAGTGTATTAAAAATAACTTGTACAATTTCTTAAACTCTTTTTATGATTACTGAGACGCTTCAAAAAGTGATAATTTTTTTATTGTGACAATGAAATTTTGAACTAAAGAATTTTCTGTTAACTTAACCGAAAATTGGCATTTTGCTTGAAAATATTTTCCTCTCGAAATAATTTTTTGATATGAACTTGCCTTGTCCTATGGTAGCAAAACATACTGTATAATTCTTTGTAAAGAATCTTTTTCTAGGCGTTATCTGTCGTCTTCGCTACATGAGCTACATCTTCTTTAAAAGCAATAGCAAAATAAAAAAAATATTGACGATTTTCAAGAAAGTCATTATTAAAAAACCAATCCAGAGAACAAAAGGAGCCCAAATGTGTTTTAAATCTGATATCTTATTATATTCGAACATTGTTGAAGATCGAAATCTTGTGAGATAAACATTCGTCTTGCAAGATCCATCATTGCCATCATTTAACGCGAATTTTTTTCAACATTTTTCTTGATAGATGTTCCTATTTGAGGGGTCAAAACACCTATGAAAGGACTTAATGAACCAATTATCAATATAACGAGATTTTGGCTCCACCGTTAAGGTTGTCTTGACTATGGGTCGGTCCAAAATGACTTAGTTTGCAAAAATTTGATCAAAATGAGATCTGAAAAGCACGTAGTCTAACAATTCTGGGTGTATGAAAAGGGCAATAGCCCAACAGTGAAAAAAAATTGGGTTCATAGTCACTTATTGACAGTGTAATTGTAGAAATTGAACGACCAAAACTCGACTTTATAACTCTTTGAATGAAGTCGACCTATCAACTAGGGCTCTGTTCCCGACTAGGGTAAAACAGAGAAGAATGAAAAACTCAAAGTTCGCCAAGGGAAATCAGTCATAATTAACAGCAAGAAAAGTGAATAAAACACTAAATGCAAATGAGAACATTGTTCTAAAATCGGATATAAATCAGCAGTTATCAGATTGATATCTTCTAAAATTTAGTTTGTTCCCGCGCGTGTCGCTCAATGCGCGACGTCTGAGTTCACTCTCGTGTTCATTTGCCGGAGAAGGTGGATTGCCAGTTTCGATGTCCCGATCAGTATAATGACTGCGTCGTCGACATATCCAAGGTTGGTCTTTGCACATAATGTTGTACTTAAACCATCTGAAAGTTAACGTGGACCCTACAAGGTTGTGAACGGTTTCTTCCATATTGACGTCTTATATGTGTTGAGGTTGCCTTTAATTGCCCTGGCAGTAATTGTCAAAAAATGTTGTTGTTTTTTAAACTTTGCTGAGCTGCACAGCAGCCTCGAAGTTGTTTACTGCATATAAACAAGTGCAGTCTGGCAGTTTTTGATTAAAAATGCCTGCCGACCATACTCCCTCACCCTGCAGCTCATAATGAAAAGCATCTAGTGATCAAGATCAAGAAAATGGACTGATCTACACCAAAATACCAGCATCCCTGCTTGCTCATCAAACAAATTTCTTATTTTTCATAACGGGTCATATATGATTCTTAGTATCGTAATAGGTCACTTATGATTTGTATGATTGCTTAATAGTCATACAAGGATCATAAACAATTCCATAACAGCTATATACCAACTGGTGCCAATAAGATTAGCAGTATTCGGCCTTCTCATAAGACTTATTCCCATGAACATTTACAACGCTCTCTTATGATTTCTTTGATCTCCTACAAGTATAGAGCATGAATTCTTTGATGTCATACAAAGATCGTACTAGGAAATTGTTATTTGAATTGTATGACATCCTATCTGACTGTTGGACCTGGTTGGTATCTAAAAACTTTCTGCTTAAACGCTTTTTTTGTTAATTTCTCATACAATTTTTGTCAAAGTTCTCGCAAATTTTACACTATAAACTAAAGGCAGGCGCTCAATTTTCCGGTTAGCTAGACAAATATACTCAAAGTGGACCATAAAGTCTACAAGTTTTAGACTGAAAAAAGTATGAAAAAGGAAGAAACAGTTTCCTGGATTATTGAACGGAAAGAGTCTGCGTGGCACGCTAGCGAAGTAAAACATGTAAGGCCCCCTGTGTTGAAACATACTCTCATCAGGGTGTCTTCGCAAGGGTCCTGGTCCGAACCCAACAGATGTTATTACATTCACATCGCACATTTCGCTGTAATACGACTCGATGAAATTCAATGGGCGACTTTCATCTCTATAGTCAGTAAGTTCTAAGAAATAATTAGCAGGAGTCATTTCCATCAATTTGTAACCGTAGAACCAGTAATGATATTTCTGACTCTCACAGCAGTTTTCTGATTCCGTTGGGATGCCGTAGAAATTGTACCTGGTTTCAGTCTCAGTTCAGGAAAATGTGTTACAAAAGTAATTACGAAAATCATAAACGAGCAGCATTTTGTTATCTCGATCCCAAAAATTACCTTGAAAAATATGCAAAAAGAATTTAAGCTGTCAGAAACGACTAAAAACAAACGGAAAAAACTCAATATATGATGCTAGCTATAACAAAATTGTTTTTGCTGCAGAGTAGCATAAATTGTCAAAAAATGCTACCATTATTTTAAAAAATCTTTATTTAGCTGCAACTATTGATGCGCTCTTGAACCGAGCCTTATTCCATAAAAGGAAGTTAAGCGTTTGCACAAAGCAGAAGTGTTTGCACAAAGCAAAAAAGTTAAATATTCTTTTCAACATTGTCTCTGAATGTCTATAATACTTCAGTCGCATGACTATAACGGATTATTTTTTGGATGGTCAGCCGAAACATTTGTAGATGAATCTTGCTCGAGACCCGATATTAGTATTGAAAGATTCTTTCAAGATTCTTTCAATATCTTGCGAAATTACATTTGTTGCAAGATATCATCGAATCTCGAGTCGGGAAGTAACCTATCCTGTCTCATTGCAAGGCATCTATCAGATTATCAGTCAAAACGTACTTACACACTTCGAGGATGAAACAGTGATTCCGTAATAGAAATCTCAGTCAGTGTTTTCCGATTTTAAACGCGAAATTGAAAAGTGGAATCTACGTTCTGCCGTAAAAAATTTTTTTTGCGAAGCACGTTCCCCAAAAAACTGTGTAATTAATTGTGATCAATTAGAGTAATCGGAGATCAGTTGTGGTTTATTGCATAAGATCCCTAATTTTCGCAATCATAAAAACCGTAATAGATTAAAATTTTTCGAAATGCCCTTGCCGCCAAACCTAACTATAATCACATTTCTTTGGAATTATTTTTCATTTTAGGCTACTTGATTGCCGTGCGGAAACTACTTACACGTCATTTAAGCGCTTTCCACATTGGGACTCAAGCGACGTTTGGAAGTACGAGCCACATACTTTGCAGCTAGTTTTTTTTTAGATCCAGTAGACGCTAGTAATGCAGAATGAGAGCAGATTTCTGTTGTTGAATTGGTTTGTACCGATAAATTCATAATAGTATTTGCCTTAGATTTATCTCTCCAGTAAACAGTCTTTTGTGGTAATTGCTTTTGGTCAAAATTGATCAAATTTGTTTAATTTTGACAGAACTATTTTATCAAAAGTTTGCTTTTTAAATACTAATTGACTTTAAATTATTTACTCCTTCAAATTTAAGAAAAACTTTGTGAATTTTTTCCAAAACAGTGATCCTACAACGTTGTTTTATTGAGTTAATTATTGATAAAAAGAAAAATATGTTTTTAATCCACATCTAACTAAAAAAATAGCAATGCGATGAGTCTTACTTGATTTCGATTGATAGCACAAGAGAAGAAAATAAAGAGCCTCACAACAGTAAAATTGGAATCAATTTCAAAAATTTTATTCGGAAACAGACTCATTTTTGCTTTTACTTCAAATTTCACCAACAGAAACTGCAGGGATCAACTATAGTTCAACCAAAAGATTAATGTAGCTCAACCAAAATCAAGCAGCCCTATGCAATGGTATACCCAACGGTATACAATATGTATAAGGCTACGAAAAAAAATTATTTAGCAGCATATTTAATAGTCAGATAATTTGAGGTTATCTCGTGTGCCGTAATATCTTAAATTCGGATGTTATTATATGTTATACCTTAAAACGCACCAATTGAGGATCTCGGATAAGAAAATTTTCTCAAACTGTAAGGAACTTGCGCAGTTTTATGCCAGAAAAGAACTATTCTATCGTCACATAATTAATTATTGAACAGCGAACTGATCCGCTTATTTTATGAAAATGTGGAACATTGTCTACGTTTTATGACAAGAAAAAAATGTAGGAGATTGCCTAGTTTCTGTGCGGATTCAAAGAAAATTTGGTTCGAAAAAAAAACAAAAAAACTTCGGCATATCAACTGATAACAAGTTGTAAAAGTATACGAAATTTTTTATCAAGATTTCGTTTAATACTATAGGTTTGAGCAAACATCATCAAGATTTACAAAGATGTAGTAAAATGGATAGATAATTTTGAACAATTCACCTCCCATTAGATAATTAACAGGCAAATGATTATTTTTGCAAGATTTTCTATTGGATGAAACCTCGGCATTAAAGCGGTATACTTTATATTATGTGACTTTTTATGTAAATGCATGCAAACTCTGGTTTCCAAGCTAATGGTTTGCAAGTAGTGTAATTAGAACAGATAACAAACAAACAATTTCGGCAAATTAGGAGCAGATAAAAAAGATACAGAGTGCAATTATGACGACTTGAACGATAAACGAATCGGTTTTTCAACATGGCAAAAGATATTCGAATGGTTCGTTAAAAACGAGATAATAAGATTTTTGATGTGTTGTCCTGACTTTTTCTGGGTTTTCTATCTTAGATGTCATCAACCCGGGTCGAGAACATTTTTGAAAATTATACAGTGCTGTAATGCACTAAGATTCAAAAGTTAAAAAATATGCCAAAAAATCTTACATAATAGTGATCAGAAATCATTTATATTGATTAGAATGGCTCCAATTCGTAAGAAACTGGAAAGTGATGAATTTTTAAAAAGTTCAGCTCAATTCTTTACGTTAACAATTCATACGTTGAGCGAGTGTTGAAGCACGCTCGCCCGTATCTTAGACATCACTTAATTCACTACTTTTGAACGTCTTCCATTAAATTCAGTTTGAATAACATTGATTAACATTAATAAACCTTTTTGCAAAATTGCGCTGAAAAAATTCTTACGTAATTTGCGCGCATTTCAGCTTATTTTTGCACAGTTATTTCTGTAACCTCATTTTTATGTAAAGAGGTTTCTGAAAATTTCATGTAATCGCAATTTTATGAAAAGAGATTTCTGAAAATATTAGCGCTTTCAGCGGATTTCTTACATCATATTGCGCTTAGAGCGACGTGACACCTCGACTCGAGAAAATCTTATCCGGTTTTGGCAAAGAAACCCTAGTTGTTGTCTACTTTTGCAATCAATGTCACGATACTATGATGATACTGCATGTCTTACCAATGTGCGTGTCTGGATTCAGTAGATTACTTTTGACGTTCAGTATAACAGTTCCGCTTTTTGAAAAATGAACATAGAGCGAACTAAAGCTATCCTTTGGTACACAGGAGATATCATGTCCTCAAATATCTGTATTAGTTGTTCCCTCCAGCGGGTACGATTGTCATAAGCAGCGCCAGCAGTGTCAAGATATTCATAGTCATATTCCTGTGCGTTAGTAACGTATCCTTGCAGACAATAAAAGCTGCTTTTCTCAATACAAAGGTAGTTGTAGTACAGACTGCGGTATTCGTACGAATTGCGATTGGAAATGGCGAATATTAGAGACCTCCAACTGCTGTTGGCTGGTATGTCACAGTAGGTTTTCGGGACGAAAAAGTAGATTAGCAATTTTAAAACTAAAAATGATAATAATAAAGACATGATACAACGAAAGACTAAGTTACTTCTTTGGCTCCAATCTTGTGTTGGAAACTTCACAAGTTCAAACTTTGCTGACCTTGAGAGTAAACAAACAAGGCAAAAGAACGGCAAGGTGATGCTATTTTGCATCGAAACAAAGCATGAACACTTTGATATTTGCCAGCTCTGCTTGGTTAATTCTAGGAGCAAATATTAAATTTTCTTGATTAAAGATTTGTTTAGTACATGAGGACTCGGAGTCGCAAAAAGAGGGACGTCGGGTATTCAGCCTCCAAATGACACGGTCCAAAATGAGTTGGGAATTTCGTCAAAAGGGAAGCAATTAGGAAGAACCGTTTATTGAAAGAATACTGACTCAAAATTTTTTTTTTATAACTAAATCAGTTTATTGAATCATTCACCGGCAAATGAAATCGCACAAAATGATTCAATTAATTACAACGTCAACATAGCTGCAGAGGGACCTACACAATTGGGTTATCAATCGGGTCATTTGTTGAGCTAAAGAACCCACACATTCGGGTTATTATTTGATGGGTTGCAATATTTTGTGAAAGTCAATTCTATCTAAGTGAAAATAACTTTGTCTGAAGTTCAGTGGTTGCTGTTTAAGAAGTTTGCGCGAGCCGCATTGTACTCGCAACACAGTTGATAATATTGAAATTGAGCGAGTGGAGCCGTCAAATACGAAAGCATATAATCCTATCCCGGGTCGAGGTTTGGCGGTAAATTTTTGTAAGAAATGCGATGGAATGCGGTAAAAATAAGTAATATTCACCGCATATTTCTTGGATCTTGCTGCGGTGAAAGCGGTGGATCCCGGTGAATTATTTATTTTTACGTATACAAGGGAATTCTTACAAAATAGAAACTGCCGTACACGGGTTCGAACCTCTCACCTGCGTGTCTACAACTTCTTATTTCACTGCGCCATCTGCCACTTACGTCTTTATTAGTTCTTCTGAACTTAAATCAGATTCAATAAACGCTGAGAAACAAAAACGGTGAATTTCCCGGTGAATTTTTGGTGAAAAGTGCGGTGGAATGCGGTGAATTATTTTTTTTTACCGCATACATCATTTTCCTTACGCTAATTTACCACAAAAATTGATGCAGTGAATTTTTGCAAAAAAATGTGGTGTATTTCGCGGTTAATTTTTATAAGAAATGCGGTGAAATGCGAGGATTTATTTTTTTACCCCAATCACCACAATCACCGCATTTTTTAAAAAAATTTACCGCATTTACCACATTTCTGACAAAAATTTACCCAAAAGCCTCGACCCGGGATATGAACAAAATGTTCCTAAAAATTTTGATATATTTTCACCCCTACGATTTGAGACATTTAGCACTCAGAAAGATAGAATAAGGAGCAAAAATGCTGGTTGGATAAATAAAGGGCGATTAAGACCAATTTTTCAACGCAACTATTTTTGTGGAAGGTTTAGAGCTAATAATTGCCAACAATGTTTTACTAGAGGAATTTCAAAATTTGCTTTTTTCGTGATAGGTGAACTGAAAAACAAAGGTTTTGAAAAATCCTGGCCATAAGCAGCTCAGGTTGCAATACTGAGTTGAGGGAACAGATGGCAGTTCATCTCAAAATATGAAAAAACACGAGACTTTCCTGCAAAATATAGAAAATTGAAACTAGAAATTTTTTCCCTCAGATACATTATTAGCTAATATTTGGAAAACTATTAAGTAATCGTATAACTAGTTACTCAAAACTAAATCTGTAGTACAAAGACAAGATTGAATAGACACTAAGATTTAATAGACAAGATTTTAAATATTTAATCTGAAAATATTAGGCGGAACAATTTATAATTTCAAACAAATATCAGATTCTGCTGAAGTAATCCGAAAACTAAATAATATTATAATTATTATTTTCAAGGAAAAACTACAATCGTTAACGAAAATCTTTATTTTAATTTTTTTTGTACAAAAGAAAATAAACACTTTTGAACATTTTAATTTTAATTGCTCTGAAATTTTGTTAAAGAATTGTGCGATTGCGAGATTTTATTTAATAATAATATATCGTGAGATATTTTTTCAATAAAAAACTTTTGCTTATACTTTTTATTCGAAATCAATGATCCTCAAGTTGCTTACGCTTCAAAGTTGTACAGGAAAAGTCACACAGCACTTGGTATTTTATATGTGAAGAGCATTCACCGTGAACTGACTTGGTATCTCGTAGATTGAACGCAAGAAATATTGGCTAATTTTTCCCACCGCCACAATGTTTATTTTTTGGCATCTGATGGCTGTACAAAAATGACACTTTCATGTTGTTAAGATGTCGTTTTTCGTTATTCATTTTCTTGCTGAGTTATTCAGAAAAACAAAGGTATATGGATTATTATGGCAATGAATAATTTACCTCCTGTTCAGATCAATTAGCTCCTTTTCTGAAACGAGGCTCTAATTAATCTTTGTGGCTAAATTTGCCGGGTTCTTTTTGCGAAAGAAAGAATATATTTGTAAGGGATATTAGATTAAATATCAGAAAGCGAAAAATTGCGGAATACGACGTTTTCGTAATTGTTGTTTTTGTTTTTGATCATCTGATTTATGCCATGAAAACTGACTTCTAAACCGAAGACATCTGGTAGATATTTTTGATGACAAAAGAACCATAAATTTGCAATTAAGTGCTCCATTCAATCTTTTTTCGTCCATTGAAACAATAAGTGATATATAACTAAAGTTAAGAAAACAGTGACACTGCAATAGAGATAAGGTTGTCCCAGTTTAGGAGATGATGGTTGCTCTTAATCCCAACCCGGTGATTTGAAAGCCGAGCCTAAAAGATTTTTTTTGAGAATTTTTTAAAGGTTTTTTGACTGCAGCTTTAGTTTGATTTTTTCAATCGAGTCTTTCTGCATCCAAGAAAATTAGAGAAAGATGAATAATGAATAGATTGAAAATCAGCAAAAAGTTTGTTATAGGAGACATTTTCCCAAAATATTACTCATATAAATTTATAGAAATGATGTTTTTTGTATAAGCTACCAAAAAAAAACAATTAAAGTGCAATTTCCCAACTACTGCAAAAAAACGAGAAAACAACACAATTTTTGAAAAGTCTTGCTTTAAGACTTTACAAGGATTCAAACATACTTACATTATGGAAGTTGTCGCCAAAGAAAGGAAATTTTATATTGCAATGAGGACCTATACATGCTTTTTCTATTCTCAAGTTAAAACACAGTTTTCGCTGGTAGGAATGGGCAGCGATTTGATTTTAGACAGCAATTAAAAGAAAAAGTAACTTAATTAAATTAGTTTTCATAAGGTGTTTTCTTATTAAAGTTAAGTCCTGAGACTGATTTGAAAATGTTTAAATTGTAGATCTATTTGTTTAATTCTTAGCAGTTAAATAATATGGTTTCCTGGTCAAAAACTAAAATGATCCAAAGGACTCGGCTAGATTATATACATATATATATATATACACACACATATATATATATATATATATATATATATATATAAACATTTGTTCGTTATAGAAGACCTAAATTTTTCCACACCCTAACCCTAAAGCTAAGCAGTTCTGGAACTCAGTTCAGGGAATAGATTACAGTTTGCCTCAAAATATGAAAACACGAGTTTTTTGTGCAAAATATAGAGAAATCTATCTTCGCAATTTCTTCCTCGCAAACAGTAGTGGCTACGATTTCAATTTTATTTGCGAACAATGAATGAAATTTTTGCTCGCCTGGCTTCATGAAAAGGACGATTATAAAAGTTTCCTGTTTTTAATAGCACAAACTAGAAATTGTTACCACATCTCGGTCACAACAAAGAAAAATGATATAATAATTTTATGTAACCGAAGTTTGTGACAGGTGAAATTGAATTACAGCATAAATCGATGCTTAATTTTTACAGGAGCAATTGAATGTTGTCCGGTTTTAAAAACAATGTTTGTTAAAAATTATTTTGAGATAATTGTGATATCAAAAAAATGACAAACGTTTTAATAATATCAGGAGATTATGGTTACCAGTATCCAAACGAACAAAATATATATAAAGAAATTTATCTCATTAGAATGGTATTAGCCTGTACAAACTGCTCCACCATGTTTAAGTTGAATTAGTGACAAAATTTTGGAATTGTTGCATGATTTATAACAGATGTTTTACAAAAAGATAATCAATTTATCGCGATATCAAAATTTCTTAGCTGTGATTGAGAACGATTCGTGGAGATTACGGTTTGTATAACTCTTTGCAGGGATTAATTATAGATTTACATAATTTGCAAGATAACTGCTATTCTTCGTTTCCTCAAAAAAGAAAAATTTCACTTGTCTCTCGATGACTCCTTTCAAAGCATATTTGAATGAAATCAAAATCAAATTTTTTTGTTCAATAAGGGAACTTTTGGTTGTAAAAATTCTTGTTGCTGGAAGCACAATATTTCACCAACACAACCAAGCGATGCAGAGGGCCGATTGTTCTGTTTTGCTAGTAAACACAAAAACCAGTCAAGGAGGCTCGGTAATCTGGCTTTGCAAATGAGTTTCCGACCCCGCTCATGCACATTTTTGGCTTCATTGTCCGCCAAATGAGAAAGCAGAAAGAGAACAAAAACTGTCCAAACGAAAGATTCTTCAAAAAAATTTGGCTAATGAATAAATATGCTTCCAACTCAAATCACTTAGAAAGTTGAATAATTCCACGTTAGTTGGCCGATGAGAACTGCCATTATTCAGACTACGAGACAAGACAAACAAAAATTCAAATAAGACCAGCAAACATTTACATCCAAAAATCAATGTCTATTTTCTTTTTTAAAAAATTGCATGCTAACGAAGTCATAATAGATTCAAAGAAAACCTAAAATGAACAATTAAATTTTTAAATCACTAGAAAACAGCAAACAAGTCTCTAATGAGGCTCGGTAACAAGTAGCAAAAACAAACAGGGCGAAAAAAGGGCTAAATAAAAGATACATTTTTTTTGATAACAAACAGTTTTGATTATTGAAAACCATTAGATATCAATTGAAATCTTTAAATAGATTATTGCTCATTAATGCCTTAATATGAAGACATTGGGACTCATCATCGTCATGAATGTGTCGTACATCTTCAAAAACAATAGACAAATTCAGTCGAAAAACACAAAATGCATTAAACTTCGCAAGAAAACGGTGTCGAAGCCCTATAAACAGTAATCTATTCCGTAAAACATATGATATAATTAACTTTGCCTTCTTTAAACACCAATAATAAGATATGTGACCTATGGATAACAAAATCAGGTAACAAGTAGCAGAAAAAGGAAAAATTAAAAATATTTACGTTTTCATTTTTTGAAAACAAGTAATTTCAATTAATGACAACCTTTAGATATCAAATGAAATCTTTAAATAAGTTATTGGTTTTTATTACCTAATATAACAACATTGGAACGTTTTTGACCTGTTTTCAACCAGAAAATGTCGTACGTCTACAAAAACAAATTCAGACTTGAAGAGATCCATTAAATTTTGCGAGAAAAGATTTCGAAGCCGTTTGAATCATTATCTATTTTTAATTAACTACAGCCAGCTGTGAACACTAATAATTAGATATATGATCTCTGAATAATGAGACTAGGTAACAAGTGGAATAAAAAAGAACAAAGATAATTGACAGAAGCTGTGGTACGCATATTTGATAATTCGCCATACGGAAATGAAACAATTTACCATATTATAATCAGTTAGTAAGAGACATTTGGTTCTTGAAAACGGGTTTAGAGTATAAACGGAACAAGTTTTTGTTTCTTCAGCATGAAAAAAGTTTCAATAGTATATGAGATGATTTTTGGAACAACAAGTTTTAGAAATTGAGGTTTTAAAACCATTGACAAGAATTAACATATATATATATATATATATACATCTAAATATATATATAAATATATATATATATATATATACATCTAAATATATATATATATATATATATATATATATATGTACGTGTGTGTATGTGTGTGTGTGTGTGTGTGTTTGTGAGTGTGTGTGTGTGTGTGTTTGTGTGTGTGTGTGTGTGTGTGTGTGTGTGTGTGTGTGTGTGTGTGTGTGTGTGTGTGTGTGTGTGTAAATAACAATCGTTTTGCACTGACTTGCATTTGTTGGCTAGTTTTGAACTGATAGGCCATTTGATGGCTAGTTTTTAACAAAAAAGAAGGATTCACTCTAGGCAATAACAATAATTGCTCGAAACAAATGTTTCTATCCACTATTTTGAACCTGAACTCCACATTGCTGCAAAATAACTTGACTGAGACTTGAATATTAATTTTCATATATAAAGCACGGTACAAAGAAACTATAACCACGTTCATGGAGCATTTTAGAATTACCCAGAACATGATATGATAGAAGTTTTTATCAAGTTTCATTCATGAGGGTTGCAAGATACCTAGCATTCGTAAAGTTGGTACCGGTAGCCTGGGTATCGTCCGGATGGTATTCTGGCTTTACTGTAACTCGTTAACCGACGATGGCGGAGTTCAAATTCATGTGAGCTGACAGGAGCGGGAGGATTCCCAATTCCACCTTCAGTGCAATCTAGTCTTATTTCCCTAGAGTTTGTTTATAAAGGAACTAATTCCAATATGAAATATTTACTGTTCCGTTTATCAAAAATTATGTAAGAAGTCGATAAATATATCAGACGGAGGAAGAAGACGGAATAGGTGGATAAAGGTAATAGGGAATTGAAACAAGAGAATTGGCTGAATGGGTGGAATAAATATGCAAGAACTGAGCGGAAATTGAGCGCGAAGTAAACAAAATCAATGATATTGGTGGAAATTGATTGGACGAAAAAATTTCCAAAACACAAGATCTTCGGAATGGGATAACTACACTGAACCAGAGGTAGATCTATCTAACTACAATTGATAAGAGCACATATCCATCTCGGAAACATTAAAAACGTCTTGATATGAAATCGAAAATCAACCGGCTTTTGAAATCTTTCTTGGAAAATATAACTGAGAAAATCTCATTTGTATATCCGTTTATGGCCATTTCTGCCGAGCATTTTTTTTAGGAAAAACACACACGTTAGAAAATGACCTCTTAATTGAAAAAGATCTAAATAAGAAGGATTTTCGACAATGGGGCTTAATAAAAATATTGATAGGAGTGGTACATAAATATAGTTGATCACGGTGCAATTCTTTGACGATTTACTTAAACAAATCCGAGACGCATTTCTCATTTATAATGACATACAATTGTATTAAAAAAAACATTTAATTTAAGCGAGTTGAGCACTACAATATTTGGAAAAATACATACACATTGTTTAAAACCTTTGAGTTTTGAACATTTTTGAGATTGTTACTTTGACTTCAATTTGTACATCACATTTTTAGGAAAATCGACAAAATCGATGCAAGAAGCGTTGGTTTTGATCCTTATTTGATATTCTCGTTTAAGTTGATTTGTTGATATATTATGTAAAAACTGTTGCTTCTCCTTGTTATTTTCAATCGCTCTGTGAGGGAAATTCAGTTGTCTCTTTAATCTGGTTTTTAAATGTCTTAAGACGCGTTCTTTTGTGAGCAATTCATGAAACAACAAATCATTTGTCCATGAATGGTGAAACAAGGCGGCTCAGCAATGTGCGATGGCACATAAGGTTCCGACCCCGCCCATCCAAAATTTTGGCATAATTGTCTACCAAATGAGGAACAGATAGAAAACCCAAAATTTTTTTTGGGAATCCCAAAAAAACCAAAAAAGCCCATGTATTTTTCAAAAAAATTAAATTGTGTATGAACGGTAAGACAGCCTCCAAAGCAAATAACTCAGTGGAGTAAAAATTCAAGCATTAAATTTCTGTGATATGCCAATATAAAGAAAGCGAGTCAAGACGAACATCAAAATCAAACAACAACAACAAACGTTAATTACATAAAAACTTTTGGTCCGTTTTAAATAACAAAATAATAACTGTTCTTATTCATTTCTTTAAGCGGCTAAAAAGAACAACAAGAAAACAACAAACAAGAACTCAATTGAAACTTGCCAGAAAACGCTGTCAAAACCGTCAAGCCATATTTCGGCCCTCAAAATATATTCGTTTGCGCCCTCTTCAAACACCGATATTGTAGTATTTGGCCGTTTATTAGTGAGACTAGGTAACAAGTAGACAAAAAAGAGAAAAGAGCAATTATGTAACAATTTTGATTTTTTTTTCGAAACAAAATTTTATCCAAAGTCATGAAAAAAATTAATTACAAAATGAAATATTTAATTAGGGTCGTTTATTCATCCAAAGGAGTTCATTGAGACCTGCAATTATCCAGAATAATTCTTGCGTCTACAAAAAGAACGTCAAACATGACAAAAATCAAATTAATTTACTTTTTTTGTGAAAAACCGGTGTCCAAGTCAGTAAGGTCATGACGCGTTCTTAAAAAAAATTGGGACTTCAATCCGTTTTGACACCTTCCTCTGACACCCATAATGTCATATTTGACCTGTAATTAACGAGATTAGGTACCAAAAAGAAAAATAAAAAAGAACAAACTTGCGAAGTTAAAAAGTTTTTTTTTTTAGTTTTGGAAAACAATTTTTATCAAAGTCATGAAAGCCATCAACTATCTACTATAATCAGAAAAATGGCTCGTCTATTCTTCCAAAAGACGCCAGTGAAACCTATCACTATACTGGAAATTTCAAACAACTGAAATGACAAATTAAAATTGACAGTTAAAGGAAAATTAAAAAATTCAATTAATTTCTTGAAGAAAGAAGTTTCGAGGCCGTTAAAACGATAATCTATATCTTTAAGGAGTTTAATATGCTCAATTGTGTTTCAATTTGAACGCTAATGATGTGAAATGAGATCTGTCAGTAATGTGATATTGTGACTAGAAAACGTGAAAAACTGGCAATTTTCTAAAAACAAAAAAAAATCTGAAATCTAGTAGTAACAAAGCCAGAAAACAATAACTTCAGGCTTAAAAGCGCAATCGAAACAAAATTTCAAATCAGTAGAATGAAGATGCATTCTTTCCTGGCTGACACTAAGCTACAAGTTGACCAAATTAAGAAAAAAAATGGAGGAAAACTTCATTAAGCAATTATTTCTTTAAAAATCATTTTTTTTAAAGTTTTTTTAAAAGTCGAAACGATCATAAACTTTCGAGTAAAAGACTTAATGCATTAGTTTGGATCTGCTTAGGAAGCCAATTGGACCTATCACTCCTGAGCTTTCATTTGATATGTTCTGTTCTTTATTATTTAAAAAGGTCTTTTTTCAAAAAAAAGACCGACTGATTGCAATCCGAATTCTTATTGGATTGTAACAGTCCAAGATTGGCCCAAAACTAGCCCTGCTAATGCTTATCGTCCGTTAGGAACCATTGATTTTTCGATTATTGTAGATATAGATAATTAGTCAGTTGAAAACTCAAAAAAAAAATTCTGCATTTTTGATAATAAACGAGTAAAGCTAGCAAAAAACGGCAAAGTTTTAATTACAGAGCACTCTCAGCGGAAGTTGAAGTAAGAATAGCCCCCTTCTGATTCTACAAAAATTGTATTAGTGTTGTTTGGGGGTGTAGTGCCGGCAAATTTTATCAAAGTAGACTAAAGTAGCTTATTTCGTGCTGTTTTTGATGAAAAAAGGCTGAATTTTGAAATATTTATCCAGAGTTTTTGATCTAAAAATTTAAATCAGAATAATCAACAAGGCTTGTTTGTCCTTAAAAAAAATTCAATGACACTATTCTTAAAAATTACAACAAATTTGAAGAAAACTGACGAACAATTAGGCAAAAATTTCGGAAAATGTGAATAAAATAACGTGAATTCACTCTACTTTTTTCAGAAGTTTAAACCTCGATAACTCCCAGTAGAAAACGAAAATTAAAAAAATCTTTTTAATTCCATATTCTACGCTGGACGAGCTTTCTAATGATACCAGTCTCAACTCTCTACGATGAATATACGGATCGGCGAAAATTGACTGAACAAAAAAACCCATTTGAGTATATAGTTCCTCCCCCCTCAAGAGGGGTCGGAACAATAAACAGAGAAAAAGCGAGAATTCATAGATGAACAAAAACAATTAAAGCATTTTGAACCCACCAAACAAATGAAAAAAGAATCTCAAGGACAGCTTTGGTATGCTACTGTGGACCTGCAGTTTGAATTCAGATCCATTCGGCTCAATGAAAGTTCTAAAATTTGTAAAGAGATTGAAGGACGCTAAAAGAAGTGGACGGGTCAGTCTTACCACTGGAAAGCTGAAATTGCAGCAGGGCCTATCATTGCTGCTTTGGGATATCGTTCAGAAAATTAGGCTGGCACAAAAAATCTCACGGAAGACTGGAAAACGGCATAGATGTCCTTTTGTACAACAGTTAAAAAACGGACAGAAGTATCGAATTATCACTTATTACAAACGGGAAAAGTATTAACCGCAGTGACCTTGAACAGATGGAAAGCTTACGTCGACAAGGTCACAACGGAGGAACAATGTAATCTTAGGAGAAGCCAGAAGAGAATGAGGGACGGTAATACTTAAAAAAAAAACAAATCTCATAATGTTGATTTTCATTCAACTTGAATTTTTTTTTCGACAGTTGATTAGCTCTAGTGAGCATAGCCAATGTCTTTTTGGCTCAAAAACGACAATTCCTGCTCTTCTCGGGCTTTAAAAAATACTTTTATAGACGGCTCGTAGATTTAAAAAACGACAATTGTCGACCATCCGTATATTCAATAAAGACGTTTGATGACTGATGACAAAAATGACAAAAACAGACTCTTTCCCTTAAATAGAAAAAAAACCGACGCTTGTTTTGCTTTAAAATCAACAGTAAATGACGAGTCTTATGTTCATTATCAACAAAAACAATTGAAACCGACGAAAAGACTTAAGGCCTTTGATCGAATATGGCCAAAGTAAAAATGGCGAAAACCGACGATTTTTACGTTTAATTTGAATGAAAGTTTTAATTCGGGAAGCAAGCTCCATATAAATGTGTGATGAGAACTCTGGATGACCTGCCTTTAACTTTTCGTCCGACTGATACTTTTGCGGTACCATCTGTGGAGAAAAAGGAAAAAATGTCCCGCTTAATTCTAGATCGCACTTGTTCTCGAAGATCCACAGATCCACGGCTGATCCATGCACATTATGTTGCGCTTGAACCAACCAAAAGTCAAAGTTGCTCCCGGATTCCGCCGAGGAAAAAGAGTGGGTGGGAGATCAGTGAAGTAAAACATGTAAGGTTCAGATCCAGTAGGGTCCGGTAACATCTCGTGTGTTTTCAAAGAACCCGGGCCAAAACCAACGGTGGTTATTATGTTCACACCACAGGTCTCGCTGTAATAACTCTCAATGAAATTTAGATATTTATTGGATTCATCATTGTAATCTGTGAGTTTTTGAAAATATTGCAGTGGCGACATTTTCAACTCACGATGGCCGTATGTCCAGTAATGGAATATTTGACTTGCACAACATTCCCGCATTTGAAGCGATAATACGCCAAAGAAGTTGTAGATGTGGTAAACTTGAGACAATAAAATAGTTGGTATTCAATTCAAGGTATCCAAAAAGATGTAAAAAAACGTATAAGCAACTCAAGTGAAGCTCCAACTTATGAAAATACTCAGCTCTAAATTGGCGTCACTGTTATCCAAATATTACAGGGTTGAGCAGCCTAAAATCAAATAGAGGAAAAAAATTTGATCGGCAGGGCAAATGTATTTTTATAGCTCATTAAAGTCACTTGAAAAGTACTGTAAAGCCTAGCTGAATACTCATCTGCAATGAGATGCGTAGCATCATCGCAAATATACAATGGAAAAAGCAGTGTTTTTTAGAAATCACCGAGGGTCTAAAACTGTATCCAAAATTGGGAAGTATAACAAGAGTAATTGGTTAATGAACATCAACCAGTATGTTTACGATTGTTCCTCTGTATATTGTGCCCGAGCAGATTTTCGTTACGTTCATTGCCGAATCCAGTCCGCGTCCTTTGTGACCTATTTAAAGCGAAAGTTAACAGTTGATTTTCCTGATTTTGCGTAAATGACTTTGCATTCAAAAACGAACACCAATCGCCTTTAAAATTCGTAAATGAATTGCCCACCATAAACCTTCCTTGGCAACCATATCCAAGCCAAATATGGAGTTTATGGCAACTTGGCAATCATACAGCTGACAAAGGAAAATGTCAAAACTGATTAAAAAACTCTTAGAATAACCCATGCATTGCACTCTGACTGGAAAAAACTCATCAGGACACTTGAAAAAAATGAAGTTCATGGTATCTTGAGAACCATAACCAAGACCATACATATTCGTGGTGCCGCGTAAGACCATGAAAGTAGAAGTCAAAAATACAAAAAAATAAACACGAAGAACAGTTACGCTTACAATTTGTGGCTATAATAAGCCAACGAAAAAGCAAAATCAGTTAATTTTTTTTTATTTCTTGGCACCCATATCCAAGACCACGATAATCTATGGTGCTGCTCATGGTTGCCAAGATATCCATTACTTCTAAACATTTTCATTGGGTTCTAATAAGCATGAAATAGTGAATTAGTCATCCGAAAAAAAGTAAAAGCTGTATTGATCATATGAGAACCATATATGGACCACATAAGAACCATGTATGAACCATATATGGACCATGTAAGAACCATTTAAGAATCATATTTGGTACTAATACATCATAAGTTGTCTAAAGCGCTTAAAGCTTAGATTGCTGTATAAGATTTGTTTGGTTGTTGAAGGAACGCACAAATGTGCTTACAGGATTCTTGTATACCATATAAGAATCTTATTTGGAAATAAAAGCAGCCATAGCAATTTCATATTGAAAAAATTGTCTGGACAGTATATGGGACTATGTATGGCTCTTGGTTATTCCCAAGAATGATCAACCTGGGCATCTGCTTGGTTCATCAGTTGGGTAAAATATGGGTCATCGATACTGAATATACGCTCGTTGAGAAAAGTAGGCCATAAAGAACGTAATTCTATGTTTTGACAACCTTACTAAAAAAATTACTGGAAGAAATTTGTTATTTCAGTTTTTTTAATTCATTGCAATATAATCATACGCCTCTGACGTCAGTAAAAATTGTATTGATAAATCAAGACCTCCAGATCCGACGTGAGACTAAATTTTGCGCAGATGTTGCGCAGCAAATTGATATCTATGATTTGTCCTCTGGAAAAATTGTCACTTCTTACAGGAAAACCAGATTACAATCACTGTCCCGACCTAAATTTGGTGGGGGAGGAACTATTTATACTCAACTTGGTTCTCTTTTTGTCCTGCCAATTTTCGCCGATCGATATATTCATCGCACCAGATTGTGATTGGTATCATTAGCAAGCTTGTCAAGCACAGAATTTCAAATAAATTTTTTTTTGAATTTCACTTTGTCCATGGAGTTACCGAGATTTAAATATTTTTGAATTTTCGTTGTTATGTTCACATTATTTAAAATTTTTGTTGAAAAACGAAAATTTATGCTAATATGTGATAAAAAAATCTTATGAATAGCATAATTGTCTTCACGTTAATAGGTAGAAGAGAGTTGGTTAACTGTTTCAATTAACTGAATTGGCAAAGTTTTCAGCCAAATTTTTGAAAAATCAGCATTATTTTCCGCTTCTCATCATAACAAAAGACATCACATATGCCTCTTTAGCCAACTTTATCCAATTTATCCGGTGGTGTGGGCAACAAACAGCTGAAAATATCTCCGTCTACTGGAATTTTGGCTACATGTATCTCTGGTTGTTAAGAAAGTTCTCTGTAATTAACATTTTTGAACTTCACTTTTTGTTGAACTTCACTTTGTCCATGGAGTTACTGCGGTTTAACGATTTGTGAATTTTCGTTGTTATGTTAACATTTTCAAAATTTTTGATGAAAAATGGATCAATATTTGCTAAAATTTGATAAAAATGTTACCAATTGCCTAATTTGCTTTATGGTAATACGTAGAAGATAGTTGGTTAATTGTTTCAATTAACTGTATTGGCCAAATTTTCAGCTGAATTTTTAAAAATTGAGCATTATTTTCCGCTTCTCATCACAACAAAAGAAATCCCATAAGCCCTTTTAGCTAACTTTATCAAATAATCCCGGTGCTAAGGGCAAAAAACAGGTGAAAATATCTTCGTCAACTGAGATTTCGGCTACATGTACCTCTGGTTCCTAAGAAAGTTTTCTGGAATTAACATTTTTGCCGTCATCCGCTCATTTAAACCGATATTTATGAAGAAAATCTAATTTTTTTGAGTTTCGATTTCCAAAAAATATGCCCTCAAAAATGACATCACGTATGCCACTCTGGTCAACTTTATTCAAATTAACCGGTGGTGCGGACAACAAACAGTTTAAAATATCTCCATTTACTTAGATTTGTGATAAATGTACCCCAGACTCTTAAGAAACTTTTCTGGAATTAACATTTTTGCTGTCTTTTGCTCATTTAAACTGATATTTATGAAGAGCACTTAATCTTTTTGAGTTTCGTTTTCCAAAAACTTTTGTCAAATACTCAGGACAATTACAAATTTTAACAGCCTCGCAGCGGTAGCAAGTTCATTTTTGAACTCATTCTTGGTTTTTGCAATAAAAATGGAACCAAATAGTGTTTTGGGTCTTTGTTTTCTAAATATATTTTTGAAAACTTTTTAATCCTCAATACAGGACATTTTCTTCCCATTCAAAAAAATCACTTAATAAGAGGTCCCTTTATGTCTTCAATAAAGGTCCAATGTTGTGTTAATCATTTAACACAACAACCATACTGTGCTAAATGATTAAAGCTGATAATTTTTGTCTCCCACAATTTTTTTTGTAAATTTATAATAAATTCTTGTATTATTTGAAGTCTTATGACTATTTTTAATTAATGAAATGTCTAATTCGGTATCTTGGGAGCTTTTAAAGAAACTATCTAATGCTTTCGATTGATAATTAATGCTTTTTTAAGGAATATAACTCCACACATTTCTAAAATTCTTCATTTGTTTTTCATATACACAAATTTAGTCAAATTTGCACTTTCAAGTTCTTAAGATCAAAAACAATTTGGATTTTAATGGAGAGCGGTAAAATTTTTTGAAATTCTTTTGAGTCTTTTCTATTTTAGTTACAGACCAGAATGAATTCAAAACAAATTTTGACGGGTTAAGTTTACGTGCAACCGGAAGCCAATAAAAATTTATAACAATTTCAGCAAAAAACTATAATGTTTTTTGGCTCAAACACCGTTTGCATTAAATTGTTTCTGAATTTTTGAATTCTGTCTGTATCCAGTGTTGATGTGCAGTCTTTTGACTTAATCTCACAATGGTGTTCATAAACAGTTATGATCTAAACTTTTTGCCAATTGAAAGCTAGCGACTGTATTGTTTTATTGTTTTGAAAAATTTGTTTTTAAAAAAATAATGGGTTTTTGAGATTTGCCACTTCAAATTTTTTTCCGCAGCTTTTTGAGTAGTCTTCAATAAGGAAAGAAGTCGCATTAAAATTCAAATATGTTAAGCTTTTTTCTGATTAAACTGAATAACCGTCTTCTGGCATCGACATTAAGAGTTTTCTTTTAGGAGACGAATTAAGAGATTTTTTATTAGGGAAAATTTTTATTAAAAAAAATTTTTTCTTTTTTGTTGACACTTTCCACTTTTCGAGATTATCTTTTGCTGTCTTGTTCAATAAACACATCATAGTCATATGGAATATCACATTAATGGCCGTGAAATAAGGCGCAACTGATTATATTCATTAGTTTTAGCGCATAGATTTTGATCTTATAGTCTTCGAAAACGGTTTCTTCGCAAAATTGAAATGGCTTTGATATTTGCCTTTGTTTGTTTTTTGTTGTAGTCATATGAGATTCTGGATAATGGAAAGCCTCAAAGCATTTTTGTAAAGGTTCAAATGAAGCCATTGAATGATTTGAGTCGATTGCTAATTGCGCTAATGACCTTCATATTAATTGTTTTCAGAATGTGTAAGCGTGTTTTCTAATTTCCCCCTTTTTGTTTTCTGTCTACTAGATAAATATTTTCAAAAAAAAACAGGTACTATATCTTTTCTGGTTAAACGCAATGTAGTTGGTTTAGTTTAGTTTTAAACCTGATGCTGTTTTGAAGTTTTCATTAGGCTTTTTTTTAAAAGAAATGGATAGACATTGAGTTTTGGTCGTTAGTAACGATTTTTGTTTTTATTTTATATTGCTGTTTATCTAGTCTCTTACGCTCCTTAACGGCAGTAATCATCGTCCCTCTAGTGCGTTGTTTTATCATTTTTATAAATTTTGGCTAAAGCGATTTTTAAATGGGTAAACCACTTATTTTCGAAAAATGACTAATTTTTTCAGATTCTTTTTTTAGAAAAATCTTCTATCTCCTCATTTGCCTGAAAATTAAGTCAAAACGTGGTTGAACGGGGTCGGAAAATGATGTGAAAACGCACATAACAGACAATCCCTGCTTTTCATCTATATGATAAACCAAATTTACGGCATTTGAAGTTCTTTTTTAAAAACTGGGCAGTTTTCATTAAAAAAACAGCGATTTATGCGATTACTTTTAAGACTGAATGTGGTGAAAATTTTTCATTCAATGGCAATTTGATTTGCAGATTTTCTGCAAAACCGCATTTCTAGATAACATCACTTTATGCGTATCAGCGTATCGGATCAAATGGTTGCTCTAAATGAGATCCAAAAAGTGGGATTTATGACCAAGGGCTCTTTTCAGACTAAGATTCAGACTAAGTACAATTTCTGTACTGAGCATCTGGTAAGCCACAACCTCAGCCTCAAAAGACAGAATACCAACTTGGCCGTATCAGCTGTCTGAATTCGCTGGTATAGTTTAAACGCATTTGGTTCCAGTAATGAAACTCAGGAGTCGAATAGTCCATAGATTCATAATCCTCACTTTCAGATGTTACGTATCCTTGTAAACAGTAATGTCTGCTTTTTTCAACACATAGATAGTTATAATAGTAACTGTTATAAGTGTACAAATTTCGATTGGAAATAGCAAATATTAAGGATTCCCACCTCGGTTCGGGAAGTTCACAATAAATTAGTTTGAGGAACAAGTTAATCACAATAATTGACAGCAAGCTCATTTTCAATGCTCAATGAAAAAACTTTTGCAAGGAACTTGCAAAAATAAGAAAAGAAAAATCGAAAACTGACAGGCGTTTGAATCAGTACTTAATAACTTGATCATAAAACAAACAGTAGAGGTTAAAATAATCTGGTAATTATTTCACGACAGGGGTCGCAAATATGAAATATCACTATGTTTAATATGAAACTGGTGCCGATCAAAGTTCACTTGAAAACAAATTTCACGATTTTCCAAGCTTTTTATTTGTTGTTTCTCTTTGATGACTGTTCTAGAGCATAACACTCTTGACTCATTTGACAGAATAAGCAAGAACTTTTAGAATATCAATACGAAATGTCGACAATGAGCCTTTCCTTTTGAAAACAAACTTTTGAATTCGTATCAAAATATCAGTTTTTTGGAAATGTAAATTCGAACTTCATCAAAACTATAAAAGTATGACCAGTTACATTTGTTTAATTAAATTTACTCCCAGTTGCAATTGTTTCAGTGTTACTACAATTACCATCAAAATAAAATTTGCGGTAGCTGACTTCAATATATAATAGTTAATAATATTTAAAGGCTAAAGATTTTGTTTTATGGTATCATTTCGTTTTCTGCTACCAAAATCTCTTTTGGGTCTTTGGTCTTTTTTAAAATTGCTGCGATCTCTAAGATCTTTTGGTATTTATTCCGAAGATCAAAATTTATCCCGAGAACATTTCGATTAGTCTAGCTGTTTGCTGGGCTAGAAGGATAATATAATGTCCGTGTCCTCTTAACTTGCTTAAACATACATTTCGACAATTTCTTTCGTCATCATTTGAAAACTTGGGCAAGAAACAGACGTGGTTTTCACATATGTACTTCAAATCATATAAATTTGTAGCTGTGAATCATATTACGGCTACAATTTTTTTACATTCGGCAATTTTTCATCCCCCCAAAGTTTTCTTTTAAAATAAACAGTTTTCCTAAGTAAATAATCAACGTGGGATCACATATCCAAATTATTGCCAATGAAGGAATCTAGATATTTACAACTACTTCGTTTTACTTTGATTATTGCACTCCCAAACTGTATATCTGTTTTTCGTGAAGTGTAGTGCCTCAAATTTGTCAAAGTAGAACTTAAATTTGTTCAAATTACAAAGAGAGACGAGTTTTATGAACCTGTTTGGTAGACATTCAGTAGTTTTTTGTAGAGCTATTGATTAGTTTCCGATAATTACTAAACAAGCATCCTCTGCAAACTGAACTGTTTCGATGCTATCTTCTTTCTTTTGATATCTTTGATGTTTACTAAAAAGATTTTTGAGTTCAATTAGAGTTCTTTGCAGTACTCCGTAATTTGTTATTTCCCAGGTTGTGTTCTCTTCATTAAATTTTTGTTCCTTCCGTACTTCTTAAAAAGTCATTAAAAACTCTAATGAGTCATCAGAGATACCATACTTCATTTTTTGTCAAAATTTTTATGTTATATTGAATTTAGAGTTTTTGCCTAGTCGAGATATTATGCTATCCCTTTGATTTGTTTTAGCAAATTTATTGAAGATATAATCGCCATAGATCGTTCTTTTATTCATTGCAAACTCTATGTCCAGAAAGACTTCTCTATTCGATCATGCATATTTTGTGACAACGGAATCGTGACAGAAATTAGCTCTTAAATTATTTGAACTAAAAACTGCCCTTTTAGATTATTTCTGTGACCTAGGTTGATTCTCTTAGAGTTTTCGGAAAAAATGTTTAATTGATACTACTATCATTGATGGATTGCATATGATCATCAACTGCAGCACTCGGGCACTCGCTCAATTTGTGTTAGAAGGTTGAGAGAGAACAACCTAATGTAAATTGTGCCTAAGATAAGCTTTACATAGCTTGACAATATGCTGTACTTGTTCAACGTATACTTCGCTAGAGAAATGAAGCCTTGAGTTACAACAAAGGACTTGAGAGCTGGTTATAAGAGCTGGTCAAATTGGAGAACTTAAGAACAGTTGGGTTAATTGGATAGACCACTAGGCTTGCAAGTAAGAGATGCTGGTTCGAATCCAATACTGGTCCAATTTCAGTAGTTGCAAATGCTTAGACCCCTAACATTTTAGATACCAAACTTTTATTTATCCTTCTGTTTGCTTTTTTGGTTGTCTTTTTGCTTTAATTTATCTTGAATGTCAATTTGATGGAATAATTCTTATTTAGTTATTGCACTGAATAAAAAATCTTTTCCAGTAAAGGATGTTTTTTTTGGGTAGGGCGTAGTCCTGAATCACTATCAACACCAAATTTTGCCAAATGTAAAATAACCATATAACAGCGTGATGAAATTGTATTCAATTTGACGTTATGCACTTATTTTCTGCGAGTACTTTACATTTGAACCTCTTTTTGCATTATTGTATTTAAAAAATACTTTGCATTGAGTTTTAACTTGTTCTTCAAAAAGGTGACTATTTAGCATAAGATTCTGTTAAACAGTTTATTTATTTATTTTTTTATTCATCTGTTTGTACTCATTAATATTATATTTTTGACAAAAAAAAACTGTAGCAAAAAAGGAAACAAAACCGAAAGCTCAAAAAAATTTAGAGTTAAATTGAAACTGTTCGGAAGAGTTTTAATTATTTACATAAATTTTCAAGAGTCATTAACATATCTATGTACTTTGAAATTCCGCAATTTCAAATTTATCTAAAACAATTTGTTTGCTTATAGACGAAACTCATTGAAACCAGCTGTAATTGATTGATAGGTTGTGAAAAAAAAGTTCTTCAAGTCAGATAAATTGTATCTGTCAAAATATACCTGATTGAAAAACAAGCTCTCAAAAAGGCGGGCAACATTCGCTATTCTTTTTTTGTCACTCAATCAATTGTTATCTCCCTCCTCCCAGTTTTTGTTCCCCTCTTTCTTTGTATCTATTTATCTTTTTCGCTTTTTCTGGTTTTAATTGTTTCTATGTCAGCTATCATATATCGTGACTCAGATTATTATATTTAAGCGTCTTCTAGGATCCAAAGAGTTGACCTGAACTTTCTCTGGCCAGACAAAAACGTTTCCTTATCGAAACAATACCAAGTTCTGAAAACACATTGCTGTTATATCGAGTTTTTTGACTTTCAGGTAAAATGTTTAGACATATGGTTACGGCTAAAGTATTAAAAAATCAGTTACTGCTTTTAGACGAACGATAGGTTCTTGCAAAACTATTGAGGTCAAGAAGGGACCACATTTTGATTTTGTATCAATATCAGGATACAGGCTTTTGTCAATATCAAACTGGGTGACAATATCTTGTGACAATATCAAACTAGGTTAGACCGAGGAGACCCAAGACAGTCTCTGAGCTGAACAGAACTAAGGCCACGCTGCAGAAGCGTTACAAATGTTAGAAATGTGGGACCTGACCAAACAGACTTTGGTCACCATGGGCACGCCCGAACAGAGTCAAGGCCTCCCGGGCCAATGTTTCCACTCGTATTCCACCGTTATTAAGTTAGAATAAGGATGCGAAGCGATTTCCAAAAGAGTGTAAGAGTGTAATTTTGAGGACTCTTTACTCCACTCTTATTACACTCTTAAAAATTACTTATGATTACACTCTTTAGTCTCTTTGCACTCTTTACTCCACTCTTATTACACTCTTAAAAATTACTTATGATTACACTCTTTAGTCTAATTTTTAGTAGGGAAAAGAGTGGAAGAGTGTAATTTTTAAAAAAAAAGACTCTTAGAAATACACTACGATTTTAAAAAGTTGCACTCTTAGAAATACACTACAACTACACGGATTAGTCCACTTTAGTGCATTCTTTTCACTGGGTGTGAAGCTTCCTGGGTCAAGCAGTGCGTGCAAGCAAAAAACATGCAAGACTTCCACAGAAATTTTGAAAACTAGTTAAAAAAGTTCTGGTTGTGCTGCAATAGTTAAGAATTTCAAAAAGACCTGACCTTATTGCAAGTTTGGATCTATTCTTATTGGTCGCCTTCAACCCCAAGTACTCCTTTTAGTTATTTATGTGCTATATAACACGCAGTTTGTAACCGAGACTTGAAAACAACGACCGTTGGACAGTTCCATTTAAACATATAAAGGGACATTGAAGTACTAATATAAAATTTTTGGTGCCCAATGGATGGTAATGGTCCTTATTTCCTTTCGTCATGCAATCGCACTATTATAAACATCTCATTTCATTTATTCACTCCTTCTTCCTTTCTTTCGTTCTGTCTGTCTTTCTTCCTTTTTTATCTTTATCTGTTTTAATCTCTTCCCAGGTTGACCACCATAAAAAAATCTTGGCAATTATATCCAAGCCACATATGGTCACCAAAAAAATAGGCAACCATATACCTGACCATACGAAATTTTTTAAACCTAGGCTGAAAAAGCGTGAAATAAGTGCTTCTGACATATTTTAGTGGCGAAAAAGATCTGTTGAAACTTTGAAAAAAGTTCAAGTTCATGGTTTCTTGGCATCCAATATATATGACCATAAACGTTAATGATGCTATGGATGACCAACTACAATAAAAATTAAATCGTTCAAATACGAAGTTTGAGCAGATCCCGGATAAGATTTCCTCTCTTGAAAAAATTTGAAGACGTATTGCAGAAAACTCGTTGTTTATGAATTCTTGGCAACCATATGCAAGTTCATGCACCTTCATGGTTCTTACAGGTACCATGAAACTTTATGGTCTTGAATATGGTTGCCAAGAATTTTTTTTAAATCTTGATTTTTTTAAAGTAAATCAATTGAGGAAAGGCATATAAAACGCAGAGTCACAAAACATTGGATTTCTAGATAGATCAAATTAAATTTAAAGAAAAAGAGAAACAGTGAGATTTTTTTGATGTTTAAAATTTTTAACTTAAAAAATTAGTCCTTCCGATCAGCAGAGATACTCAATTGTAGTAAATTGGAATTCATTCAGACATTGTAACAATAAATTTTGTTGATTCGACAACGTCATTGTTTTTTTTGCCGTATTTCGATTCTTTCTAGCCACAGATTGTTTAAATGCATTCATTTGAAAACATTAACAAAAAGTGCAAAACAGACAAAAAGAACTTTTCACGATTTGAGTCAATTTTGACATCACGAACAAGTTCTTTTTACAGGTAATGGTTTGTTTTTCCCAAACAAAATCTGAGATGGCAAGAAATTTTTAAAATTTTGAGAAGAACAGAAAACGAAGCAGATCAGGTATTTCAGTGTTTTCGCCAAATCTCTGTTATCTTGTATTCATTGAACCCTTGCATTCGCGTTGTTTTATTGTCATAGTCATGTTTTATTGATCTCACTTGATCTCACGGACTTAGTTTATTCAAACAAGAGAACTAAATGCTTCATTTGACGCTGTCGTGGCTTATTGTGATTGGGTTGGGTTTTCCTGTATGCCATAAATGCTACTCATCTCAATCTTACAAGAATAAGAAAAGATTGAAAAAATCCTCCCACGACCATATATAGTCGCTTCACAGTTTTTTGGTCTTTTTGTCGATTCAATGCTTTCCTGGATATAATGGACGGTTTCGTGTATGCCATACAAGAATTCTTGGTTGCCCTACAAGATTTCTTGGATGTCATACAAGAGCCAGACCTGGATGCCATACAAGTTTTCTTGACTGCCCTAAAAGATTTCCTGGATGCAATACAAGAGCCGTAGAGACCAAAAATATTCTGTTTGTGATTTACCCTGTCTACTTTGTACGTGTATACCCACCCCTCCATGGAATCGCTGAAATGCGAAAAAAAAATTTATAGAAAACTTGGCAACAATGGTAAGATCATGCAACGAAAATTTTGTATGGCGTGTATGGAACCATATATGGCTCTTGGATATGGTTGCCAAGAAAGGTCAATATGGGTTTTATACTGGTTTTCTTACTTTTTGCATGATGGAAGAAATAATATTTTGCCAAAAAGGAAGGCTGTTTCTTTTGAAATTGAGTTCTTTTCTCTTTGAAGGTTCAATTTTTTGAAAATTTAGGCAAAGAGTTAGTATTGCTGCCAAAAAAATTTAATATTCGTTCTAATAGTATAATCGATAGAGCGATAATTACTTTCTAAAATGCTCTCCTTTGAAATTACACAATTTTTTCTTGTGTCATGAAAAATCTCACATTGTTTTGTGTGAAAAGTGCATCGCGAGTGATTTCACACAAAATAATTTCCTCGTGAGATGATTAATTATACGATTTCTTGTGTTAATGAGCGCAGGCAGAAAATTACTTATTATTCTCGTGTGTCAGTTTTTATCGGTAAGTATGTGATGATGAATTATTTTCTGTGATCACACACGATGAAAATTTGAAGTGTAAGTGCAAAGACTGCTGAGCATCTAAAAGATATGTGTTGATGTTGAAATCATTAAGAGACATTTGATAGCAACATCTGGACAGACTTTGTCACATTGGATTAGATCCAAAGCAGTCCCTGGCCCACACCTAACAGAACACGATTTGGAACCAGACTGGAAAAAATTTGGTTAATTTGGTCCACCCACACTTTAGGCACGATGGGCAAGACAGTAGAGCACCAAGGCTAGACCCTGCGGCCATATCGAAATTAACCCCTGATTAACCCCCACCCCACCCCCAAATTAATGTAAGAGTTGGAGGGTAATTGTAATTGGGATGTAAAACCATGTAAGATTAGGGGATACTGGGGGTAATGGGGATGAGTTTTTCAATTTTAACCCCCAAAAGGATATAAGACTAGGGGCAACTGCAGGGTGTAGAACGATGTAAGATTAGTGGGGCAATGGGGGTAATTAGTGGGGCAATGGGGGATTTATATATGAATAATAGTTGTTAGAATTGCCCCTCTCAACAAATTAAGCCCTCACTCTTACATCGTTTTATCCACTCAGAACAAATTACCCCCTCACTCTAACACCATTTTACGCCATGGATGACCAAATACAATAAAAATTAAATCGTTCAAATACGAAATTTGAGCAGATCCCGGATAAGATTTCCTCTCTTGAAAAAGTTTGAAGACGTATTGCAGAAAACTCGTTGTTTATGGTTTCTTGGCAACCATATGCAAGTCCATGCACCTTCATGGTTCTTACAGGTACCATGAAACTTTATGGTCTTGAATATGGTTGCCAAGAATTGTTTTTAAATCTTGATTTTTTTCAAATAAATCAATTGAGGAAAGGCATATAAAACGCAGAGTCACAAAACATTGGATTTCTAGATAGATCAAATTAAATTTAAAAAAAAGAGAAACAGTGAGATTTTTTTGATGTTTAAAATTTTTAACTTAAAAAATTAGTCCTTCCGATCAGCAGAGATATTCAATTGTAGTAAATTGGAATTCATTCAGATATTGTAACAATAAATTTTGTTGATTCGACAACGTCATTGTTTTTTTGCCGTATTTCGATTCTTTCTAGCCACAGATTGTTAAAATGCATTCATTGGAAAACATTAGCAAAAAGTGCAAAACAGACAAAAAGAACTTTTCACGATTTGAGTCAATATTGACATCACGAACAAGTTCTGTTTACAGGTAATTGTTTGTTTTTCCCATAATTATTCTTGTGTGTCAGTTTTTATCGGTAAGTATGTGATGATGAATTATTTTTTGTGATCACACACGAGGAAAACTTGAAGTGTAAGTGCAAAGACTGGTGAGCATCTAAAAGATATGTGTTGATGTTGAAATCATTAAGAGACGTTTGATAGCAACATCTGGACAGACTGTGTCACATTGGATTAGATCCAACCCGGGCCGAGGAATTTGGCCAAAATTATGTAAGATCAGCGGCAACTAGCGTTGACAAGTCGGAAAATTCACCGCAATTTTCTTACATAATTTTGCGTTGAATGCGTTGAATTTAAAGACAAAAATTCAACGCATTCAACGCAAAATTATGTAAGAAATTGCGGTGAATTTTCCAACTTGTCAACGCTAGTTGCCGCTGATCTTACATATTTAGCGTTGAATTTAGCGTAGATCTTACATATTTAGCGTAGAATTTAGCGTAGATCTTACATAATTAGCGTTGAATTTAGCGTAGATCTTACATATTTTTGCGTTGAATTTAGCGTTGGTCTTACAAAAAATCAACGCGTAGAACTCTGGGTATGGGACTCGAACCACTGACCTCCTGTTTACTTGTCGCCTCTTCTACCATTGCGCCACCGTACCTTGGTTTCCTTAAGAGCCGCAATCCTTATAAAGCGTAGTTCTTACAAATTTTGCGTTGAAATTAGCGTAGATCTTACATATTTTGCGTTGATTTTAGCGTAGATCTTACATATATTGCCTTGAATTAAGCGTAGAACTTGCATATATTTCGTTGAATTTAGCCTAGATCTTACATATTTTTCGTTTAATTTAGCCGAGCTCTTACATAATTTCAACGTATTAAACGCATTTATCATGTGAGAAGTACTGGGAAAAATTTAAAATTTTCTTAAGTTTTCAAAAAATTTTGAATTCCTAAAATGGTCTGAAATGGTTTTTGCACCCTAAGAGAGCAAACGGTTATTTTTTATTGACTTCCTTTTTCTCAATTGTGCAGTATAGGGGTCGAAAATTAATTTTTCGAAAAAAAACTTGAAAATTTGAAATCATCAAATGGTCTGAATTGGATTTTGCACTATAAAAGAGCACCAAAGAATATTTTTTCTGACTTCTTGTTTCTCACCTTAGGAGTATTGGGTTCGAAATAGTGAAAAAAATTAATTTTTCGAAAAAAAAACTTGAAAAAGTTTTGAAATCGTAAAATGGTCTGAAACGGATTTTGCACTTTGAAAGAGCACTAAGATTTTTCTCACCTGTGCAGTATAGGGTCGAAACACGAAACAGTTAAAAAATTGACTTTTTGAAAAAAAACTTGAAAAATTTGAAATCGTAAAATGCTCTCAATTGAATTTTTCACTATAAAAGAGCATTAAAAATAATTTTTCTCTGACTTCACGTTTCTCACCTTTTCAGCATAATGGTCGAAACAGTAAAAAAATGATTTTTCGAAAAAAAACTTGGAAAAATTTTGAAATCGTAAAATGATCTCAAATGGATTTTGCACTATAAAAGAGCACAAAAAAGGTGGTTTTTCTGCTGACTTTGCTTTTCTCACCTGTGAAGTATAGGGTTCGCAACAGTGAAAAAATTGACTGTTTGAAAAAAAAAACTTGAAAAACTTTTGAAATCATAAAGTGGTCTGAAAGTGAATGCAAAAAGTTCAACCTTAATTTTGTAAGATCTACGCCAAAACTCTACGCAAAAATATGTAAGATTGGCGTTGAATGCGTTGAATTTATTTAAAATCTACGCTAAATTCAACGCTAAATATGTAAGATCTACGCTAAAATTCAACGCTAAATATGTAAGATCTACGCAAAATTTCAATCCAAAATATGTAAGATTGGCGTTGAATGCGTTGAAATTATGTAAGAACTACGCTAAATTCAACGCTAAATATGTGAGATCTACGCTAAAAGTCAACGCTAAATATGTAAGATCTACGCCGAAATTCAACGCAAAATAATGTAAGATTGGCGTTGAATGCCTTGAATTTATGTAAGATCTACGCTAAATTCAACGCTAAATATGTAAGATCTACGCTAAAATTCAACGCTAAATATGTAAGATCTACGCCAATTTTCAACGCAAAATATATAAGATTGGCGTTGAAAGCGTTGAATTTATGTAAGATCTACGCTAAATTCAACGCTAAATATGTAAGATCTACGCTAAAATTCAACGCTAAATATGTATGATCGACGCCAATTTTCAACGCAAAATATATAAGATTGGCGTTAAAAGCGTTGAATATATGTAAGATCTACGCTAAATTCAACGCTAAATATGTAAGATCTACGCTAAATTCAACGCTAAATATGTAAGATCTACGCTAAAATTCAGCGCTAAATATGTAAGATCTACGCCAAAATTCAACGCAAAATTATGTAAGATCTACGCTAAATTCAACGCTAAATATGTAAGATCTACGCTAAAATTCAACGCTAAATATGTAAGATCTAGGCCAAATTTCAACGCAAAATATATAAGATTGGCGTTGAATGCGTTGAATTTATGTAAGATCTACGCTAAATTCAACGCTAAATATGTAAGATCTACGCTAAAATTCAACGCTAAATATGTAAGATCTACGCCAAATTTCAACGCAAAATATGTAAAATTGGCGTTGAATGCGTTGAATTTATGTAAGATCTACGCTAAATTCAACGCTAAATATGTAAGATCTAGGCTAAAATTCAACGCTAAATATGTAAGATCTACGCCAAAATTCAACGCAAAATTATGTAAGATTAGCGTTGAATGCGTTGAATTTATGTAAGATCTACGCTAAATTCAACGATAAATATGTAAGATCTCCGCCAGAATTCAACGCAAAATTATGTAAGAAATTGCGGTGAATTTTCCAACTTGTCAACGCTAGTTGCCGCTGATCTTACATATTTAGCGTTGAATTTAGCGTAGATCTTACATATTTAGCGTAGAATTTAGCGTAGATCTTACATAATTAGCGTTGAATTTAGCGTAGATCTTACATATTTTTGCGTTGAATTTAGCGTTGGTCTTACAAAAAATCAACGCGTAGAACTCTGGGTATGGGACTCGAACCACTGACCTCCTGTTTACTTGTCGCCTCTTCTACCATTGCGCCACCGTACCTTGGTTTCCTTAAGAGCCGCAATCCTTATAAAGCGTAGTTCTTACAAATTTTGCGTTGAAATTAGCGTAGATCTTACATATTTTGCGTTGATTTTAGCGTAGATCTTACATATATTGCCTTGAATTAAGCGTAGAACTTGCATATATTTCGTTGAATTTAGCCTAGATCTTACATATTTTTCGTTTAATTTAGCCGAGCTCTTACATAATTTCAACGTATTAAACGCATTTATCATGTGAGAAGTACTGGGAAAAATTTAAAATTTTCTTAAGTTTTCAAAAAATTTTGAATTCCTAAAATGGTCTGAAATGGTTTTTGCACCCTAAGAGAGCAAACGGTTATTTTTTATTGACTTCCTTTTTCTCAATTGTGCAGTATAGGGGTCGAAAATTAATTTTTCGAAAAAAAACTTGAAAATTTGAAATCATCAAATGGTCTGAATTGGATTTTGCACTATAAAAGAGCACCAAAGAATATTTTTTCTGACTTCTTGTTTCTCACCTTAGGAGTATTGGGTTCGAAATAGTGAAAAAAATTAATTTTTCGAAAAAAAAACTTGAAAAAGTTTTGAAATCGTAAAATGGTCTGAAACGGATTTTGCACTTTGAAAGAGCACTAAGATTTTTCTCACCTGTGCAGTATAGGGTCGAAACACGAAACAGTTAAAAAATTGACTTTTTGAAAAAAAACTTGAAAAATTTGAAATCGTAAAATGCTCTCAATTGAATTTTTCACTATAAAAGAGCATTAAAAATAATTTTTCTCTGACTTCACGTTTCTCACCTTTTCAGCATAATGGTCGAAACAGTAAAAAAATGATTTTTCGAAAAAAAACTTGGAAAAATTTTGAAATCGTAAAATGATCTCAAATGGATTTTGCACTATAAAAGAGCACAAAAAAGGTGGTTTTTCTGCTGACTTTGCTTTTCTCACCTGTGAAGTATAGGGTTCGCAACAGTGAAAAAATTGACTGTTTGAAAAAAAAAAACTTGAAAAACTTTTGAAATCATAAAGTGGTCTGAAAGTGAATGCAAAAAGTTCAACCTTAATTTTGTAAGATCTACGCCAAAACTCTACGCAAAAATATGTAAGATTGGCGTTGAATGCGTTGAATTTATTTAAAATCTACGCTAAATTCAACGCTAAATATGTAAGATCTACGCTAAAATTCAACGCTAAATATGTAAGATCTACGCAAAATTTCAATCCAAAATATGTAAGATTGGCGTTGAATGCGTTGAAATTATGTAAGAACTACGCTAAATTCAACGCTAAATATGTGAGATCTACGCTAAAAGTCAACGCTAAATATGTAAGATCTACGCCGAAATTCAACGCAAAATAATGTAAGATTGGCGTTGAATGCCTTGAATTTATGTAAGATCTACGCTAAATTCAACGCTAAATATGTAAGATCTACGCTAAAATTCAACGCTAAATATGTAAGATCTACGCCAATTTTCAACGCAAAATATATAAGATTGGCGTTGAAAGCGTTGAATTTATGTAAGATCTACGCTAAATTCAACGCTAAATATGTAAGATCTACGCTAAAATTCAACGCTAAATATGTATGATCGACGCCAATTTTCAACGCAAAATATATAAGATTGGCGTTAAAAGCGTTGAATATATGTAAGATCTACGCTAAATTCAACGCTAAATATGTAAGATCTACGCTAAATTCAACGCTAAATATGTAAGATCTACGCTAAAATTCAGCGCTAAATATGTAAGATCTACGCCAAAATTCAACGCAAAATTATGTAAGATCTACGCTAAATTCAACGCTAAATATGTAAGATCTACGCTAAAATTCAACGCTAAATATGTAAGATCTAGGCCAAATTTCAACGCAAAATATATAAGATTGGCGTTGAATGCGTTGAATTTATGTAAGATCTACGCTAAATTCAACGCTAAATATGTAAGATCTACGCTAAAATTCAACGCTAAATATGTAAGATCTACGCCAAATTTCAACGCAAAATATGTAAAATTGGCGTTGAATGCGTTGAATTTATGTAAGATCTACGCTAAATTCAACGCTAAATATGTAAGATCTAGGCTAAAATTCAACGCTAAATATGTAAGATCTACGCCAAAATTCAACGCAAAATTATGTAAGATTAGCGTTGAATGCGTTGAATTTATGTAAGATCTACGCTAAATTCAACGATAAATATGTAAGATCTCCGCCAGAATTCAACGCAAAATTATGTAAGATTAGCGTTGAATGCGTTGAATTTATGTAAGATCTACGCTAATTTCAACGCTAAATATGTAAGATCTACGCTAAAACTCAACGCTAAATATGTAAGATCTACGCCAAAATTCAACGCAAAATTATGTAAGATTAGCGTTGAATGCGTTGAATTTATGTAAGATCTACGCTAAAATTCAACGCTAAATATGTAAGATCTAGGCTAAAATTCAACGCTAAATATGTAAGATCTACGCCAAAATTCAACGCAAAATTTTGTAAGATTAGCGTTGAATGCGTTGAATATATGTAAGATCTACGCTAAAATTCAACGCTAAATATGTAAGATCTACGCCAAAATTCAACGCAAAATTATGTAAGATTAGCGTTGAATGCGTTGAATTTATGTAAGATCTACGCTAATTTCAACGCTAAATATGTAAGATCTACGCTAGAATTCAACGCTAAATATGTAAGATCTACGCCAAAATTCAACGCAAAATTATGTAAGATTAGCGTTGAATGCGTTGAATTTATGTAAGATCTACGCTTAAGCGTAGATCTTACATAAATTCTACGCATCAGCGCCAATCTTACATAATTTTGCATTTTTAGCGTTGACACCTCGACCCGGGAAAGCAGTCCCTGGCCCACACCTAACAAAACACGATTTGGAACCAGACTGGAAAAAATTTGGTTAATTTGGTCCACACACACTTTAGGCACGATGGGCAAGACAATAGAGCACCAAGGCTAGACCCTGCGGCCATATCGAAATTAACCCCTGATTAACCCCCACCCCACCCCCAAATTAATGTAAGAGTTGGAGGGTAATTGTAATTGGGATGTAAAACCATGTAAGATTAGGAGATACTGGGGGTAATGGGGATGAGTTTTTCAATTTTACCCCCCAAAAGGATATAAGACTAGGGGCAACTGCAGGGTGTATAACGATGTAAGGTTAGCGGGGCAATGGGGGTATTTACCCCTCAGTCTTCCATCTAATTAGCTAACTTTACCCCCCAAAAACGATTAAAGAGTTTTGGAGGTATTTTTTAATCCCCCGATTACCGCCTTAATCTTAAATATTTTTGAGATAAAAATTCAACAAGAGCGCCCAACTAAAATGATGAAGCCAGACACTACGTCAGAAGGAGCAAGTTGAAACCAGACATACTGCCACGCCGAACAGAATTCTTTTAGATTGTGGGGAGACTGGAAAAGCCCAACCCGGGTTGAATTTTCCGCCCAAAATGACGTAAGAGTGGGGCTGCAATGGGAGGATTTTTTTACGAAAACGCAGCTCAAAACTCTTACATAGTTTTTGGGCTACATTGGGCTTCCAGCAGGGGTAAAATGGTGTAGAAGTGAGGGGGTAAAAGACAAGTTAACCCCCCACTCTTACATCTTTTTGTTCTGTCAAGGGGCGTAAAGCGATGTAAGAGTTCGGGGGTAATGGAGAAGTTATCCCAAACTCTTACATCGTTTCACCCCTCTTGACAGACCAAAAAGATTTGAGAGTGGGGGGTTAATTTGTCTTTTACCACCTCACTTTTTTACAATTTTACCCCCTCTTGGAAGCCCAATGCAGCCCAAAAAGACGTAAGAGTTTTACGCTGCATTTTCTTAAAAAATCCTCTCATTGCAGCCCCACTCTTACATAATTTTACCCCCCTTAGCAGCCCAACTGTTACATCATTTATCACCCTCAATCTTACATGGTTTTAGTTCCCATACCTGAAAGCTGCCCGTCTTGAACCCACAACCTCTGTACCCTCAGCTGCGTCGCCCTAACATCCAGGCCATCAATGCTTTTCCAACACTTGACGGACTTTATATATGAATAATAGTTGTTAGAATTGCCCCTCTCAACAAATAAAGCCCTCACTCTTACATCGTTTTATCCACTCAGAACAAATTACCCCCTCACTCTAACACCATTTTACATCCCTTGGCAGCCCAACTCCTACATCATTTTACCCCCTCTGAACAAATTGACCCCTCACTCTTACACCAATTTATCCCTTTTGGCAACTCAACTCTTAGCTCATTTTACCTCACTCTGGGCAAAGTACCCTCTCACTCTTATACTATTTTACGACCTTGTCAGCCCAACTCATTCCTCATTTTACCCCCTCTGAACAAATTTCGCCCTCACTCTCACACCATTTTATCCCCATTTGCAGCCCAACTCTTACATCACTTTACCCCCTCTGAACAAATTGCCCCCTTACTCTTACACCATTTTATCCGGCTTGGCAGCACAACTTTTAGCTCATTTTACATCCCTCTGGATAAATTACCCCTTCAATCTTTCAACATTTTACCCCCCCCCCCCTTGGCAGCCCAACTCTTACAATATATTGCGTCCTCTGAACAAAGTACCCCCTCACTCATATACTATTTTACCCCTTGGCAGCCCAACTCTTACCTCATTTTACACCCTCTGAGCAAACTATGCCCTCACTCTTACACCATTTTATCCCCCTTGGCAGCCCAACTCTTACATCATTTTACCCCCTCTGAAAAAATTAGCCCCTCACTCTTACATCATTTTGCCCACCTTGGCAGCCCAACTCTTACCTCATTTTACCCCCTCTGAGCAAACTATGCCCTAACTCTTACACCATTTTATCCCCCTTGGCAGCCCAACTCTTACATCATTTTACCCCCCTCTGAACAAATTGCCCCCTTACTCTTACACCATTTTATCCGGCTTGGCAGACCAACTTTTAGCTCATTTTACATCCCTCTGGATAAATTACCCCTTCAATCTTTCAACATTTTGCCCACCCCCCCTTGGCAGCCCAACTCTTACAACATATTACGTCCTCTGAACAAAGTACCCCCTCAATCATATACTATTTTACCCCTTGGCAGCCCAACTCTTACCTCATTTTACACCCTCTGAGCAAACTATGCCCTCACTCTTACACCATTTTATCCCCCTTGGCAGCCCAACTCTTACATCATTCTACCCCCTCTGAAAAAATTAGCCCCTCACTCTTACACCTTTTTGCCCAACTTGGCAGCCCAACTCTTACCTCATTTAACCCCCTCTGGACAAATAACACCATCATTCTTTCACCATTTTATCCCCTTGGCAGACCAACTCTTTCATCATTTTACCCCCTCTCGACAAATTAACCCCTCACTCTTACACCATTTTACCCACCTTGGCAGCCCCAATCTTAGATCATTTTACCTCCTCAGAACAAATTACCCCCTCAATCTTACACAATTTTACCCTCCTTGGCAGCCCAGCTCTTACATAATTTGACCCCCTCTGAACAAAGCACCCCTCACTCTTATACTATTTTACCACCCAACTCTTACCTCATTTAACCCCCTCTGAACAAATTTCGTCCTCACTCTTACACCATTTTATCCCCCTTGGCAGCTCAACCTTTAGCTCACTTTACATCCCTCTGAATAAATCACCCCTTCAATCTTTCAAAATTTTACCACCCCTTGGCAGCCCAACTCTTACAACATATTTCGTCCTCTGAACAAAGTACCCCCTCACTCTTATACTATTTTATCCCTCTTGGCAACTCAACGCTTAGCTCATTTTACCTAACTCTGGACCAAGTACCCCCTCACTCTTATACTATTTTACCACCTTGTCAGCCCAACTCATACCTCATTTTACCCCCTCTGAACAAATTTCGCCCTCACTCTTGCACCATTTATCCCCATTGGCAGCCCAAATCTAACATCATATTACCCCCTCTGAACAAATTGCCCCCTCGCTCTTACACCATTTTATCCCCCTTGGCAGCCCAACTCTTACATCATTTTACCCCCTCTGAACAAATTGCCCCCTCACTCTTACACCATTTTATCCCCCTTGGCAGCTCAACTTTTAGCTCACTTTACATCCCTCTGGATAAATCACCCCTTCAAACCTTCAAAATTTTACCACCCCTTGGCAGCCCAACCCTTACAACATATTTCGTCCTCTGAACAATTACCCCCTCACTCTTATACTATTTTATCCCTCTTGGCAACTCAACACTTAGCTCATTTTACCTAACTCTGGACAAAGTACCCCCTCACTCTTATACTATTTTACCACTTTGTCAGCCCAACTCATACCTCATTTTACCCCCTCTCAACAAATTTCGCCCTCACTCTTACACCATTTTATCCCCATTGGCAGCCCAAATCTAACATCATATTACCCCCTCTGAACAAATTGCCCCCTCACTCTTACACCATTTTATCCCCCTTGGCAGCCCAACTCTTACATCATTTTACCCCCTCTGAACAAATTGCCCCCTCACTCTTACACCATTTTATCCCCCTTGGCAGCTCAACTTTTAGCAGCCCCAATCTTAGATCATTTTACCTCCTCAAAACAAATTACCCCCTCAATCTTACACCATTTTACCCTCCTTGACAGCCCACCTCATACATAAATTCACCCCCTCTGAACAAAGTACCCCTCACTCTTATACTATTTTACCACCCAACTCTTACCTCATTTTACCCCCTCTGAACAAATTTCGCCCTCACTCTCACACCATTTTATCCCCATTTGCAGCCCAACTCTTACATCACTTTACCCCCTCTGAACAAATTGCCCCTTTACTCTTACACCATTTTATCCGGCTTGGCAGCCCAACTTTTAGCTCATTTTACATCCCTCTGGATAAATTACCCCTTCAATCTTTCAACATTTTACCCCCCCCCCCTTGGCAGCCCAACTCTTACAACATATTACGTCCTCTGAACAAAGTACCCCCTCACTCATATACTATTTTACCCCTTGCAGCCCAACTCTTACTTCATTTTACACCCTCTGAGCAAACTATGCCCTCACTCTTACACCATTTTATCCCCCTTGGCAGCCCAACTCCTACATCATTTTACCCCCTCTGAAAAAATTAGCCCCTCACTCTTACACCATTTTGCCCACCTTGGCAGCCCAACTCTTACCTCATTTAACCCCCTCTGGACAAATAACACCTTCATTCTTTCACCACTTTACCCCCTTGGCAGACCAACTCTTTCATCATTTTACCCCCTCTCGACAAATTAAACCCTCACTCTTACACCATTTTACCCACCTTAGCATCCCCAATCTTAGATCATTTTACCTCCTCAGAACAAATTACCCCGCAATTTTACACAGTTTTACCCTCCTTGGCAGCCCACCTCTTACATAATTTTACCCCCTCTGAACAAAGTACCCCTTACTCTTATACTATTTTACCACCCAACTCTTACCTCATTTAACCCCCTCTGAACAGTTTCGTCCTCACTCTTACACCATTTTATCCCCCTTGGCAGCTCAACTTTTAGCTCACTTTACATCCCTCTGGATAAATCACCCCTTCAATCTTTCAAAATTTTACCACCCCTTGGCAGCCCAACTCTTACAACATATTTCGTCCTCTGAACAAAGTACCCCCTCACTCTTAAACTATTTTATCCCTCTTGGCAACTCAACACTTAGCTCATTTTACCTAACTCTGGACAAAGTACCCCCTCACTCTTATACTATTTTACCACCTTGTAAGCCCATCTCATACATCATTTTACCCCCTCTGAAAAAATTAGCCCTTCACTCTTACACCAGTTTACCCACCTTGGCAGCCCCCTCTGGACAAATAAAACCTTCACTCTTTCACCAATTTACCCCCTTGGCAGCCCAAATCTAACATCATATTACCCCCTCTGAACAAATTGCCCCCTCACTCTTACACCATTTTATCCCCCTTGGCAGCCCAACTCTTACATCATTTTACCCCCTCTGAACAAATTGCCCCCTCACTCTTACACCATTTTATCCCCCTTGGCAGCTCAACTTTTAGCAGCCCCAATCTTAGATCATTTTACCTCCTCAGAACAAATTACCCCCTCAATCTTACACCATTTTACCCTCCTTGGCAGCCCACCTCATACATAATTTCACCCCCTCTGAACAAAGTACCCCTCACTCTTATACTATTTTACCACCCAACTCTTACCTCATTTTACCCCCTCTGAACAAATTTCGCCCTCTTTCTTACACCATTTTACCCCCCTTGGCATCCCAACTCTTACATCATTTTACCTCCTCTGAACAAAGTACCCACTCACTCTTATACTACTTTACCACCTTGTCAGCCCTACTCTTACCTCATTTTACCCCCTCTGAACAGATTTTGCCTTCACTCTTACACCATTTTATTCCCCTTGACAGCTCAACTTTTAGCTCATTTTACATCCCTCTGGATAAATTACCCCTTCAATCTTTCAAAATTTTACCACCCCTTGGCAGCCCAACTCTTACAACATATTTCGTCCTCTGAACAAAGTACCCCCTCACTCTTATACTATTTTATCCCTCTGGGCAACACAACTCTTAGCTCATTTTACCTCACTCTGGTCAAAGTACCCCTCACTCTTATACTATTTTACCACCTTGTCAGCCCAACTCATACCTCCTTTTACCCCCTCTGAACAAATTTCGCCCTCACTCTTACACCATTTTATCCCCAATGGCAGTCCAACTCTTACATCATTTTACCCCCTCTGAACAATTTGCCCCCTCACTCTTACACCATTTTATCCCCCTTGGCATCTCAACTTTTAGCTCATTTTACATCCCTCTGGATAAATTACCCCTTCAATCTTTCAACATTTTACCCCCCCCCCTGGCAGCGCAACTCTGACAACATATTACGTCCTCTGAACAAAGTACCCTACACCCGCACTCATATACTATTTTAACCTCTTGGCAGCCCAACTCTTACCTCATTTTACCCCCTCTGAGCAAACTATGCCCTCACTCTTACACCATTTTATCCCCCTTGGCAGCCCAACTCTTACAGCATTTTACCCCCTCTGAAAAAATTAGCCCCTCATTCTTACACCATTTTACCCACCTTGGCAGCCCCACTCTTACCTCATTTAACCCCCTCTGGACAAATAAAACCTTCACTCTTTCACCATTTTACCCCCTTGGCAGACCAACTCTTTCATCATTTTACCCCCTCTCGACAAATTAACAACTCACTCTCACACCATTTTACCCACCTTAGCAGCCCCAATCTTAGATCATTTTACCTCCTCAGAACAAATTACCCCCTCACTCTTTCAACATTTTACCCCCCCACCCTTGGCAGCCCAACTCTTACAACATATTACGTCCTCTGAACAAAGTACCCCCGCACTCATATACTATTTTACCCCCTTGGCAGCCCAACTCATACATCATTTTACCCCCTCTGAAAAAATTAGCCCTTCACTCTTACACCAGTTTACCCACCTTGGCAGCCCCCTCTGGACAAATAAAACCTTCACTCTTTCACCAATTTACCCCCTTGGCAGAACAACTCTTTCATCATTTTACCCCCTCTCGACAAATTAACAACTCACTCTCACACCATTTTACCCACCTTAGCAGCCCCAATCTTAGATCATTTTACCTCCTCAGAACAAATTACCCCCTCACTCTTTCAACATTTTACCCCCCCCCCCACCCCTTGGCAGCCGAACTCTTACAACATATTACGTCCTCTGAACAAAGTACCCCCGCACTCATATACTAATTTACCCCCTTGGCAGCCCAACTCATACATCATTTTACCCCCTCTGAAAAAATTAGCCCCTCACTCTTACACCAGTTTACCCACCTTGGCAGCCCCACTCTTACCTCATTTAACCCCTCTGGACAAATAAAACTTTCACTCTTTCACCATTTTACCCCCTTGGCAGACCAACTCTTTCATCTTTTTACCCCCTCTCGACAAATTACCAACTCACTCTCATAACATTTTACCCACCTTAGCAGCCCCAATCTTAGATCATTTTACCTCCTCAGAACAAATTACCCCCTCACTCTTACATTATTTTACCCCCCTTGGCAGCCCACCTCTTACATCATTTTACCCCCTCTGGAAAAATTAGCCCCCCACTCTTATAATATTTTACCACCTTGTCAGCCCAACTCTTACCTCATTTTACCCCCTCTGAACAAATTTCGCCCTCACCCTTACACCAATTTACCCCCTAGGCAGCCCAAATCTTACATCATTTTACCGCTCTGGACAAATTACCCCCTCACTCTTACACTATTTTGCCCCCCTTGGCATCTCAACTCTTACATCATTTTACCTCCTCTGAACAAAGTACCCCCTCACTCTTATACTATTTTACCACCTTGTCACCCCAACTCTTTTCTCATTTTACCCCCTCTGAGCAAACTATGCCCTAACTCTTACACCATTTTATCCCCCTTGGCAGCCCAACTCTTACATCATTTTACCCCCTCTGAAAAAATTAACCCCTCACCCTTACACCAATTTATCCACCTTGGCAGCCCCACTCTTACATCATTTTACCCCCTCTGAGCAAACTATGCCCTAACTCTTACACCATTTTATCCCCCTTGGCAGTCCAACTCTTACATCATTTTACCCCCCTCTGAACAAATTGCCCCCTCACTCTCACATCATTTTATCCCCCTTGGCAGCTCAAATTTTAGCTCATTTTACATCCCTCTGGATAACTTACCCCTTCAATCTTTCAACATTTTACCCCCCCCCCTTGGCAGCCCAACTCTTACAACATATTACGTCCTCTGAACAAAGTACCCCCGCACTCATATTTTATTTTACCCCCTTGGCAGCCCAACTCTTGCCTCATTTTACCCCCTCTGAGCAAACTATGCCCTAACTCTCACACCATTTTATCCCCCTTGGCAGCCCAACTCTTACATCATTTTACCCCCTCTGAAAAAATTAGCCCCTCACTCTTACACCATTTTGCCCACCTTGGCAGCCCAACTCTTACCTCATTTTACCCCCTCTGAAAAAATTAGCCCCTCACCCTTACACCAATTTACCCACCTTGGCAGCCCCACTCTTACCTCATTTTACCCCCTCTGAGCAAACTATGCCCTAACTCTTACACCATTTTATCCCCCTTGGCAGCCCAACTCTTACATCATTTTACCCCCTCTGAACAAATTGCCCTCTCACTCTTACACCATTTTATCCCCCTTGGCAGCTCAAATTTTAGCTCATTTTACATCCCTCTGGATAACTTACCCCTTCAATCTTTCAACATTTTACCCCCCCCCCCCACCCCTCCTTGGCAGCCCAACTCTTACAACATATTACGTCCTCTGAACAAAGTACCCCCGCACTCATATATTATTTTACCCCCTTGGCAGCCCAACTCTTACCTCATTTTACCCCCTCTGAGCAAACTATGCCCTAACTCTTACACCAATTTATCCCCCTTGGCAGCCCAACTCTTACATCATTTTACCCCCTCTGAAAAAATTAGCCCCTCACCCTTACACCAATTTACCCACCTTGGCAGCCCCACTCTTACCTCATTTTACCCCATCTGAGCAAACTATGCCCTAACTCTTACACCATTTTATCCCCCTTGGCAGCCCAACTCTTACATCATTTTACCCCCTCTGAACAAATTGCCCCCTCACTCTTACACCATTTTATCCCCCTTGGCAGCTCAAATTTTAGCTCATTTTACATCCCTCTGGATAACTTACCCCTTCAATCTTTCAACATTTTACCCCCCCCCCCCCCTCCCCTTGGCAGCCCAACTCTTACAACATATTACGTCCTCTGAACAAAGTACCCCCGCACTCATATATTATTTTACCCCTTTGCAGCCCAACTCTTGCCTCATTTTACCCCCTCTGAGAAAACTATGCCCTCACTCTTACACCATTTTATCCCCCTTGGCAGCTCAACTCTTACATCATTTTACCCCCTCTGAAAAAATTAGCCCCTTACTCTTACACCATTTTACCCACCTTGGCAGCCCAACTCTTACCTCATTTAACCCCCTCTGGACAAATAAGATCTTCACTCTTTCATCATTTTACCCCCTTCGCAGACCAACTCTTTCATCATTTTACCCCCTCTCGACAAATTACCAACTCACTCTTACACTATTTTACCCACCTTAGCAGCACCAATCTTAGGTCATTTTACCTCCTCAGAACAAATTACCTCTCAATCTTACAATATTTTACCCCCCTTGGCAGCCCACCTCTTACATCATTTTACCCCCTCTGAGCAAATTAGCCCCCACTCTTTCACCAATTTACCCCTAGTTAGCCCAACTCTTACATCATTTTACCGCTCTGGACAAATTACCCTCTGACTCTTATACTATTTTACCACCTTGTCAGACCAACTCTTACCTCATTTTACCACCTCTGAAAAAATTTCGCCCTCACTCTTACACCATTTTATCCCCTTTGGCAGCTCAAATTTTAGCTCATTTTACATCCCTCTGGATAAATTACCCCTTCACTCTTTTACCATTTTACCCCCTTGGCAGACCAACTCTTACATCATTTTACCCCCTCTCGACAAATTACCCCATCACTCTTACACCACTTTACCCACCTTGGCAGCCCCAATCTTACATCATTTTACCCCCTCTGAACAAATTATCGCCTCACTCTTACACCGTTTTATCCCCCTTGGCAACCAAACTCTTAGATTATTTTACCCCCTCTGAACAAATTACCCCCTCACTCCTACACCATTTTACCCCCTTGGTAGCCCAACTCTTGCCTCATTTTACCACCCTTAGACAAATTACCCTCTCACTCGTACTAACTTTTACCCCCATGGCAGCCTCAACTCTTAAATCATTTTACCCCTCTGGACAAATTACCCATTCACTCTTTCACCATTATAACCCCCTTGGCAGCCCAATGCTTACATCATTTTACACCCTCTGAACAAATTGCCCCCGCACTCTTACACCATTTTACCCCCTTGGCAGCCCAACGCTTACATCAGTTTACCCCCTCTGAACAAATTACCCCCTCACTCTTGCACCATTTTAACCCTTTGGCAGCCCAACACTTACATCATTTTACACCTCTGAACAAATACCCCCTCACTCTTACACCATTTGACCCCCTTGGCAGCTTAACTCTCACCTCATTGTACCCACTCTTACTTGGCAATTTCAGTCAGTTGATGCAATTAGTGAAAAGTCCTCCCATTGCAGCCCATTGCAGCCCAGTTTTACATGGTAACTTTAGTGAGGGAGAGGGGTTAATTCCTGGAAAGTCTTGCCATTGCAGCCCACTCTTACATGGCAATTTTAGTCGGGGGGGTTGATTCCTCAAAAGTCCTTCCATTGCAGCCCATTGCAGCCCACTCTTAGATGGCAATTTCATTAAGGGGGGGGTTCATTCCTGAAAATTTCTCCCATTTCAGCTCACTCTTGCACGACAATTTTAGTCAGGGGGGTAATTCCTCAAAATACCCCCTCACTCGTACTATATTTTACCCAATTGGCAGCCCATCTCTTACATCATTTTACCCCTCTGGACAAAATACCCATACACTCTTTCACCATTTTAAACCCCTTGGCAGCCCAATGCTTACATCATTTCACCCCCTCTGAACAAATTACCCCCTCACTCTTACACCATTTTACCCCCTTGGCAGCCCAACGCTTACATTATTTTACGCCCTCTGAACAAATTACCCCCTCACGCTTACACCAATTTAACCCTTTGGCAGCTTAACTCTCACCTCATTTTACACACTTTTACATGGCAATTTCAATCAGTTGGGGCATTTCCTGAAAACTCCTCCCATTGCACCCCATTTCAACCCACTTTTAAGTGGTACCCTTAATGAGGTGGAGGGGGTAATTCCTTGAAAGTCATGCCATTGCAGCCCATTGCAGCCAACTCTTACATGGCAATTTTAGTCAGGGAGGTTGATTCCTCAAAAGTCCTTCCATTGCAACCCATTGCAGACCACTCTTAGATGGCATTTTCATTAAGGGGGGGTAATTCCTTAAAAATTGCTCCCACTGCAGCCCAACTCTTACATCATTTTACCCCCTCTGACCAAATTCCCCCCACACTCTTACATCAATTTACCCCCATAGACAAATTACCAGCCCACTCTTACAACAAATGGGAGGATTTAAGGGAGGACGTTCGGCCCGGGAAGGTACTCCGTTCAACGGACTCAATTGAACTTGTAGTGCAACTGAAAATATTTACTATGCAATTCATTTCTGGGCCAATGGGCAACACTTCTTGGGCAACACTAGGCTCACACATTTTTGACTACAGGATAAGAATAACCGGCCATTCCAACCACAGCTCTCAATTCAGTAAGAGGAAATCAAGTTGTTTTGGTAGTTAAAATGTCTACAAAATGCAGTTGGTAGCTGAACATCACTTCACTCACAATAACTTATAGGTAAATTTACCTGAACAGTGTGCAGGTAAGGCCAAGTGCAGGTAAAAATTACCTGCACAGTTTTCCCGGAATTGCTCACCTGCACATTGTTCAGTTAATTTACCTGCATTTTTTGTGAATGAATCATGAAACATTTTAATGAATCAATTTGAAGCAAAAATTTTACAGAAAAACTGAGCCTAAAAATAAAATTTGTAGCTTGTCTTTTCAGACAGGAAAGACGATTCTACGAAGCTTCCCTACTATTTTTCCAACGCTGGAAAGAAGTGAACAAAAAATTTAAAATATTTATCATTAAAATACTTTTACAACAAATTCATGATTTCGTAAATTGCTCTTGGACATTCTTTGGACCAAAAGTTCTTACTATTGAAAAAAAAATTAAAATTTGTTGAACAATCAATATAATTTTGTTGACTAAATTGAAAAAATTTTCTCTTGCACCCTGCAAAAACACCTTAACCCGGAACCGCAAAGTCGGCTAGTTCGTAGCCTTCACTGCTCTAAAGAAAAATTTGCTTCGGCAAATGGAAGACTGAGAATTTAATACTTACCAGCGAAAATTATTCTGCACACAGAAGACAGGCTGACTAGAAAAGTTGTCAATAATTGTTTTTAGAAGTTGGTGAAAACGTGCATCAAAATCCTCATTTATTCCGTTCTGCCAAATTTTGCAAGATCCTGTGTGCGAGAGTACTGACTCATAATGCTGTCATCTTAGAAGAAATGGAAAAAATTGACGCAGGAATACTTGTTTCGGGTAGATATTTTTCGCTGTTTTATGTTTTTCTGTTGTAGAATTGGTGTTTGGATGGTTCTAAAGATCGTTTTGTCTCTCTAAATTACTTCAACCGTGCACAACGTGGCATATAGTAGGCCCAAGTGAGCTGACATATTAATTGAAATATCATCTGGCTTTTCGCCGATAACTCAAAAACGGATTTTGTTCGTTAAAAGAAGTGTTGGAGAAAACGGACTGTAGGTTTGCAACATTAAACAGAGTCTCCTAATTTTCAGTCATCAGGCTCACTAAAGCGTTGGTGTTTGAAAATTCTGTGATGCACAGACTTTTCAATTGAAAGAACTTATTTTTCATTGAACGAGTAAATTGTATTTGAGTTGATCTGAGATTTATCGAAACTCTTAGCTGTCTGATTGGTTCAAAATTTGTAATAAGATTACTTTCAGGGCGTTTGCGATTGTTTCCAAACTGAATGAACTCTTGCTCAATATTTAAAGCCGAGAAAATAATCTGTAAAAATGATATGGTAAAAACTGTTTAAAATATTTTGGGGTTTCGGAGCGATTATATTTGTAAGCAACAAAACTCTAAAAAACGTGAAGGTATATTTACCTAAAAATGCAGGTAAATTTACCTGAACTGTGCATGTGTTTTGGCATTCCTGCACAGTATCTGCACGGTACCTGCGCGTACCTGCAAATGCAGATAATTTTACCTGAAATGTTCAGGTAATCTCCCTGCACATTCAACCTGCATTTTACTGGAACAGTCCACATTTTAGGTATTTTTACCTGAACAGTTTACCTTTAATCTGCAAGTAGTTTACTTTTACAGAACTCTTACTTTAAGGGTAAATTATCTGCAAAATTAAAGTAAATTGTGCAGGTAAAATTACCTAAAATTTAGACTGTTCAGGTAAATTGCGGGTAAAATGTATAGGTGGACAACATGCATATTTCAGTTAAAATTTCATCCACTCGCAGGTACGTGCAGGTACCGTGCAGGTAGTGTCCATGAACGCCAAAACACATGCACAGTTCAGGTAAATTTACCTGCATTTTTAAGTCAATTTACCTGAACGATTTTAGAGGGTTGTTGCTTACAAAAAAAGGTCGCTCCAAAACCTCAAAATCTTTTAAACAGTTGTTACCATATCTTTTTGGCAGATTAATTTCTCGGCGTTAATTAATGAGCAACAGTTCATTCAAGTTGGAAACACTCGCAAACGCCCTATAGGCAATCTTAATACACATTTCGGACCAATCTGACAGATATTGAGTTTCGATAAATCTCAAATCAACTGAAATACAGTTTACTCGTTCAATGAAAAATAAGTTCTTTCAACTCAAAAGTCAGTGCATCAAAGAATTTTCAAACACCAACTCTTCAAGTAGCCTGAAAATTGAAAATTAGGAAACTCTGATTATTATTACAAACCTGCAGTGCGTTTTTCCCAACACTTCTTTTAACGCACAAAATACGTTACCAAAAGGCAGAGTGAAACTCCGTTTTTAAATCGTAAATATTCATCACGAACCACAAGAAAACAAAATGAAGGCACAACGGCTTCATAACAACCAAGGTGCAACGAACAGCAAGTAGGGCCTCAGGAAAACCAGTAAATCTCATAAGCGCCAAAAGTGACGTTCCTAAGGAAATATCTGATCACTTTGATTCAAAAGACCAACCCATGATGAAGCCAAAAAAGTTTGGCTTTCCGGCTGGCGAAGGTTAAAAATTCCTAAAATGTTTAGGCTATGCAACTCAACACTTTGTTAACAGCTATAGCGAATCAAAAGAAAAGGCAAAATGTGAAAGCTCTGGCGGTTCCTCCAAAACTGTACACATTGCATGTCTTGTAAAACAAAGCGCCGTGTTTGAAGCAAGAAAACAGAAACAAGACGCAAAAAACTCAAAGACTACCGTAAAGAACTTGGAAGCCCCACCAGACGCTCATCCAATAGCAACTACAACAGTTTCCGATCTATTGCCGATGTTCTACAAAAAAACAGAAAGTTTTTCCTAACCCAAATTTTCTGGCGATATAAAAAGCATCATCTGCAGCAGTGCTTTAAAACACACATGGACAAGAATTTCACAACAGTATCAAAAAATCAAACAAGGTGCAATCTATTTTCCCAAAAAACAAGAGAGCGATCAGAAGCCAAAAAAATAATACAGAAGGACAAACTTGAAAAATGGTAAGAAAATTGTTGTGGCACAACAAACATGGTTGATGAACTGTTCTTAATCCTGTTGAATGAAACCAATGATTTTGTCTGTAATAAGAAGGTAAAATTTGGTAAACTTGCCGTGCCTGTAAATAACCTGTTGCAACTGAAACAAAAGCAAGCAGCTTCCAAGGGTTAATATGTAACCAAACATCCAGTCATTCTCGGGAGAAACAATAACGGCCAAGCATTATGGACGGTATGAATGTAGAATCACACATCATTGGAAAAAATGGATCGTAGGTTTTTCATAGATAGCCAAGTCAAGATCTAACCGTAAACTAAAATTTTGAGATTGTCGTAAAAAAGAGTCTGAATGAAGTACAACAAAATGTGATCGAACGACTATCAAAATCAATAGAAAAAACAACAAGGCAACTGGAATCTGCAAAAGACTACTATTTTCTATCGTTTAAGAAAGGAATTTATTTTCCGGCAGAAGAAAAATAAAAGTACAACAAAACAATAGCTTAAAAGAAAAAATCAATTGACGCAGTAAAAGCAAACGATAATAAAGACCTCTGAAGAACAATTTAAATGCCAGCAGCGAGAAGCAAGAGCCAAACAGCTCATATCTACAAATAAAATTTCAAAACAATGTAACCATTACTGACCATGACAAGTTTGAAGTTTTAAACAACCTACTAATCGAGAGGACTTAAGACTCTCCGGATGGGCTTGGTATAACAAAAAATGCCATTTTTCATTGAAAACGGATCTCTTTGAAAACTCTATATATTTGCTGTAAATGTTAAAACATTCAATGGAATACTGAGGAACTACGTGGAATACTGCGTCAGATAAAATCAGTGTCGAACAATTCAAAACCTTACCGAAGTTCATCAAATTTCTGTCTGCCTGCCAGTTTCCAACTCAGTCAAGATCTCTCATTTTCCATGTCGTTGGAGCCAATCACAATTCACAATGCCTTCAAATCATCAAAAAGCGTGAAATAGCGGAAAACTACAGATGTATCAAAACCTACCAAAAACGTAAACCAGTAAATACTGTATATTATTGCACTGCATGTTGATGAAGCCAAAACTATGCACTGCATGTTGATGAATTAAAAAGGACACCAACACACCTCAAAATAAATCAAAAACTTGAATTCATCGTAGCTGGAGTAGACCATTGGATCTTTCAGCGTTGGCGGCTATGCAAGCTGAAATTAAACAGAAAATTTTAATTCTGCTGTACAAGTCCTGGACGTGTTCAGTTTCTCTGTATAGAGTTATTCTAATTTTCAATCTTCCACGAACAACACCCATAGAAGATCTTATCGACATCTTTAATCTTTTAATTATTCTGTCATCTTCAACGCACAACAAGTCATTGAGCCATTGGCAGCGACATTCAGCGACAATGAAATCGTTGAACATGAACATCAAAAAAAGATTGACTAAAAACCAGAGATCATCTTTGAAACCTCAAGTAACATTCAGCAATAGATTGCAATCGCTTTTCATTGTGCTTGCCAAATTATACAAAGTGAATCTTAACAATTTAAGCCAAAATCTCTTCTAACTATAAAACCAATTAAAGGAAACCATAAATAAAGACAAACTTAAATGACAGCAGAGCAAACTTAAATGAAAAGCAGTGATAAGCCAGCGCCAAACAGCTCGGAGCAACAATTAAAATTAAAAACAACGTAACCATTTCCGACCATGACAAATTGGAAAATTTTTAAAACCTACTAATCGAGAGTTTGAAAGATGATCAGACGAATGCGTTTGCAGAAAGAAGAAAGAAAAATTTTCATTGGAAACGAATCTATATTCTAATAACGAATCTATACTCTAATTAAAGCACTGTAGGCGTTGAACGATTGATCGGAATCTTGATGAAATCCTAGAAAACAAGTGCCAGATGAAATAAAAAACGAGCTCTTTAAAGCTCTACTGAAGTTCATCAATTTTTTTGTCTGCCTACCGGCTTCAAACTCTCATTTTCAGTTTCGTTTTAGGGAATTACAATTCGTTTGAAACATTTATGATAAATTGAAAAATATGAGATGAGAAAAACTCTCACCAGAAGGTTGTATCTGTCCTGGTTAGGTCGTGGTTCCGATAGAGTACCTATTTTAGTTCTCAAACACACCAGAAGATCCAGCTAAAATTTTGCAATTAGCAATGAATTTGCACTCTATAACATATCACAATCAAGTGAAAGAACGCAGAGCAAACTACTAGCATCAATGGAAAAAATCATTAAATGATGGAAGAATCTCAAATATGAACTAAATACTATTAAAGGAAAGAACAGGTTTTTAAAAAAACCAACCGAAAACCATCAACAAGTAATTGCTGTATATTAGTGCAAAACAAATTGCAGAAGCCAAACTTTTAAACTCTTAGAAATAAAAAGGACACCTCCATTGTTCAAACTCATTGCAGCTGGAGTATTCCAGTGGATCTTTCAGCTCTGGCAGCTATGCAAGCTGAAATTAAACAGTAAGTTTTTCTTCTGTTGTGGAAGTTCTGGATTAGGCCTTTTTCAAAAATTTATCTATATATAGTTTCTTACTGAGCCCGCCAAAGTAAGTATACAAACTAAAAGAATCATAATAAAATATAACCAAAATCCACTCGGGCTGTAACACAAATCAATAAAGCACTCAAAGTTAAGGAAGCCAACGTAGACATTTATTTTAGAAGTAACTAATATGGTAAAAAAAAAGAGAGGATCGGAATGCAACAGAAAACTACAAAAGGCAACACTTTTTTTCCTTCGACTAAGTAATTCATCCTCCTACCTCGAGGAAAAAAACTATACAGTGTGGTTGCGAAAAAGAACAAAGCGTGAATCGACGCAGCAAAACCCATAATCAAAAAATGTCTTGAGAGAACTAAAATTACGCCGGGGATAAACAACAGTCTAGCAGCTACATTAACAAATAAAACAACAAAACAACGTAAGTGTAGCTGACCTTGATGTATGAAAAAAATTATTCAAAACCTACTCAACCAGACCACAAAAAGGAAACTCATTACAAAACGGATGTTTGGTAAAAAAAAGTTTCCTGAAACAAAAGAGAACACAATTTTTTATTGGACTAGGTTCCAGAAGAAAAGTGTAAATAATTTGCCGTAAATTTTGAAGGGTTGAATAGAATTTTGATGAAGAAAAAGCAATCAGTGGCCAGCCAGATAAAATCAGTTATGAACTACTTAAAGACCTACAGAAGCGAAGCGCATCAAAGCTTTTATTTGCCTAACAATTTCAAGCTTATATTACAATATCCTTGGAAGGAAAAAAAAGTAACAATGCTACAAAGACCTCAAAAGGTGAAAAATCAAGCAGAAAACTAGATATAATTACCAACTGCTTTGAGATCTATTTGAAACATTTGTGAGAAAGCCAATGTGGACGAAACAATAATTTCCAAGTGAAAAAAGCGAGATAGATGCACAAGTTATTATCTCATCAAAGTGGCTCAGCACTTATTTAGAGCACAAAAATGGTCAGAAGCAGTGAAACTTTATTGACTTCATATCGAAGAAGCACTCGCCGCGCATCGGAGACTCAACAAGATTGATTCAACAACTAAGTAAAAAATAAAATCGTGAAACCAACTATGGTAAAGCTCATAACGAAAAGAAACTTATATGTTAAAATAAAAACACAACCTCTCGCTAATAGCTGGGATCTGTCACCGGAGTTTCATGGCGCCGATTCTGTTCCTAATTCAGGTCCAAAAATCACCAATCACTCCAGTTGAGACTTCTCAATAAGCAGATGAATTCACAGATCACACTCATACAGTCAAATAAAACACAGCAAACCAAAAGACTCACTTGTAAACTCACAAATTGATAAGAAAAACTGTAAATTGAAAAAATCTCACCAGAAGGAAAAGCATGCTCTTCAAAGCACGCCGAAGAAACAAGCAAGTAAAAGCTTGTGTATTACGTAGAACAAATAGAAGAAGGCAAATCATTGAAGTTCTTAAGGTTGACTTCAAATGGAATCAACACTTTTAAGACATTTTAGCCAGATCAAACGAGCGGATCTTCAATCTTCGGTGGCTAAGCAATCTGAAAAATGAAGAAAAAAGTTTATTTCTGCGGTACAGTTCCTAAACTAGGCCTCTGTATCTAAGCGGAAACGCTGGCGGACTGAAGCAATTGCAAGCGATATCTTCAAACGCTAAATTATTACAAACCAGAGCCCTTGGAGTTTCCCAAAGAGACCCCGATTGTATAGTGTAAAGAAAACTTTGCGATAGTCTAGTTTTCCTGTCATAGGAGATTATCAAATCTGATGAACAAGACTACATTAGGCACGTAAAACAGAAAAAAAAATATATTCAATTGTACATCTCTTAAAAGAGAAAGAACACTTGTCCTAAAGCAATCGCAGAAGCAAGCTAGACCTTCTAACCGAGATAAAGAGCAGGAGACCAAACATTTCACAAAGAATAATTGTTTTTCCCTGCAAAGAGATGGAAAACAGTACCAAAATACAAATTCGAGTGCTGACACGTGCGCACTTTAATATTCTATCAAATAAAAATTGAAGCTACAGCGGGATTTTGTTCCCCCAGCCTCACGGCACAGTTGTCTGGTGAACAAAAATTGCTTGAACAAGTTAAGTTAAAATTCTCTTCTTTTAAACTTATTGTTTTTTTTCTACTATTTTTTTATACCTATTCGCCATAAATTTTTAATTTTTTTTTTACGCATAACAAACAGCAACTAACAACTCCGTTCAGGGCTATTAAGAGATGAAAAACACAAAAACCCCATCACGAAAAGCCTGTAGAAACACTTTGCGAAGTTAAGTGTAGCTCAGTATTTCCAAAACATTGCAGATTTTAGAAGGAATGGCTGAATTCAAACAGTAAGCTTTCAAAACGTTTAAAAATTTTTGAATAAATTTGTTTGTTGACAGTTGCACTTCAATTTCATACCTGTACATAATTTATTTTTTGCTGAAGACGGGCTCCTGTCTTCGGTTTTTCATCGGTCCATTTGATTTTTCTCGTTTGAATTTAGAGGAGAGGCAGGTTTGGTGAATGACTTATTTTCTGAAGTAACAAATTTGAGAAAGTTTTGACCCCAAATTAAAAAAAAATTATGCGCCCAGAACAAACAGAACCAACCAATTTACGGGTCAGACAGCATAGATCAGAATATTGGTATAGCCTAACAGGCCGAAAAGGGAACAAGAGTGCTCGTTAATGTGCGTTCGCAGATGATGTTGCGACCCAAGTTCATCAAAACTTTTGATTCAATTGTCAACCAAATGAAAAGATGACAGACATAGATGATTAAGTTTAAAAGATTTTTATTTAACCTCGCTACTAACCGAAATACATAATGCCCTATCTCTTTACAGCGCTCACGGGATTTGTCATCAAAAAACGTACGAGAAAAAGAACAAACAACAAAATAGTTAAACAGAACAGTTTCACGGCAACATCTAAATTGCTTAAATTAAAAGCACTTAGTAACAAGGTCAAAATGCAATCAGAAAAAACCGTAACATTAAGAAAGTTCATTTGGACCACATATGAAAATACTAGAGATCTGTCGTTATGTGAATGTGCTAAAAGAAGAGAACAACAAACACAGAACTTTCAAAACGCCTTTTGTCAAACAAACAAAACATCAGTTGCGACAAAATATCAAATGACATGTTAACGTTTGAAATACAAGAAATTGGATGGGACCTCTCAATAATGAGAATAAGTTTCAAGTTGACAAAAAAACAAAATTGAAATATTTAAGGCTAGTTTCTTAAAAACAACAACAAATACACGTAAAAATCAAAAATAAAGTAGAAAATTGGAGAAGGAAGAGTCGAAGCCTTTTAAACCAAAACTTTTTATTTGAAGTCTTTATCTAAGATCCATTGGTTGTCTTCTCTGAGCCAATGGGAGCTATCAATACTAGGATATTGTGACAAGATTTCAAAAGGAACCAAAATTGCAAAAAAAAGATATGAAAACTCTTGCAACATATCACAATTCTAATAGTATGAGTATAAAATTGATTGCAAGAGTGATATTGGATGAACTAGAGACGATGGTGGTTTCGTCATTACAGAGACTTTTTAACTGTTCACAAAAATACGTTAAAGATCGGTTGAAGTTCAAAAAGATTTTAAAAAGAAACTTTTAAATTCCTAACAGCCATTAAATTCAAAGCCTTGGATGGGTGCCAATAAATATGTTAAATTATGTCTGGATGGGACGATCATCGTGTTTTTCAGTCACAAGTCATCAGAAAGACATTACAAAAAGTCATTGAGTTTGAAAACAATAGCAAATAAACGCCAAAAATTCAGTTGAAAAGTGTAAGAAAACCATTGCACCCATTAGCTTTTCAGAATCATTATCTTTAGAAAAACTTATTAAGATTTCAAAAGGAACCAAAATTACAAAAATTCTATCCAAAATTTTTTAAAAAATTTATGAAACCTCGTGAATTGAAGTCTGAAAACCAATACTTACGAGATAAAACGCTAACTATAATAATTTAAGTTGGAGTAGAACGAAAGGGAGTCGGGTCCATGCTGAGAGTTTCTTGCAATTCAAGAAAAACGGTATGAGATCGTTTACTGTTCATAAAAACATTTCAAAAAATTATAGTTAACGACTGAACTGACAACGAATTCAATAACTTCAAACGTTAGTCAATAAAAACGCTAAGGTGTGAATCGATGGGAGGCCAAGTTTTTTAATGCTTAGTCAATCAATAAGAAATCACCATGATTTTTATGACTTTGAAAACAACAAAACAGGCAAAAACAGGCAAAAACCAAAACTCAGGAGAAAAGTGAGAGAGAAAAGCGTCGAAGACTTTTAAACCAAACGTTTATCTGAAAACTTTATCTAAGATCCATTAAAAGTCTTCTCTAAGCCAATGAGAGCTATAAAAATCAGAATATTGTGATAGGATTCCAACAGGAACCAAAAAGACAAAAAAACCACAATATTTTAAGAGATAAAGTTATAAAAACTTGAGCAACGGAGTCATTAAACCGATAGTTAGAAGAAAAAACCGCTAACTAGATTAAGAATTGTTGAGATAGAGAATATTGGGGTCCGGCATTACTAAGACTTTCATACAGCTCATGAAAAAAGCTTAGAATTGGTTATTGTCTAAATAATTTTTTCGAAAAATTGTTTTTTAAAGATTCAGCGGCCATTATATTCAATAGCTTTCAACTGACGCACCAAATTACGTCAATACGTCAATTTTTGCCCAAATTGAACAAACAGTAAAATGTTTCTATCTCATAGTTTTCCATAAGACATTGAAATAAAACATTGAATATGAAAAAAACAACAATTACAAGCAAAAACAACAAAATCAGTAAGAATGTGCGAGAAGATATTGTCGAAGTCATGTAAACCCTCAGCTTTTGCCTGAAATTCTTATTTAAGATCCATTGAATGCCTTCTCTAAGCCAATGAGAACGATGAATATTTGGATAATATGATACGGAACCAAAACTACTAAAAATATCCAAAAATTGTACAGAAAGTTATGAAAACTCGTGCTCAAAGTCATAAAACCAGAAGTTAAGAAGATAAAACTGCTAACTAGATTGATTTTGGTTGAAGTAGAAAGGATGGGGGGCTGGCCATAACTGATTCTTTATAAGGTTCACGAAAATATGGTTAGGATTAGTTAATGTTCAGAAAAAATTGCGAAAAAGTTTTCAAGGTATTAACAGCCATTAAATTCATTAGCATTCAAAGGAAGTCAAAAAAGACGCTAAGCTATAACTCACTCGATGGGAGGACAGGGATGTTTGTCGTGCATAGGTAATCAATAATACATCACAATAACTTTATGACTTTGAAAACAACAACAAATACAGGTAAAAGACTAAAGTTCAGTAGAAACGTGGCAGAAGAAAGTATTTAAGCCTTTTAAAACATACCTTTTCATCTGACAACTTCATCTATGATCACTTGATCCTTTTATTACATACCCTTTTTATATAAAACTTCATCTATGATTCAATGAACCTCTTCTCTAAGCCGATGGGAGATATCTGTTTTCACATAACGTGATATGATTTCAACAGGAACCAAAATATCCAGAAATTTATTTTTTTTTGAAATCATGTTTTGTTGATGTCATAAAATCAATTGTTAAAAGATAATACCACTAACCAAAATATTGTTGGATCTAACAGAAAGAAAAGGGGTCATGCATTTATTGAGGCTGAATTAGAGTTCACTAAACTAGGTTTAAGATTGATTAACGTTCAATAAAAATTTTCAAATTTTTTTAAAGTCTTAACAGTCATTAAAGTCATTAGCTTCCAACATAAGTAAAAACATACCCTAAGTTATCACTTGATAGAAAGGCAAGAATGATTATTTTGACTGCACTTGAAAGTACGGAGGTCCTGAGACTGACTTACACTTTTTTTAATTTTTGTTTAAGGTCGGTTAATGTTTTTAAAAAAATTCAAAAAAAGATTTTTAAAGTCTTAACAGCCATTAGTTGTCCGCTCAAAGCAGCAGATAGGTTCACTTAATGCCCATTGGGAAACCTACTGCACTTTTAGTCAACGAGCATATTTGTCGTGCATAGGTAATCAATAAGACATTACATTAAGTCTTATGACCATGAAGAAAACAACAAATACAGGCAAAATCCAAAATTCAGTGAAAACAATTCAGTGTCGAAGCTATTTAAACCATTAGCTTTTCTCTGATAGTTTTACGTACGATCCATTGAAGGTCTTCTCTAAGCCTATATGAAATATCAACATTAGGATAAAGTGAAAAGGTTTTAGAAGAAAACAAAAAATTACGAAAAAATGTTCAAAAAATTTAAAAAGAAGTTATGAAAATTTGCGCACCTAAGTGATAAAGCCAATAATAGCAGAACAACCGGTACCAAGATTAATTTTGGTTTAAGTAGAAAAGGATGAGGCTCTAGTGATTTAAGAGTCTTTCTTGCAGTAAATGAAAAGAAATTTTAGATTCATTATTTTTCAACAAAATTTGAAAAATTGTTTTTAAAGTCTTAACAGCCCATAAATTCATTAGCATTCAAAAGAAGTCAACAAAGTTTTGACTCACTTCGTGGGAGAACAAGGGTTTCTGTCATGTATATGTTATCAATAAAACATCGATAAAAGTCTTATGGCCCTATAAACAACAAGAAAACATGCAAAATACCAAATTTCTTCAGAAAAATGCAAGAAGAAGGTGTCGAAGCCATATAAATTATACCGCTTTACCTGGGAACTTTATGTATGACACATTGAACGTCTTCTCTAAGCCAATGTGTATTATCAATGTTAGGATAATGCGTAAGATTTCAAAAAGAACCAAAATTACGAAAAAAAGTTCAAAAAATTCGAAAAAGTTATGAAAAAGTTATGGGTGGACAAGGATGTTTGTCATGCAAAAATAATCAACGAGACATCAGAACAAACTTTATTACCATAAAAGCAACAACAAGTTTCGGCAAAAAAAAACAAAAATTCAGTAGAAAATTGCGAGAAGAAAGTGCGACAAAACTCGCTAGAAGGACAAGGATGTTTGTCAGGCATAGTCACTCAAAAAAATTTAACAATAAGTCACGAAGCCACAAAAACAGGCAGAAACTAAAAAAAAAGTAGAGAAGTGGGAGAACAAATACCGAAGCCTTTTAAAACAGTTGTTTTTTCTGAAAACTCAATCTATAATAGAAAGTCTTCTCTAAGCCAATAGGAGCTATCAGTATTAGGATACTGCGATAGGATTTCAACAGGAACCAATAATCGAAAAATATACAACTGTTGAAATTTTTTTCGAAAGCTTATGGTATCGAAGTAAAAAAAACCAATAGTTAGAAGACAAAATCGCTAACCAAATTTTGATGCATTAGAAATGAATGGGGTTCAGTAATTACTGAGGTTGATTTAAAGTTGCACCAAGCCAATAAATAAGCTAAATTTTGCCTCGCTGTGACAACAAGGATATTTGTCAATCTTTTGTCATCAAAAATATATCGAAAACATTACAAAAGTCATTGACAATGAAAATATCAACAAATACAGGCAAAAACCAAACGTTCAGTAGAAAAGTGCGAGAAGAAAACTTCGAGAAGTCAATTAAACCATACACTTTCATCTGAAAACTTCATCAATGAACGTCCATTGAACGTCTTCTCTAAAGCAATTTCGACCATGAACAATTGGATAATGTGATAAGATTTCAGAAGGAACCAAAATTACAAAAAAATATCCAAATATAAAAGTTTTGAAACTCGTGCATCGAAGTCATAAAACCATTAGTTGGAAGACAAAACCGCTAACCAGAATAATATTGGTTGCAGTAGAAAGGATGGGGGTCTATTGATTACTGAGTCCTTCTCGCAGCACAGGAAAAGAATTAAGATTCATTATTTTCTTTAAAAAAGTTCGAAAAATTGTTTTTAAAGTTTTAACAGCCGTTAATTTCTTTATTTTTCAAAGGAATTCATTAAAGACGCTAGGTTATGATTCACTCGATGGGAGGACACGGTTGTTTGTCATGCATAGAAGCCATCTAAACAATAATTTTTATCTGAAAACTTTGTCTATGATCCATTGAACTTCTTCGCTCAGCCAATGTGTATATTTATTTATTAGGATAATTTAACAACAGACTTTTTTACTTTTCACAAAAATAAGTTTAAGATTGAAGACTGGTTAATGTTCAAAAAATTTTTGTAAAAAGAAATTTTCAAAGTCTTAACAGCCATTAAATTCAATAGCGATTTAACTCAATAAAGGTCACTAGGAAAGGTTAAAGATTGGTTAATGCTCAAAAAAAATTTTGAAAATTTAATTTGAATGTCCTAACGGCCATTAAATTTAATAGCATCAAGGGACGTCAATAAATATGCTAAGCTATGACTTAATAGGAGTACAAGGATGTTTGTCAGGCATAAGTAATCAATAAGACATCGCAATAAATCTTAAAACTGTAAAATCAACAAGAAACACATGCAGAAACCAAAAATTTGGTAGAAAATGGAGAGGGAAGTGTCGAAGCCTTTTAAAGCATACCAATTTATCTGAAAATTTTATCATTTCGTCTATGATCCTTTGATTGTCTTCTCCGAGCCATTGGGAGCTATAAATACTAGAATAAAGTGGCAATATTTCAAAAAGAACCAATTATACGAAAAAAAATGTCCAAAAATTTCAAAAAAGTTTTGAAAACTCTTGCATTAAAGTCACAAATCCAATAGTAAAAGATAAAATTGATAGGAAGAATAATATTATATGAAGTAGAAAACATGATGGTCCCGTCATTTGAGAGACTTTCTTACTGTTCACGAAAATAAATTTAAGATTGTTAATGTTCAAAAAACTTTTGAAAAGGAAATCTTTAAAGTCTTAACAGCCATTAAATTGGATAGCTCTCAACGGAAGCCAAAAAATACTTCAAAGTATGACGAGCTTGGATGACAAGGATCTTTGTCAACCTTAACTCATCGATAAGACATTACATTTAGTCATTGACTATTAAAACAACAACAAATACAGACAAAAACCAAATTCAGTAAGGAATTGCGAGAAAAAAGTGTGAAGCCGTTTAAACCATTGGTTTTAGTCTGAAAGTTTTGCATATGATCCGTTCAACGTCTTTTCCAAGCCAACTTGAACTATCAATATTAGGATAATTGGACAAGGTTTCAAAAGGAACCAAAACTAAAAAAAAAACAAATATCCAAAAACTTCAAGAAAAAATTATGAAATTCGAGCATTGATCTCATAAAACCAAAATAGAGAATATAACCGCTAACAGATTTTCTTTTGAAATATAAAATATGGGAGAACAAGGAAGTTTTCTTGCATAGGTAATCAATAGGACATCGAAATAAGTCTTATGACTATAAAATCAACAAGAAAAACAGCCAAAAACACAAACACATCAGAAAATGTGCGAGAAGAAAGTGTCGAAGTCATTTAAACCAGAACCTTTTTTTCAAAAAATTTTATCTATGTTTCGTTGAACATTTTCTCTAGGCCAATGTGTTCTATCAATATTAGCATAATGTGACAAGATTTCAAAAGGAACCAAATTTACAAAAAAAAATATCCAAAAATTTCAAAAAAAAGTTATCAAACCCGAGCATCGAACTCATAAACCAAAAGTTAGCACAAAAAAAAATAACCATATTAAATGTAATTGAATTAGAAAAGATTGGGTTCTAGTGAATTCTGAGTCTTTCTTGCAGTACACGAAATAAATGTAAGATTCATTAATATTCAAAAAAATTGTTTTTTAAGTTTAAAGTGCCATTAAACACATTAGCTTTCAAAGGTAATCAAGAAAGACGCTAAGTTATGAGGCACTCGATGAGAGGAGAAGAGGTTTTGTAATGCATAAGTAATCAATAAGGCATCCAAAAAGACTTATGACAATAAAAACAACAACATAGGCAAAAAAGAAAAACTCATTCAAACCAGACTCTTTAGTCCAAAAAATCTAATCTATGATCCGTTAAATGTTTTTGCTAAGCCAATGTGTACTATCAATATTAGAATAGTTTGACAAGATTTCAAAACGAACAAAAACTATGAAAAAAATATCCAAAACTTTCAAAAAAAAATTTTGAAAACTAGAGCAAAAAGTCATAAAACCAATGGTTAGATGATAAAACCGATTAATCTTGAAGAATAATTTTGATTGAAGTAGAAAAAAGGGGTATTCCGATCATTTCTGAGACCTTCTCGCAGTTTAGGAAAATGTTTTGATGATTGTTTAATTTAAAAAAAAATCCTAAAACTTTTTTTCAAAGTTTTAACAGCCAATAAAATCATTAGCTTTCACAAAAAGTCATTAAAGCCGCTAAGTTCTGATTCAGTAGATGGGAGGACAGGGTTGTTTGTCAAGCATAGGTAATCAATAGGACATCAAAATGCGTCTTATGGCAATAAAAACAACCACAAATATAGGCAAAACTCAAAAACACTTGAGAAAAATGCGAGACGAAATTGTCGAAGCCATTTGAACCATACCTTTTTTCTGAAAACTTTATCTATAATCCATTCAACATCTTGGCTCAGCCAACGTGAACTATCAATATTGGGACAAGAACTATCAATAATGTGACAACATTTCAATAGGAACCAAAAATACGAAAAAAAGTCATGAATTTTGAAAAAGTTAAGTTATGGGTGGACAAGGATGTTTGTCATGCAAAAGTAATCAATGAGACATCAAAATCATTAAACTATAAAAACAACAGCAAGTAAAGGCAAAAAAAAACAAAAATTTGGTTGAAAATTCCGAGAAGAAAATGGGAGAAGACTCGATAGAAGGACAAGATGATTGTCTGGCATAGGTACTCAAAAAGATAAATCAAAAGGTCTTATGACTATGAAAACGACAACAAAAAATGCACAAAAACAAGAATTTAGTATAAAACAGCTAGAAAAACGTCAAAGCAATTTAAACCATAAGCTTTTAAACTAAAAATTTTATCCATGATCCATCGAAATTCTTCCCCAAGCCAATGGGAGCTATCAAAATTAGGATAATGTGACAAGATTTCAAAACGATTTATAATAATTTAAAATGATATTAATAAAACTTTTTAAAAAATGATAACTCGAACTTCGAAGTCATAAAACCAATTGTTAGAGGATAAAACTGCTCACCAGATTAATTTTGGCTGAAATAGAAAATATCAGTTAATGTTCAAAAAACTAAGAAGGAAAAAATGTTTTTTAAGTCTTAGCAGCCATTAAAATCAATAACTTTTAACGGAATTCAATAAATACGCTTAGTTATGCCTCAATGGGAGGACAAGAATGATTTCCATGCATAGGTTTTCATAGAGACATCACTATAAGTACTACGAATATGAAAAAACAAAAATGACGGTCACAAACCAAAAATTTAGTAGAATTTTGCGAGAAGAACGTGTCGAAGCCAATTTAAACCATACCCTTTAATCTGAAAACTTTATCTGTGATCCAATGAACGTATCTTCTAAGCCGATGGGAGCTATCAATATTAGAATAATTGGATAAGAATTCAACAGGAACCAAAAATACGGAAAAAGCAAGATTATCTTGGTTGCAGTTGAATGGAAAGAAGTCCTTCCATTCCTGAGACTGAATTACAGTTCACTAAGAAAGGTTAAAGATTGGTTAATGCTCAAAAAAAATTTTTTGAAAATTTAATTTGAATGTCCTAACGGCCATTAAATTTAATAGCATCAAGGGACGTCAATAAATATGCTAAGCTATGACTTAATAGGAGTACAAGGATGTTTGTCAGGCATAAGTAATCAATAAGACATCGCAATAAATCTTAAAACTGTAAAATCAACAAGAAACACATGCAGAAACCAAAAATTTGGTAGAAAATGGAGAGGGAAGTGTCGAAGCCTTTTAAAGCATACCAATTTATCTGAAAAGTCTATCATTTCGTCTATGATCCTTTGATTGTCTTCTCTGAGCCACTGGGAGCTATCAAAACTAGAATAAAGTGGCAAAACTTCAAAAAGGACCAAAAATACGAAAAAAATGTCCAACAATTTCAAAAAAGTTTTGAAAACGCTTGCATTAAAGTCACAAATCCAATAGTAAAAGGATAAAATTGATAGGAAGAATAATATTGTTTGAAGTAGAAAACATGGTGGTCCCGTCATTAGAGAGACTTTTTTATTGTTCACGAAAATAAGTTTAAGATTGTTAATGTTCAAAAACTTTTGTAAAGGAAAACTTTAAAGTCTTAACAGCCATTAAATTCGATAGCTCTCAACGGAAGCCAAAAAATACCTCAAAGTATGACGAGCTTGGATGACAAGGATCTTTGTCAACATTAACTCATCGATAAGACATTACATTTAGCCATTGACTATAAAAACAACAGCAAATACAGACAAAAACCAAATTCAGTTAGAAATTGCGAGAAAAAAGTGTCAAAGCCATTTAAACCATTAGTTGTCTGAAAGTTTTACCTATGATCCATTGAACGTCTTCTCTAGGTCAATGTGAACTATCAAAATTAGGATAAAGTGATGAGATTTCAAAAGTAATCAAAAAAATGAGAATATACTCAAAAATTTTAAAAGATTTTCTTGAAATCATAAGGCATCGAATTCATAAAACCAACAGATTGAAATAAACCGCCGACTATATTAATGTTTCGTGAATTTTTACACATAGGTAATCATAAAGACATCACAATAACTCCTCTGACTATGAAAACAAAAACATATATCGGCAAAATTCAAAAAAAAATTTAGAAAAGTGTTAGAAGAAGGTGTCGGAGTCTTTTAAAACCATATACTTTATCTGGAAACTCTTTCTATGATCCAATGAACGTGTTCTCTGAGCCGATGGGAGCTATCAATAATAGGATAATGGGATAAGATTTCAACAGGATTCAAATATACGAATAAATCAAGGTTATTTTTGTTGCAGTAGAATGGAAGGAGGTCCCGCCATTCCTGAGACTGAATTACACGTCACTAAGAAAAGTTTAAGATTGTTGATTATTGTTGGAGTTAATTTTTTGAAAAATTATTTTGAAAGCCCTAAAAGCCGTTAAACTCAGTAGCCTTCAACGGAAGTCATGAAATACGCTAAGTTATGACTTCATAGGAGTACAAGGATGTTTGTCATGCATAAGTAATCAATAAGACATCGCAATGAATCTTATTACTATGAAAAAAAACAACAAATACATTCAAAATTCAAAAATTAAGTAGCAAAATGAATAATGAATTGTCGAATCTTTATAAACCATACCCCTTTATCTGAAAACTTCATCTTTGATCCATTGATTGTCTTCTCTAAGCCAATGTGAGCTATCAGTACTAGGATAATGCGACAAGATTTCCAAAGGAACCACAATTACAAATCAAATTTCCAAAAATTTCAAAAGGAGTTACAAAATTTCTTGCAACAAAATCACAAGTCGAATAGTAGGAATGTAAAATTGATTGCAAGAATAATATTGGTTGAAGTAGAAATGATGGGGTTCTCGTCATCAGCGAGACTTTATTACTGTTCACAAAAAATAAGTGTAAGATTGATTAATGTTCAAAAAATTTTTGTAAAAGGAAATTTTTAAAGTCTTAACAGCCAATAAATTCAATAGCTTTGAACGGAAGCCAATAAAAACTCTATAGTACGCCTGGCTTGGTTGACAAGATTTTTGTCGGTTTTATCTCATAAATAAGACATTACATATAATCATTGACTATGAAAACAACAACAAAAATAGACAAAAACCAAATTCAGTAGAAAAATTCAAGAAAAAATGTTGAAGCCATTTAAACCATTAGCTTTTGTCCAAAAACTGTACCTATGAACGTCGCCTAAAACAATGTGAACTATCAAAATTAGGATAGGGTGAATGCCTTATCTAAGCCAATGAGATATATCAGTATTAGGACTGTGTTGTAGGATTTCAAAAGGAGTCAAAATATACGAAAATATCCAAAAAATTTTATTTTTTTTGAAATCATGTTTTGTTGATGTCATAAGGTCATTTGTTAAAAGATAATGCAACTTACCAACATATTATTGGGTCTAGTAGAAAGAATGGGGGTCTTGTCTTTATTGAGGCTGAATTAGAGTTCACTAAACTAGGTTCAAGATTGGTTAATGTTCAAGAAATATTTTGGTTAATGTTCAAGAAATAATGTTCAAGAACTTTCAACATAAAAAAAATACCCTAAGTTATCACTTGAGAGAAGGGCAAGCATGATTATTTTGGTTGCAGTAGAAAAAAAGGAGGTCCTGTCACTAATGAGACTCACTTACCGTCCAAAAAAAATTAGTTTAAGATCGGTTAATGTTAAAAAAATATATATATTTTCAAAAACTATTTTTAAAGTCTTAACAGCCATTAGCTGTCTACTCAAAGAAGCAGATAGGTTCACTTAATGCCCATTGGGAACCCTACTGCACTTTTAGTCAACGAGCTTTTGTCATAGAACTCCAAAAACTTAGTAAGACCTTAAAATAAAAGTCAAACTTTCAATAAAAATTAGGAAAACCAAAGAGTTGAAGCCAAAAAAATTAGGATAGGGTGATGAGCTTTTAAAAGCAACCAAAAGAATAATTATATTGACTTAATTTTCTTTTTGGAATCTTGAGGCATCGAAGTCAAAAAACCAACAGTTAGAGATAAAACCGCTAACTAGATTTTTTTCAAGCATTTCCAGACATAAAGACATCACAATCAGTCCTATGTATATGAATACAACAACAAATACAAGCTAAAGTCCAATTTTTATTAGAAAACTGGGAGTAGAATTTAAACTACAATTTTTCTCTGAAAACTTTATCTAAAGATTTCAAAAAAAAACAAAAATACGAAAAAAAGTCCAAAGTTTTTTTTAAAAGTTATGAGAACTCGTGCATCGACATCATAAAACAAGTAGTTTGAAGATAAAACTGGTAACTACATTACGTTTGTCTCTAGTAGAAAGAATGGGGTTCCGGTCATTACTGAGACTTTCCTACAATTCCCCAAAAAATATAAGATTGACTAACGTTTAAAAAATTCGAAAAAATATTTTAGAGTGTTAACAGTCATTAAACTCAATAGCTTTCAACGGAAGTCAATAAATACGGTAAGTTATAACATGATGGGTGGAAAAAGAGGTTTATCATTCATAAGTAATCAATGAGACATCACAAAAAATCTTATGGTTTTGAAAACAACAATTATCTGAAAACTTTCACTGCAATCCACTGAATGTCTTCCCTGTGTTAGCTAAAAAAAATTATGCTAATGTGATAAGATTTCAACAGCAACCAAAAATACGAAAATCTTCGAATAATTTTAAAATTTTTCTGAAACTTTTTGTTTTTGGAGCCATAAAAACAAAAGGTAAAAGATGAAACCGCTATTCACAACAATTTTTGATGCAGTAGAAATGAAGGGGTCCTGTCATTGCGGAGACTGACTGACAGTTCATTAAAATAAGATTAAAATTCTTTCAGCTTCAAAAATCTTTTTCGAAAAATTAAATTTTCAAGTCTTAACAGACATTTATCTAAAAAGCTTTCAAAAGAAGTCAATAAATATGCTAAATCATGAATCGATTGTAGGAAAAGAACATTTGTCAAGCATAGGTAATCAAAAAGACATAACAGTATATCCTATGACCATAAAATCAACATCAAATGCAGTGGAAAAAAAACAACAAATCATTAGAAAAATGCGAGCAGAAAGTGTGGAAGCCATGTGAGCCCTACATTTGTATCTGAGACCTCTATCTATGAGGTTTGTTTCAGCCAATGTGAAATATCGATTTTAGGATGATGTGACAATATTTCAAAAGCAACCAAAATTACAAGAAAAAATAACCAAAGAAATCACAAAAAATTTATGAAAACTCGAGCATCAAATTCTTAAAACCAATAGTTAGAGGATAAAACCGCTAAGTAGAACAATTTTGGTTGAAGTGGAAAGATGGGATGAGGCCATTGCTGAGACTTTTTTTTCAGTACACGAAAATACGTCTTGACTGGCATTGAATTCATTAGCTTACAGAGGAAGTCAATAAATAATCCAAAAGATGACTTGATGGGAGCACAAAGATGTTTGTCATGCATAGGTAGTCAATAAGACATCAAAATAAGTCCTATGACTATAAAAACAACAACAAATATAGGGAAAAGAAAACAAAAAAATCATTAGAAAATTGAGAGAAGAAATGGTCGAAGCCATCTAAACCATCTTCTTTTAACTAAAAACTTTATCTATGACCCATTGAACGTCTTCTCTAGGCCAACGTGAACTATCAATATTAGGATAATGTGACAAGATTTCAAAAGTAACCAAATTACGAAAAAAAATAAAAATTTGAAATAAGAGTGATAAAAGCTTGAGCATCGAAGTCATAAAACCAACAGTTAGAGGACAAAACCGCTAAGATTTTTTTGGTTGAAGTAAAAAATGATGGGGATGCGGTCATTACTGAAATTTTCTCACAGTTCACGAAAAAAAGTTTAAGATTGTTTAATGTTCAAAACATTTTTTCGAATATTCATTTTCAAAGTATTAACAGACATTATCATCATTAGCTTTCGAAGGAAGTCAAAAAAGATGCTAAGTTATAGCTCGAGGGGAGTACAAGGACGTATGTCATGCATAGATTATCATTAAGACATCAAAAAAGTCTTATGACTATAAAAACAACAACAAACGAAGGGGAAAAAAATAAATTGGAAAAGTGCGAGAAGAGAGTGTAGAAGCCATTTAAACAATAAATTTTAGCTGAAAACTTTATCTATGATCCATTGAACGTCTTCTCTTAGCAAATTGAACTATCAATATCAGGATAATTCAACAACATTTCAAAGGAACAAATATTATGAAAAAAAGTATTCAAAAATTTCGAAAAATAAATTTTGAAATCTCGAGCAAAGAAGTCATAAAACCAATATTTAGATGATCAAACCACTAACCAGAAAAATTTTGATTGAATTAGAAAGTAGGGTGTTCCGATATTTACTGAGACTTTCTTACAGTACACGAAAATAAGTTTAAGATTGTTCAAGGATCAAATAATTTTTTCCGAAAAATTGTTTTTAGCGTTTTGACAGCCACTAAGTCAATAAATACGCTATAAGATGACTTGGTGGGAGGACAAAGATGTTAGTCATGCATAGGTTATTAAAATGACATCATAAAAGTCTTGTAACTGTGAAAACAAAAATAAAAAAAAGGCGAAACCAAAAATTCAGTAGTGAGAGTACCAAAAAGTGTGAGAGGGAAGAGTCGAAGCCAAATAAACCATAAGCTTTTCTCTGAAAACTTCATGTATGATCAATTGAACGTTTTCTTCAGCCAATCCTAGCTATCAATATAAAGATAAAGTAATAAGATTTCAAAAGCAATCAAATATACAAAAATATCCAAAAATTTGAATAATTTGAAATATTGTGTCATTGAAGTCATAAAACCAATAGTTAGATGATGAAATTGCTAACAAGAATAATTTGCTTGCAGTAGAAAGTAAAGTGGTCCTGTTATTACTGAGACTGACTTACAGCCCTTTAAAAATTAGTTCAAGATCGGTTAATATTCAAAAAAAATTTATTGTCGAAAAATTCTATATTGTCCACTCAAAGCAGCAGATAGGTTCACTTAATGCTCATTGGGAAACATAATGCACTTTTAGTCAACGATTATATGTCATAGAACTTCAAAAACTTGGTAAGACTTTAAAGGAAAGTCAAAATTTTAATAAAAATTACGAAAACCAAAGAGTCCTAGCCAAAAAAATTAGGATAGGGTGACGAAATTTCTAAAGCAACCAAAACTACAAATACATTCAAAAACTTGATTTTTTTCAATCCTGAGGCTACGAAGTCATAAAATCAACAGTTAAAGATTAAACCGCTAACTAGATTAATTTTTCATGCAATAAGGCCTATGTTTATGAAAAAAACAACATATACAAGCTAAATTTAAAAAAATTAATCAAAAATTGGGAGAAGAATGTGTCGGAGCCATTTAAATTGTTAGTTTTTTTCTCTCAAAACTTTATCTAAAGATTTAAAAAACAAAAGTTACGAAAAAAAAGGTCCAATTACTTTTTTTAAGTTATGAGAAGTCGTGCATCGACGTCATAAGACCAAAAGTTTGAAGACAAAACTGATAACTGCGTTACTTTTGTCTGTAATAGAAAGAATGTGATTGCGGTCATTACTGAGACTTTCTTACAATTCACAAAACAATATGATTGACTAATGTTTAAAAAGTTCGGAAAAATATTTTTAAAGTTTCAACAATCATTAAACTCAATAGCTTTAAACGGAAGTCAATAAATATTTTAAACTATAATTTGATGGGTGTAAAAGGAGGTTTTTCATGCATAAGTAATCAATAAGACATCACAATAAGTCTTATGCTTTTGAGAACAACAATAATCACAGGCAAAAACCGAAAAATTCATTAGATAAGTGCGAGAAGAAAGGGTCAAAGCCTTTTTGAACCATACCCTTTTATCAGAAAACTTTAATTGCAATCCACTGAATGTTTTTTCTCTGGTAGCTAAAAAAATTAAGATAATGTGATAAGATTTCAACAGCAACTACAAATACGAAAATATCCAAAGATTTTAAAGTTTTTCTGAAATCTTTTATTGATGTCTTAATAATAAAAGGTAGAAGATAAAACCGCTAACCATATTAATATTTGATGCAGTAGAAAAGAAGGTGGTCCTGTTATCACGGAGACTGACCGACAGTTCATTAAAACAAGTTTAAGATTGTTTCAAATTCAAAAATCTTTTTCGAAAAATTAAATTTTCAAGTCTTAACAGACATTTATCTCAATAGCTTTCAAAGGAAGTCATTGAATATGCTAAATCATCTATCAATTGAAAGAAAAAAATGAGTGTCATGCATAGATAATCAAAAAGACATAACAATAAGTCCTACGACTATAAAATCAACGACAAATGCAGGCGAAAAAAAAAACAAAAATCATTAGAAAAGTGCGCGAAGAAAGTGTAAAAGCCATTTGAACCTTTCCCTTTTATCTGAAAATTCTATCTCTGATCAAAACAACGCTTTTTTTCAGCCACTGTGAGTTATCGATATTAGGATGATGTGACAATATTTCAAAAGGAGCCAAAATTACAAGAAAAAATATCCAAAGAATTTTAAAAAAAAGTTATGAAAACTCTAGCATGAAAGTCTTAAAATCAATAGTTAGAGGACATATTCGCTAAGAAGTATAGTTTTGGTTGAATTATAATGTTGGGATCAGGCCATTGCTGAGACTTTCTTACAGTATACGAAAATAGGTTTATTATTGTTTAATGTTCAAATAGTTATTTTCGAAAATTATTTTTAAACCTTGACAGGCAATAAAATCATTAGCTTATAGAGGAAGTCAATAAGTACTCCAAAAGCTGACTTGATGAGAGCATAAAGATGTTTGTCATGCATAGATAATCAATAAAAAAAGCTTTATCTATGACCCATTGAAAGTCTTCTCTAGGCCAATGTGAACTATCATTATTAAGATAGTGTGACAAGATTTGAAAAGGAACCAAATTACGAAAAAAATTATACAAAAAACTTAAAAAAGAGTTATAAAAACTCGAGCATCGAAGTCATAAAACCAACAGTTAGAGGATAAAACCGCTGACCAGATTAATTTTTGTTGAAGTAGAAATGATGGGGTTCCAGCCATCACTGCAAATTTCCTACAGTTCAGGAAAAAAGTTCAAGATTGTTTAATGTTAAAGAAATGTTCAAGTTTAATGTTCAATCAGGACCGGGACGTTTGTCTTGCATAGGTAATCAATACGACATCAAAAAAGTCTTATTACTATAAAAACAACCACAAGTACAGGGGAAAAATAAAAACTATTAGAAAAGTGCGAGAAGAAAGTGTAGATGCCAATTAAACCATAATTCGTAGCTGCAAACTTTATCTATGATCCATTGAACGTCTTCGCTTAGCCAATGTGAAATATCAATATTAGGTTATTTTAAAAATATTTCAAAGGAACAAAAATTATGAAAAAAAGTATTCAAAAATTTCAAAAATTAGATTTGAAAACTCGAGCAATGACGTCATAAAACCATTAGTTAGATAATAAAGTCGCTAACCAGAAAAGTTCTGGTTGAATTCGAGAGGAGGGGGTTCCGATCATTACTCAGGTTTTGTTACAGTACACGAAAATCAGTTTCAGATTTTTTAATGTTCAAATAATTTTTTTCGAAAAATTGTTTTTAAAGTCTTGACAGCCATTAAAATCATTAGTCTGCAGAGGAAGTCATTAAATACGCTTTGAAATGACCTGCTGGGACCACAAAGATGTTAGTCATGCATAGGTCATTAATTTGACATCAAAAGTCTTATGACTATGAAAACAAAAATGAAAAGAGGCGAAACCAAAAATTCAGTAGAAAAGTGAGAGAAAGAAGAGTCGAAGTCATTTAAACCATAAGCTTTTCTCTAAAAACTTCATATATGATCAACTGAACGTTTTCTTTAAGCCAATGGTAGCTATCAATATTAGAATAATGTGATCAGATTTCAACAGCATTCAAAAATCCAAAAATTTGAATTTTTTATTTAAATATTGTGGCATTCAAGTCATAAAACCTATAACAAGATGAAACAATGATGAAACCGCTAAGGAGATTATTTTGGTTGCAGTAGAAAGTAGGGAGGGCCTGTCATTACCGATACTGTCTTACAGTCCTTTAAAAATAAGTTTAAGATCGGTTAATGTTCAAAAAGAAAATTTTCGAAAAATTATTTTTAATGTCTTAACAGCCATTAGCTGTCCACTCAAAGCAGCAGATAGGTTCACTTAATGCTCATTGGGAAACCTACTGCACCTTTCTTAAAAAAGCTCACATATAGAATTCGAATTTTTTTATAATAAACTTACCTGTGAGACTAGAACTAGTCTTTTTATCACGTAATGTTGAACTAATTTTTTCATAGTAAAAAATCTTAATTTGAAGAAAAATTACACTAGAAGTGAGCAAAACCATGCCCGTGGTCACACAAAACGTCGCGACTGAAGCTTTGTCCAGATCATGAGCTCTTTCGCAATGGACCTGCTATCCGCGATCAAAATTCCATCTGGTTAATACCTGTTGGGGACCTTATCCTGGATCTCCTCAACACTTTGAAACCATAGAGTTCGCTGGTTTTTCCAAATATATATTTATCGGACAACATGGATATTTTCACATCAATATCTCTTGTTCTGAACGCTGTTCAGTTAGCCCACCCGTCGTGGCATTCTAAATTTGTCTAAACTCAGATCAACTTAGACAGTCTTGCAAACAAAGTTTGTCGATTTTACTACTCAACATTGCAACAGTTCAAACAGTTAGAAAGATAAGATTAAGAAAGCGCAGTTTTCATGTTCGTTCTTCAATCAATCTAATTTAGAGAGAGCTATGAAAGTTTGCAAATTCGCATGTAACTTAAACAGTGTGAAGTCATATAGTAGCTAACTAACTAAGTTTCATTTACTCATAAATTAATTACGCCTAATTTGATTAAATGGTTTGAGATCTCGTCATACGCAGTTCAAATAATCTAGCTAGTATGTAACAAATTCAATCAAAGATGCTCTATGATTATATATAAGTCCGTAAAAGGCAAGTCAAATTGAATTACATACCAGCTGCTGTTTGTGGTAGGGTTCAGTTTCGTATCTAGCTGTGACGTCACCTATTTCGACATCATCGTCAAAATGGTTGTTTTTGTTCACTCTGTCGTGGTTTCCACGATATCCATTGTGTTTACGAAGGTAAAAACTGCTCAGATCAGACATCGATAAACATTTTTTCGAAATATTTTTAGAAATGAGCTGTTGAACTTTGATTACTTTAAGAAATGAGCCGCTAAATTTCATTCATTTTTCAAAACACGCTCGTAAATTTTATACTTAAATTTTGTACGTACATCTGCTGCTGAATCTATGTAAATTTTTAGAAAGAATTTTTGACTTTTAACGTAAGGGTCGGCGTCTTCTTGAGGTTAATTTTTCAATAATCACAAACTTGAGCGATATATAATAATCTTTGCTTCAAATCTCCAATTCGCACTTTTAGTAATTAAAATAAATAGTCTCAGATTCTGAATGAACAATCACGTTTTCATTTAAGCTGTAGTCTTTAACAAGCGTTATGAATAGTTGGTACAAAACGAGAGTGAAAAAACGTACAAATTAAGTTACATCGTTCTTACTTGTTTTGGTGTTCACATTAAATCATACAGTTGTATATATACATCATATTGCTCAAGAAACGCGTCAAATACGAACTGGAGGTGAGTTCAGATTTTTCTTATATATTTATAATTAAGAAACTTCACGCGAGCTGGTCGAGGGTGTAACAGGTCGGCAAATGACCTCGAATTCCATGTTTTTTTGGTAAATTCTTGGCCGAATGAGAATTTGCTGAGATAATAAAAAATAACAATTGGAATATCTGCGTAGTCGCATTGGAACAGCATTAGGCCATGGCGGCCCGATCGCAGCTGCTCTTATTAATTTGAGTTCTTTGTCTCCTTATGTTACTCGATTTGGGATATGCAGAACAAAATAATCAAAATCACAGTTAAAACATGAAAATTAAAGAGTCGTTGAAACTATAGCAGAACTGGTGCTGAAACGAGACTCTAGCAAGTCCAAATTTTTGCGAAAGAGAATTGAATTGTTTTTGCAATTATGTAAGATAATGTTGTGATAAGAATTTTTCTTCTCCTGTAAAACGTTGTTCAACAGCATTCGTATAATGAAATTGAAATCAATTATTAAACATCGCTGAAACAAAAATATTACTGAAAGTTTTTCAATATCTTTGCAATATCTTTTGAAAAAGAAACAAGGAAGCTCGGTAATTTGAGTTCACACATAAAATTTTGAACCCTCTCATCCGCATGATTGACCCAATAATTTGCCAAATGCAGAAGAGAGAGAAATCTTTCAAAAATTCAAATATTGTTCAAAAATAAATGGTGTATGAATATCTTCATACCTCCAAACGAAGCGATTGACATCTGTCTTTATCTAGAATATGTACTACGTCTAAATAACCAAAGTACAAGTAAAGACGAAAAAGGAAAAATCTATTGGATTCTACGAAAAAAAATGTGTCCAAGACGTTAAAACCATAATCTACTCAGTAAAAAAGACAAGATTATCAATTGAGCTTTCATTGAACTACAATTATGCGATTCAGGGGTCACATGATTCTGTGACTTCTGCAAAGTTAAAATTTTTGTTTGTATTTTTCGAAAACATAAAGGAATCAGCTATAAACTGAAATCATTGAAAATATTCAATTATGTGTCCAAATAAAGCCATTGATATCTGTCACTATTCAGAATAGGTCATAGGTCTAATTAAAAGATGAATACAGACGAAAAAGAACAGCAGAAAGATACGTTAAAGATACGTCTATATCATTTTTATAACATTTCATTTCGAAGTCAAAAAAACTTTAGCTAGCAACTCAGATCAACAAATACGTTTCTGTTTTTCCAAGTGGAGCCGCTAACAACTGCAATGTCCCGAATTTTTTATGTGACTGCAAAAATAATTGAAAAGAGACAACAAAAAATTTCCATTTATTTCTGCAAGAAGACGGTGTCGACGCCGTTAAAACAGTAACCTATTGAATAAAAAAAATGATGTACTCAAATGTGCTTTCTTTTTGAAAGCCAATAATTTGTTATTTGATCTCTCAATAATAAAAGAAGACAAAAAAAGAACCTTAATCATGGGAAAATATCCAAAAAGAGATTTTTTTGTGAAAACTATTAGTATCAAACCCAAAAAAAACCATAACATAAAACGTAAGTAATACTGCAATAAATTTTATTATTTAATCCTTCATGAAAACGATTCAAGCTGTCTTTGCTGACCTCAAGCGACAAGTTGACCAAAAAAAAAGAAAAAAGCTGGCAGCGGTCAATAATTTTTTGTTTTTCTGAAAACAATTATTTTTAAAAGTCAAACAACCATAATCTTCTGACTTAAGAAATAGGTAAGTCTCCAAAAAACTCTCTAAAAAAACAAATGAAATTTTAAAAAACAAAACAAAAACCCTGCTATTATTATTTCCTTTTGAATTGATCTTTTCTCTAACTATCATAAAACGAAGGAAAAGTCAAATATATTTTTAAAAAAACAGCGATTATTCAAAATTCGAATTGATTGTAGACTGAAAAAATAACAAGGCTTAAATCAAAACTAGCCTTGCTATTCCTATTCGTTCATTAGGAATAGGCAATTATTCGGAACGCAATGGAAATGGAAAATTTGGCGAAAATTTATCTCAAAAAAAATTTTCACAAAAGTCAATACATCAAAAATGAATTATGCATTTTGTATTTTTATTGAACTAAATTAGCACAAACATCATATTTTTAATTCAGGAGCACTTTCAAAGGAACTGTAAGTGCTCTTTTTGATTATCGAATATTTTGTCACCAGTTTTTAGGTGTTTTAGCCCCGCAATTTTCTGAAGAAAAAAAAGCTGAATTTAAAGGAGAATTGAAGAAAAAGTTTAGCTAAAAATTGGATTAAAGAGTTCTACTTTAATCTTGTATTATTATAGGTAAAACCAACATCGGTATCGTTAACAATTTTAACATTGACAAAATTGTCAAAAAGATCTTTCATTTCATTTATGAAAAAATTGGATAAAAACTACTTGATTAAATAAGCAATTGAAATAACAAACAATGTTTCCACTCTTTACGTTTTTCAGTGGCAAAACAAAAGATAGTATGCGTTTTGATTTAAAAAAATTAGCAGTGGTCATTAAAAAATTAAACCAAAAATAGTTTAAGAAAAGTTTGGGTAATATATGGAACTGATTTCTTCTCTTAAAAATGTAATCTTATTATTTTAACGGGCCCATTCAATGGCTATGTATAACTTAAAGAATAAAACTTTCTTCAAACTTTTATATTTATCTGTAAACAAAATTTTTACAGATATGAACACACCTGAACAAATTATGCAACTTTGCTTTCAGCTTTGAAAAACACATTTCGAAAACTCGTTGCGTTTTGCTTCTCTATCTTCTCGTTGTTTCAAGAGTTCTGAAGATTTTGGGTTAGTAGTTACCTACAAGCAACGAACTGAGTCAATGTGGCTAATAATATATAATGGATCGTTGTTTAATTTATAACCGTACAACTAGTTTTTTGAACGTGAAGTTGATTAAATAAAAGTCCTTTGCGCACAGCAACTTGACTCTGAAATGACAAAAATCCTAACTGTTGTGTGCTCGAAGTCATGATAGTTGCATTATTGCATTATTTTAACTAAAGTTTGGTGTAGTCAAAAAATTTTCTGTAAACTTTTTTGTATGAGTTGTCTCCGTAGCAACAAGAAATCTATGAATGTTCTATTACACAATCTCGTTCTGGGGAATCAATACCAACTCTTTTGATAAGATTTCAATTGCAAAACCTTTATCTTTTTATCTTTTCATAAAGCACTGATTGAATGGCAATTTGCATTGCTGATTTTCAAAATAAATCAATCGGTTCAGTCTCCCTGAAATGAAACCAAGTTCAATTGCGCTCCAACTGTAGATGAATAAAGTAGTAAATTCAATGAGTTCCAAAAAGCGCCAGACCTCTGATCGGACTTTCGTTCTCTCCAGAAAACAGTTCGGCCTTTATGCGACAGTAGCCGTCTCTGATCACACCATGCCAGACTGATATGGCATCACAGGTCGATGTTTGGCGGTGACTTTTTGTAAGAAATGCGGTGAAATGCGGTGATCAAAATAATAATTTTCACCGCGTATTTCTTACATCTTTTTGAGGTGAATGTGGTGAATCGCGGCGGATTATTTATTTTTCTGTTCTCTGTATTCTAACAAAAAAGACACTTCATACACGGGTTTGGACCTCTTTTCTCCTGAATGTCTTCAACTTCTTATTCCACTCCACCAATTGTCACTTTTTTCGAAGATAATTCTTGTGAATTTACGTAAACGATGGGAAACGAATGCGGTGAATTTTTGTAAAAAATGCAGTGAAATGCAGTGAATTTTTTTTCACCGCCTTCACCGCTTTCACCGCATTTCTTACATTAATATGCCACAAAAATTGATGCGGTGAAGTTTGTAAGAAATGCGGTGATTTTCGCGGTGAGTTATTGTAAGGAATGCGGTGAACTGCGGTGAAATGTTTTCTTTTCACTGCATTCACTGCATTTGTTACAAAAATTCACCGCATTCACCGCATTTCTTACAAAAATTTACCCCAAAACCTCGACCCGTGATCTGACTACATTTTCTTTTGACAAAACTTTTCGTGCAACCAAAAATTTTTGTGAAAATTCTTCGCAATCAATTTTTCTAGTACAACTTTGGTGCAACCAAGACTTCTGGTGCAACTGTCATGATATTTTTGTTTGACCCAAATTTCAGAACAGAGAATTTGAAAAGGAAGGAAATAAAGGTTTGCTGAGGAACGCTTATTATTAGTCTTTTTTTATCGTGTCAAGGAGTTGATTAGCAAATAACTGTTTTAAAAAAAATCATTTTTAAGCGCGTCAACGAATAGCTCAAAGCAGACCAATATTTGTGTGGAAGCTCCCCCTTGCAAGTAAAGTTTATATAATTAAAATATTTTTATCTAGCTTGCCATATAATTGTTATGTGTATTCTACAAATTTTTAGTCCTAAATTTTAGCCCCTCTATTTTGCGCGCCGTCAGTTTCTAACTAAACACTTTCGATCTCATCAAAAGTCTAGATCAAGTTGATAAGGAGCTCTTTGTTTCAGACCAATTTAAAGTTGAGAATCAAAACCTAGAGAAACACCGGACAAGAGGAGCGCAAAAACAAGTGCAAAGAAACTGGATGCAAAAGGCATCTGATTTAACAAAATAAAAATGGCAAAAATTTTTGGTGTCCAGATTAACCAAAACCCGCAACAATTTATCGGCCTGTGTCCACTAATTGATGAAAAAAATTAACTGACATAATTTGTTGAAAGAGCAAAGTTTCTGCCCGGACAAAAATCTTTCGATTTTCAGCAGTTGAAATAGTAGATTTCTCTCAATCAAAAATGTCTTCAAGTTTAATGCAAAATTCATCAACAAAAAACGTTTCTGCTAACATAAGTATGAAAAAAAACCTATTGAAAGGATATTCTTCATGTTAAACTGCGTGGATTCGATATGCTTTTTGACTATCAAACTGTGTTTTTCCAAAAAAAAAACGCAAGCTTCAACACTTCTTCTCTAGTAATCGCTCGTAGAATTTGTTCTCAACAGCTTGCAGAATAGATTATATAGCAGAGAAGAAAAGATGAATTCTTCCTACAAAAAAGGTTATTTTTAGATTTAGGATTAAGTTTAAAATTAAATTTAAGTTAAATTTTCTCACATCAATACTTCCAAAGAGTTTTATGAAGATGAGCTGATAGACTCAATAGGAAACCGCATAAAATCAACGCTGTGAAGTTAGACAACTAATTAGAAAAACTAAGTAAGCACCAACGGCAAGTTTTTGCATTTGAACAAATGATCCACAAAACAAAAAATACTTTTGCAAACTTTATAAACGAGTTTTTTTGGTTATTTCGCATTGTGTAAAACCGTGGAAAATGTAGTGACACACATGTCTTAATGTGGTCCAATTTAAGAGATCAATAGCTGAAACATTGTTTTAGAATTAAAACTTTGCTAGTAAACTGGTGGAACCTTACAAAGAAGCGCTGTAAAACAATGAAAAAACTTTTTTCTGCAGAAAATTTAAGATTCATAGCCAATAGTTTTCTAGACATCAAGTTTTTCATTACGAAGCTCTAGAGTGCCAGTTTATCTTCTGTAGAGTCAAAAGAGAAAGCTAACTGACATTTAAAAGAAAAATTACTATTTGTGTATATAGTTCCTCCAATCGAGTGTTGTTGTGCCAAATATGGGTGTGATTAGAAAAACTGTATATCCAATTCCCTGGCAGCTGCTGCGTCATCAATTTGAATTCCCATTTGTGCTATGACCCGAATTATTTCTTCATTTTTTGTTTTTTATGGCAGATTATCTTTGTGAGCAATTGTCTTATAAGAAAACTTAAATAATTGATTTTCTTATTTGACTTTGAGTGCTGCAGAGCAATAAATTTTCAGAAAAAGTCTTTATAGAGCACAAAAAAGCAGTACAACTGCATGCATTCGATTTAGTAAAATTTAGAAAAGAACATCGTGTCCTGTTTCATGCATGTGTTCGGAGCTTTGTATTGATATGTTGAACTTGAAACTGCAATTTGCATGGCTTTGCTTATATTACTAGGGGTACCTTTGACGACTAGATACAATACATGCAGTTGAGAAATGGTACCAATTGTTTAGAACAAGCAGACCGTGAGTCTGATCATGTTTATTAGAGACAAATCACCAGCGCTGATTTGATAATGAATACTTTGTCGTGCAAAAGCGACCTTTCGTCCACGTAACAGAAAGACAATCAGGAAATGAAGTCAAACTTCGAGCGAATCAATGAATGAACGAACGTTTGAACATACTTGATTTCGCCTTAGATTGTGATACTATATCCATACTATAGATTGCGACTAGGTTTCAATACTGTAGCGTGATAAATACATACAAGATTTTACCCCAAAAGCCCATTTGGCTAATTGGTCCAGGGGAGGGCAGTTTATGAAAGGAATTCATTGATTAGACCTGTCTTCTTCCAAACGGAACCTCTAATATTTACTCATCAAATTGGTCTGTCTTTGTATTTGATCCGTGGACTATATAGCGACGAGAACTGGTGGAAATTTCATTTTCGATATTCATGAACTGATAATAAAGCGAGGAACAAATTTCATTTTATTGTCTAATTTTCGCGTTGTTCGCTTATCGTGCTTTCAATATAACTTCGTTTCCTCTTAAAATTGTAGTTTCCTTATAAGTGAAATAGGTTTACTGTACCAGATAATGAGTGTTTTAAGCTAACCTTTGGCACAAATTATGGCGGATTTATCAAGGCGGGTTTCTAGGATTCTAGGGTTTATGAGTTTAGAGGTCAAGCAATAAAAATAAATTAGGTTTTCGATATCTACCGGTTTAGCTAGGCTTGTATTATATTAATTAAATAGCGCATAAGGCGGTTTCTTTGTCCGGCTTTTCGACAAATTTATAGGCGATTCTAACTTCAAATAACATAAGAGTTCCAAGCATAAATTAGGTTCACTGTTCCATGTAAATTGTTCCTCGTTTATATCCTATGTTAGAAAACAACCTAAGGGTTTCCAAGTTCGGGTTTCTCAATAGCCAGTTTTTGGGTAGTGAGTTTGAGAATTCGCAAGGCTTTAAATCTGGTGCCATAGATTTACAATTCCAAATTGTAGGCTGACGCACAAATTGAACATACAGCTCAAAATTCAGCACAGGAAACTATTGTTTTGAAAGCACACAATAAACCCACAAAATTGTTATTAATTCTACTACAAGATTCGAAGGTTAGAATTTATATTACTTCGTGAATGCAATTAAATTGTGAATGAAAGGTCAGTCATTATGGTGTTTCATTTTTCAGCAAGTGAAAAAATCTCAAATGTGAACAATCAACTTATTATAAAAATTTTATTATTTTTATGCGTCTCTGCATTTTATTTCGTCGTGACTGACTATCTCTAACCATTGCATCATATATTTATGGTATTGATCAGACAAATAGGCACAGTTCACGATAACGTAACGCGACTATAGATAAAAACGAAAAGTGATAAACTCTTTTAATGTTTGCAAACTAAACTTACAGAAAATATTACACCACGAATTAGATCTTTACACTGTGCGACTTAAACTAGAGTTTTATTTGTTGAACAATTGTTGGTAATGTTTGCCGACATTTAAACGCGCTGATCTTATTGGTTGAAAGTGTTTGCGATTGTTTCAGAATTTGAACACCACCAACAAACAGTTTTACGACTAACTGACTCCAGCTTACTATCCGTGTAACTTCAGCTGCAACTGCTCATTTCTTCTTTCAAATCTACTTCTCTACTTATAGCTACACAATCAAGTACAAAATGGCCGCTCAACATGTAAGTACTATGTTCCAAGTTATGGATCTTTTCAACAATCGCCTCCCCTTTGGTGCCTATAGAAGAGAACCCCCCCCCCCCCCCGTGGGTCGTATGGTAGAGAATTTCCTCCCCCTGTACGTAGAGTACAGAATCCATTCCTAATTACAGTAGAGAATTGTCTCCCCCTCTCCCCCTTCGAAACTATAATCAATGCAAGTTACATAATTCTCAATATTTGCACTTAAGCCTACGGTTTAGATAAGTAATAATTGGTCAAAAATTGCTCGCCTATTTTCCTGTCAAAAATTGCTTCCCTTTTACAATAGGGTGGTGATGGTTGAAAAGAAATTGTTGCCACTTTAACTATTACTCATGTTTAAAAAAGATTGAGAAAGATTTCTTCCGAGATTTAATCTTTATGGTGCTTTTCCCTGGCCTGCCCTAGTTTGACTGGGTGGTATTAAAAGTCTAGACTTTCTCAGTAATTTCGACATGTATTTATAACACCTAGGTCTGCGTGATTGAAATTTGCAAGTCTGGCGCCCGTGTGAGAAATCATGACAGGAATATAAATAGCACTTGTGAATTGAGAAAGCTTACAGAAAGGGTCGTCGAAAGAAAAGACTTGTAGTGGTTTATACAATCGAATTAAGCGAAATTATGACCCAGTCATGTCTGGGCACAGAAAACCGCCTGCTGTCAATTAAAATAAAAAACGGTTTGGCCGTTGATACCTGCGTCAAAGTATCGTCGACATGGTCGACAGGATAAAAACAGCCAGGAAGACTCCTGAACCGATTCTAAGTTAAAGTTGACAAAAGCCGCGGCGAATCAATTAGTTAAATGAACTACGTACATCATTATAGCATTCAATTCAATGGAAAGAAGGAAAATAGATAATTCCGAAACCGATAAGATCCACAAAAACCAAAATCTGGAATCTTATATTTTTAATAAATCTACAATATTTGCGAACTCAAGGAAAAATTCATAACACAGTTTGTGATACCTGTTCTACTCAAATATGGTTTTCACCGTAAAAAATCATTCAGTAACAACGATAAATCTAGAGGTAAAAGAAAAAAATAAGCTAAAAAATCAATTGTCGTTTCATGAAAAATTCCGTTCACGTTACGAGACCAAAAGAAACTGCTTCTAAAAAAACTTTAACATTTTTTGAGTTCCAACGTTGACCGCCAGCACGACAGTTAACAAATTTGACGACTAAAAAACTTAAAAAAAAAACAAAAAATAGAGAAAAAAAAACGTTTTTTTTTGTTTTTTTTTAGTCCAAAATACGACATGAGCATGTCGTAAGTTGTGATCATCATTTGAACATTCAAAAGTTTCTTTCTAGTAACTAAATCTACCAATTTTATTAGATTAATAATTTCACTAACAAAACAAATGCCGTGAGAAGCAAGTCACAGTACAAAAAATTGTAAAAAAAACGTAAGTAATAGACAAAAACAGTTCTAAAAAAATAATCAGAAAACTCTCTTTTACAGAGAATCCACTTCAAAATGATACCAATCAAAATAAAAGCTAAGAAATCAACTGAAAAGACTATCTATAAGCTAGCATACCTCCGCAGACTCTAAGACCTCTATAGGTACCTCAATAAGAGCTAAACTCGACTAAATTGGAAACAGGAGACAAATTGGCTCCAAATCGTTCCTAAAAGGATATTACCAATACAACAATTAAAAATTAAAATTGTCAAACCTGCTACCAAGCGCACAATTAGTTATGGCATTATATAGTAAAGTAATTTTTTGAAAAAGTGAGAGGTAGAACTTAAATAAATGCTTAGAACAAGCCGCACCTGATCAAATTAATTCTCCGGCGTATCAAAATTTATTTTCTATCTTTCATATCAATGAATGAGCAAATTTAATTCGTTTTTTTGCTTTCTCTTTTTTGTTCAGCGGTTTAACCATAAGGTTTGTTGTCACGGGTGGCATTTGAATTTACATCCTGTGCACAGAGAAGTCATGGCTAACTCGTACCTAACTCCAAGTGCGTTTCAGTACTGGGACAGTATACATGCTATTCCTCATCATTACTGAATCATAGACTGATTAATGTCACTTTTTTGACTTGTCAGACGTGCGTTCAGTATGATTTTACAATGGTCAGACTTGGGCCAAGTGTAAAAATAAAGTTTAATAAGCTAAAAAATCAATTGTCGTTTCATGAAAAATTCCGTTCACGTTACGAGACCAAAAGAAACTGCTTCTAAAAAAACTTTAACATTTTTTGAGTTCCAACGTTGACCGCCAGCACGACAGTTAACAAATTTGACGACTAAAAAACTTAAAAAAAAAACAAAAAATAGAGAAAAAAAACGTTTTTTTTTTTGTTTTTTTTTAGTCCAAAATACGACATGAGCATGTCGTAAGTTGTGATCATCATTTGAACATTCAAAAGTTTCTTTCTAGTAACTAAATCTACCAATTTTATTAGATTAATAATTTCACTAACAAAACAAATGCCGTGAGAAGCAAGTCACAGTACAAAAAATTGTAAAAAAACGTAAGTAATAGACAAAAACAGTTCTAAAAAAATAATCAGAAAACTCTCTTTTACAGAGAATCCACTTCAAAATGATACCAATCAAAATAAAAGCTAAGAAATCAACTGAAAAGACTATCTATAAGCTAGCATACCTCCGCAGACTCTAAGACCTCTATAGGTACCTCAATAAGAGCTAAACTCGACTAAATTGGAAACAGGAGACAAATTGGCTCCAAATCGTTCCTAAAAGGATATTACCAATACAACAATTAAAAATTAAAATTGTCAAACCTGCTACCAAGCGCACAATTAGTTATGGCATTATATAGTAAAGTAATTTTTTGAAAAAGTGAGAGGTAGAACTTAAATAAATGCTTAGAACAAGCCGCACCTGATCAAATTAATTCTCCGGCGTATAAACATTTATTTTCTCTCTTTCATATCAATGAATGAGCAAATTTAATTCGTTTTTTTGCTTTCTCGTTTTTGTTCAGCGGTTTAACCATAAAGTTTGTTGTCACGGGTGGCATTTGAATTTACATCCTGTGCACAGAGAAGTCATGGCTAACTCGTACCTAACTCCAAGTGCGTTTCAGTACTGGGACAGTATACATGCTATTCCTCATCATTACTGAATCATACTGATTAATGTCACTTTTTTGACTTGTCAGACGTGCGTTCAGTATGATTTTACAATGGTCAGACTTGGGCCAAGTGTAAAAATAAAGTTTAGAACGGAGACTGAACCCACAATCTCTCGATCCATAGACCGCTGTCCTCCTAACTGCGCCATCCGGACTGTTGAAATTTTCACTTCTGCGCCGTTAATATACGCTTGAAAGAACCGAATTTTCCGCAAGAAAGCGAGCAAAATATAGAGACTTGCATTTACAATTGCCCAGTTTAATGGTGATGTATTGAGTTTTACTTTGCATCTAACATAGTTAGACTGATTTACACTTGGAGTTCGGTACGGGAGAGAAAATAATAATAGTACTGTTTCACTCGTAACCATTTTTTCATATGGAAATTTAATTTGATTTTGTTTCATTTTCTTAACTGGAAACAATGAAGAGAAAAATGTTAAATGAATACCTTACAACAGATAAAAAGGGAGCCTCAAGAACTGAATCAGGGTAACATGTCTTAGTAATCTTGTAAGGATAAAAAAGGATGTCCTTGAAATCAATTCTCATGTTCCTTTGATGGTTAAAAATTTTTCTAAAAATCTACCATATGTTACGCGAAGGATTTATATCATTCCTACATTTTTCAGGACGCGGCGACGACATTTAAAAACTGTATATTTAATATGCAGTTTTTCATGATTCGAGGATTTAGTTTAAACTTAGAACCTAAAAGCATTTTTTTGTTCATGGTTATTACATAGTAACTTAATGCATTAATGCATGATTTTTGCTTGGTCAGCAGTAGGTATTATTTATTCTTTATCGTCGGAAAATTCATGAGAACGAATTTGAGTAGTTATTGCTAGAAAAATGAGAATTAGAGACGAAATTTTTGTAAAAATTGTCGTTGTCCTTTAGATTTCAAAACAATTTTGCAGAAAAACGATTCTATGATAATAGTCTCTTCTGAAAAATATTGGTTTTACTTGTTAAATGAAGTAAATTTAAATATTAAAAAATTTTTGATTTTGATAAGTAGAAAATTTAGTTTGCAATTTTCATCTTAAGCTCACCAACCGTAAATGTAAAATTTGGAAGAAGGCCTCTCCAATTGCATAGTACCGAGTTAAATTAATTGAAAATGCTATCAATATTTCAAAACAGTTCATTCAGAAGTATCAGATATACATTCGATTTCCATGATTGTTCGTTTTTTGTTGTGCTTGAAGTTAGGAACTATCAGCTACATCCATATTAGAATAGGCAATAAAAAATTTATTTGAGGTCTTTTCGTGCCGTCATGAGATTTGGACGTCAGCTTTTGATTGCAATAATTGCTTACAAGAAATATGTACTACCTAGATCCTACAGAAAATACAAAAATGTGTTTTTAAAGATAACTTAAAAAAGAAAGGTTTCTGGACAACTGTCTTTGAAGATTAGAATCGGCGGTGTTTTTTAGCTAATGTTTCTTTTATTTTCTTCAAAGGCAAAATAATGTCGAAAAAATGCAGAAAGTAAAATTTAGTAGCCGGACTATAACAATTACGCAATCGTTTTAATCACACGAAGTCAAAAAATGAAGGGACACGAAACATTGCAAAACAAAGACAAAACCCTTTATTGCTGTCACTTTTCCGATGTCATTTATCTCCTATATCAGCCAATACCATCAAGAACATAAACATGCTGTATTAAAGGTGTTGTCCAAAAATAACGAAAAAACTCAGTTTGTCTAAAAAAATTTGTTAAGTAAACTTAAGCGAAGTTAATCGAACTACTAGATGAATTGAGAAAGTTGTGATTTTTATCTTTTCACAAAAAACTTAATACATAAGAGTCTGGAAAAACGAACAATTTTTGCTAATCTTTCTTGCTCGTCAGAACAACAGTCAACATGACAAAGGAGAAAAACGATAATAATTTAGCTCAACTTTAATTCTGTTTTTATGGTTAAAAAGACGATAAAATTGAAAAAGTCATGATTCTGTTGACAATTTGTAAATTGTTTTTGTCTTCTATTATTGTTTTTTTGTTTATTTGCTGTCCGTTGACTGAAGCAATTATTTGAGATGTGTGTGTCTTTTTTATTGTAAAATTTTTTGCATGAAGGTTTGGTTCGAGAATAGTTCTTTGCTCGCTTGAGTGTTTGATCTTTTGATTGACTTTTTCACGCTTGACTTGCTGTCATTCGTGTGATCTTAGGTCACGTCTCTTTGCTCCAAAAAGTGGATTCAGAAGTTCTCCGAAATCTTAGTAGCTATCAGTAAAACTCTTGACAGATGTATAGGCTACTGCCCTATGATGCAGGCTACCACTCAGAGACGGGTCCAGGTCTGTCGTTTAAGTGCTTTAGATCCACTTGGTCGCTCTTCACTGCAATTCTGGTGATTACCAGGCAGTAAACAAAATTCATTTATGCTGCGATTATTTTTATGGATAATTTTTTGCCTGTTCTGATGCCTGTTTTGAAATTTTAGCCCAAACCATCAGTTGTTGCTGCAAAGCACTTTGACGTGGAGAAAGACTCCCAGACACTCAGAGATGCAATGAAGGGATTGGGCACTGATGAGGACACCATCATTGAAATCATCTGCGCCAGGTATCCTAAAAACTTACTTCAATCCACCAATTGAAACTGTTTAACATTTTCGCCGATGCGAGCATTACATGGTCTCCGCTTGTTTTTAGCGTTTTCAAGCGTTCGAAATATATTATCAAATATAAATCTACTATGTTATAGGCACGATCCATATAACATAGTAACACAGCCCGTTTTTTAAAATTAACTTTAGAACAAGCTAGTTTTTTGCTTTGTCGGAATTGGTATCCTACGATTCATTACGTCCAAACTACTTGAGTAAATTTGCCAGCAGCAGCGACAATATTTTGTTCTCAGTTTTCACTTAGAGTCACTTTAAATAACCGTTAGCATATGGTCGTGGAAAAATAGTGACAAACTATTGAATTTACACGGGTAAATGGACATATATAACGTAATGTAGTCCAAACTATTCAAGACTATTCAAGTTTGCACGAAAAGCTGATCATGATTATTCTGCTTAGTCCTTACAATCTTGTTCAATATACTTTTTTTTCATAAACATATAATACATGGAAATCGCTCGCGATTGCACTCTACTTCAGGTGGTGAAAGTTGGTTACATGGTTAATATGTTAAATATAGGAACTATGAGCAGTTGATGGACATTAAAAAGAGTTTCCAGCAGATGTTCGGTAGAGTGTTGATTGATGACCTGAAGAGTGAGCTAGGAGGAAAGTTCGAGAAGGTCATCCTCTGCATCATGAAGAGCCCTGCAGAACAGAATGCTGCAAATCTTAGGAGCGCTGTCAAGGTCTGTGCGTTAAACTAATAAAATTAAAAGATCTAGCTATCAATTATATTTTTAAGATGGTGCAAAAAATTTGTGATAAAAAATGAAAACAGTATGCCTGAGCTGGCTCGGAAAAATGAGGTGAAAAATTTCTGAATGAAACATCGAATAACTAATCGGTTTTTATTCAAACTTAATCGAAATTGAATTCCTTTAAGATTTCAATGTTTGGAAGAAATTGTGTTTTTCAACGGGACCGCATTGTTTTCAGGGTATGGGCACGGACGAGACGGCCATCATTGAGGTCATGTGCACAAGCACGAACGAAGAATTGGCCGAAGTCAAAGCAGCCTACAAGAAAGGTAACTAACAAAAAATTACATAACTATCGAAAGCTGAGGGCAAAATCTCACCAAGCCTCTGGTTGAATATTTGAACTTATCCGATCACTAGGTATTTGTTCACACGTTATCATTGGACTTCTGGTCAAAATAAAGTCTTTAGGACAAAGAAGTAGTACTTGTTCAAGGATTGTGTTGATGTAATCACTGCCTCTGCCTGTCACAAAAACAGAGGCGGGTTGGGGATCGAAAACTTGTTATCAATCCTCAACCCATGGAAAGATTAATCTGCAAAATAATCTATATTAACTCCAAAAATGTGAGCATAATGAGCTTAAAATGTGGTCTCTTTTGGCAATTTTAGCTTTCGACCATGACTTGATGAAGGATCTGGTAGATGACACCTCAGGTGACTTCAAGAGACTGTTGGTCAGCATGTCTGCGGGAGACAGGGACCAGGATGGAGCACCTCTTGATGACGGAGAAGTGCACAAACTTGCACAGGTCATAACTCGTATCATATCTTGTATAATAGTCGACGCCTTTTGAGCAACGGAGCCGCACTTGTATACAACATTTCTTTCAATTCATGACACCAAGAGCCAACTAATGGGAAAAAGAAGGGGTTTCCTTGTATAATACCCCCGGCGGTCCGATTCAATACGCATAGGGCTTTATACCCCGACAGTGAATGAGTCATAATGGAGGGCTATAACTTCTTTGAGGAGGTGGGAGGTGGGAGATGAGGGTGGTATGAGGTCTTCACCTGCCCATTGCTATTATACGTCACTTGACATTTCTGGAAAGAATCTCATAATTACATAAAATTACATCGCAATAACAATAAATCTCTTGATATTGTGATAAAACTCCTGCAACCCACTGCAATGTTTTTGTAGAAATTGTATGATGCCGGAGAGGGCAAAATAGGCACAGACGAGGAGGCGTTCAATATGGTAATGGGCAGGAGGGGATTCCATCAGTTGAAGCAGATCTTCGACGTCTACAACCGACACTTGAGCCCAGAGAAGGGAATCATCGGAGCCATCAAGTCGGAGTTCTCCGGATCCATTAAGGAGGCATACCTCGCCATAGGTACCAAAATTAGTTCTACCCGACTCCTTCTTCAATAATTGTAGAGGCTAAAAAGCATTTCAAATTTTGGTAATTGGGCGGGGGGCAGAGTCTGAGATGAAAGAAGAGCAGCTTAAAAATTTGGGGCGAAAAAATATCAGCTCCGCAAAAGTCCCGCATGTTTTAGTAATAACTTAATTTTTTTTGAATTTCCGCAAGAATTTCAATGCAATGCGTTCCTTTTTCTTTGGCTGCACTCATTGTATTTTTTCACGGGAGGTCCTTGTGTTCCTTGAAGTGTTTGTAGCCGATGATGACTTTGTTTTTGTTTCAGCTACTACTGCACTTGATGGCCGAGAGGCTTATTTTGCAGATAAACTCTACGAAAGCATGAAGGTAGGGACAGTTTTAATGCAAAGTGTTAGAAAGTTGAGAGAGAGCAACCTAATGTAAATTGTGCATAAGATAAGCTTGGTATAGCTTGACAAGAAGCTCTACTTGTTCAACGTATACTTGGCTAGACAAAAAAGAAGCCTCGAGGAACAAGAAAGACAGTGAGAACGGGTTATAAGAGATGCCCATGTTCGAGAGCTTAAGACCGGTTGATGTAAATGGGTAGCACACTGGGTTTGCAAGTAAGAGATGCTGGTCCGAATCCAGTACTGGTCCACCTTCAGAGTCGTTGCACCCGCATAGACCCCCTAACACAAAGATTTAATTTAAAAGCGTTCCTTTTATTCCTTTTATGTGTGGTTATAGAGAACGGGCAAAACTGTTCTTTTATTGCTCTTTCAAATAAATCAATTCAGAAAACAAAGTGCAGAAATGATAGTTGTCGCAATAACTCATGCTTGTATAATAGACGAATATCTCTATAAACTCCTGCTTTCGACCATCGTTAATCATTGTTCCATTCTTTACCAAGCCAACCTAATTTCAATCCATTAATAGAAAACAATTCGTATGAAAAGCAATAGCCTGATACATATGTAGGCATCACAACTAAGGTGCAATTGATAGCTAAATACCTCATTATGGATTATTTTTGTTCTAATCCTTATTACGGTTTACGGAAATGCAGTGTTCTTTTTTATTGATACAGACGACAACTACGCAATAAGAAGCAGTTGAGTATTGTTCACAGAAAATTTTTTCAAAAAGTTGCAAAAGTTAGTGAATGCAGCCGACTAAAATTAACAGAAATTTAAAAAAAATCTAAGGTACTTGGCAATTTTTTTCGCAGGTAAATTTGTACGTTACGGGCTGTGGTTGACTATTTTTGGTGTGGGCGAACTTGAGAACTTGAAAACATGATCGTTCAAACCCTCCAATTTTAGACTAGTTTGGTTTTTTGTTAGGTCAATTTTGGTACCATTTAAAAACTCTTGAAGATAATAATTAATCCTTTATAGGAACAAAAACGTTTTTACAAAAAGTTATTTTAAATTTCAGACTTTTTCTTGTAATAAAAATTTTTGAAAATTTCACAAAATTTTTTGATAGACAATTTTTACAAAAATAATTTGGACTTCAAGATTTTTCTAAGTCAGCCATGTTCTCAAAAACAAAACACCTTCATAATATAAAATAGGATCAGTAGCTCCTCCTAGGCACAAACAGCAACCTAATTTGGTATATGGGTTGTCAGACCACAATTTTTCCCCGTATGTCGTTCGAAAAGAGTATTCAACCTAAATTAATCAAATGTCCCAATGAAAAAGTGATTCCCATTGCAACTATTTTGCATTGATAGAGGACAAACATTTAAAAATAGGTTCAAGTTTTATTAGTAAGTACAGGCAAATTTCATTATCTTCAAATTGTGTACTCTCGCTTGTTCCAACTATCAGAAGATTGCAAGCATTTGTTCAAATACTATTTCAAATAGGATGAAGAGCCCTATCCCAAAGAAAGAACCAATAAAAACTATAGGTTAGAAAACTGTGTCTTCTAAACTTATTGATTTGGGGAAAAAATTCTGAGTTCATTACAATTAGTTTAAAAAGGAACTTTCCGATTTCTGCTATAGATCATTTGCTGCCGATAGGTCTGTTGTGTTATAAGAGTAGCTTACGCTCGTAGTTTCAAGATTCAAAATTCGTTCGCATTTGTGATATTAAAAATTTTTGAATGCAGTTTGAGAAAAAAAGTTTCAATAGCACCTACTAAATTTCAAAAAAAATTAGTTTGGCGACAATTGATAGTCGGATAAGAAAAATTGTTCACTTTTTTGTTTCAAAACCGGTTGAAGACAACTTTTCGACCGGTAATTTAAATTTGGGCCATTAATTCAATTTTTAGTACTCAATTTTTATTCTTTTTGTTGTTTTTCATATGTTGCCGTTTTTTCGTGTTTTGGTTACTATCAATTGATGTAACACTTGCCAAAAGTTTGCATGGTTAACTACTGATTGCTATTTTTACTGAAAAATTTGCCTTTTTAAAAAATGTTGAGTGCGTGAATCTGTTTCTCACCTAACCGTTCTTTTTCCATTAAGTTGAATCTGAGCTTGAATGCACGAAGTGCTAATTGCAAAAATTTGTCTACACTTTTTGCAGTCTGTTTGAAGAATTAATGGGGCTTGGGAGGATTGTTTACAACTTTTACTCGGTACTTTTAAAGGACAAACTTATTGCGTGTTTAGTTGGAATAAGTCGAATTTCAGTAAAAACAACAACAACAATTTTTTCAAGAATACTGATACAAAAAACACTTCATGCAAAAATAGAATTTCAAGGAAATCAAGTAATCCACAAAAAAATTAACATTTAACAAAATCTTTTACGGTTCTAGTTGTTCTATATTTTTTGCAGAACCCAAGTAATATTCAAGGTTTTCATGGTCAGTTTGTTCATTAAGCAGAGCATAACTATGTTCAAAACTTGATTGAATATGGAGATGTGTGATAAGCAAACTGTGGTCGAAACCTAATTTTTCGGAGTTGGAGCATTTTTACGGGTTAGAACTTTAGGTGCGAACACACAACTGCCTCTTTTATTTTCCTTGCTTAAAATATTGCAAGATAATGGAAGTACGTATTCGCTGCAGAGATACTATGGACTACTAGGAGGTGAATTTCATTTCTTTTAGAAGCATTTCGAGTGCTACTTTTATTATGCTTGCTTCAAAGAAGCTTGCAAGATTTTGATTTCTATCGACTTTTAGCCCTCAATTAAAGGAGTGAAAACAAAGTATTAAAACGTTTCAAGAATAAACTTTTACGAGCACTAAGACACTTGTTCATTTTTTTCCATCATTCGCAAATCATAGATTTCTTGCGAGAATTAAGTTTTGAATGCAATACACTATGATGACTCATAAGTAAAATAGTTTAAATAATCCTTTTTATTCTAGGGTCTTGGCACAAATGACAACCAGCTGATCCGAGTGATAACGTCTCGATCCCAAGTTGATCTGAAGGGTGTTGCCGTTCAGTTCCTCAAGAGACACGAGAAAACACTCGAGGACTTCGTCGTCGTAAGTTGACTTTCCTCAACACTCTTGGCTCAAAAAGGGATATTCTTTCTAAGTGTTCAGTAGATGTCATGTGTTGTCAGACATCTATAGTTTTTGCAAAATAAAAAATATAAAAGAAAAGTGGATTAAAGTAAGGTGGCTCTGTTTAAAAAAGTTTGCGTTGTTACGTCAGGACAAAATAATTTATTCTTGAAAGGAGTCATATCACGCAAATGCAATCTTCTCATTTTTTTTTAAATTCAACTGACGCTTTTTTCTATCGTTTATTCGTCGGTCAGAGAAAAAGGTTTGTTTCTTGTTCTTTGCAACGTTTATAAGTTGACAATTGTAAATAAATCAGAGGTACAATTTCACTCTGAAAAAGACACTGATCAGTGTAGATTGTGACATGAACAGAATTTGTACAGATATAAAACAGTCTATATACGGTCTCTGGATTTACAATGGTTAAGTACTGCAATGCTCTGGGTAGTCAGCCCGGAAATTAAATTTTGAAAAATTCGTAAATTTTTTCATGTGTTTAAGCACGATACCTCTGGCGACTACGGCAAATGTCTTTTGGCTCTCGTGAAAGGAAACGTGCACTTTTAAGAGAGTCCGGCTGAAGCATTCTGCAAGAACTCAACAAAGCTACATGTCATCGCATGCACCAATTTGTTCCTATTTAATATGTAAATTGCACTACAGTTGTGACAAATTTCGGATAATGTTTTAAAAATTTTATACAGTATTAATCTATGCAAAGTTTATGGATTGTGAAGATTAAAAACCTTTAAATAGCAACTACGCGATTGTACCAATAATGTCTTTAAAATAAACTTCGAACATCTTTGTTCTTAATCTTAGCAAGTTCAAGTTGGCAGATGGTGAGCAGAAATAGGTAACATTATTTGTATCCCCGGGTTGCGTCCCCACTGAATCCCATCGATGGATCATAGAAATTTCATAAAAAGTCAATCAATGTTTCATTTCCACTTTTTCTGATCATAGAAAATCCATCAATGGGAAAACTCTGGTTTTTGCTGGATCATAGAAAATCCATCAAAATAGATAACAAAACTGTCAAAAATAGGTAGGAAAAAAGTAAAAAAAAACAGGTCCGAAAAACCGTCGAAATAGGTCCCAGAAGCCATCGGAGGAAGGTTTGACATCCCAAATGAAAACCTGATGGTTTTAATTACAACCAAATAAGTGAATTGCGTGAAAATGGATAGTTGAAAAAGCTTTTTTAAAAGGATAATAACATGCTAATGTATAATCGATCTACTCAAGGTAATGGTAAGGTCTGGATACCCCGGGTCGAGAAAAAAATCGGAAAAATATGTAAGATAAGCGGTTTTTTCACCGCAAATTTCGTACATAATTTTTGCGGTGAAATGCTGTGAATGCACCTCATACATGGCGAGCACATCTTGCATATTTGTTTTGACTCTAAATCAAGTTCTCTACTTTTTGTAAAACATACGCGTCGAAATTTTGTAAGAGTAGCGGTGAAAATACAAATTTTAGCGGTGAAATATGGTAAATTTTTGTAAGTTCACCGCTTACTCTAGTAGTGAAATTACATGAAATTACCGCTTAAAAAAGCTTTAAAAAGAATTATGATTATTCGTAGGTAAAATTTCCTTGCGTCTTTTAATAAATGGTACCTTGTCTTCGTTGAACAAAAGACAATTCGAGGCGTTTTCTGAGCGGTGAAATTAAATTATTTCACCACTAAGTTAAGCGGTGAACTTGTGTACATTCATCGCATTCACTGCTGATCTCACAAAATTTTAACACTTTTTTCTAAGCGGTGAGCTTATGTAGTTTCATCACTAAGTTTATAAACTGCTCGTGTCGCCCAAGATATTTATATTCGTAGCTATTTAGAACACGAACTTTTAAAAACTGAAGTCAAACTGCAACTATGCTTATTTTTTTCAATGATTATTATCTATGGTTGCTCAATTTTGCTTTACCCGATGAGTTTTTGCACTATAATTGACCTGACTTTTAGATGCAGTATCATTTCAATGCTCTTTCGAAATCAAATAAGCTTTTTAAAAAAATATTGAAAGTTAACAATGATATCATTGACACGCTGATGAGGATATTGAAAAAAATACCCATTTAATCGTTTTCAGAAACCATATTTAGCTTTAAAACCTTGTAATACTATGAAAATAGGTTTTAGTCTATAATCAACTAGGAGGATCACTAATGTTTGTTTGCACATAAGTTCCGACCCCGCTCATCGACGCTTCAATGTCTACCAAATGAGGAACATATAGAAAAATTCCAAAAACTCAAGTAGAAAACTCCAAAAAAGATGAAAGAACAAAAAGATGCCTCCAACGGAAATAACTCATTGGGGTAAAAAATGCAGCGTTAGATTGATGAGATCAGCCATTTTTAAGAAATGAAGTCAGGACGAACAAAGAAATAAAAATACAATAACAAACATTAATTACATCAAAAACTATATGTCCATGCCGCGTAAAACTTTATGTCAAAGAAGCTTTTTTGTCCTTGTTAATAAAATTTTTAATAAAAAATGGACATAAAGTTTTAGATGTAATTAATGTTTGTTCTTATTGTAGTTTCATTTTGCTGTTTATCTTTACTTGATTTTCCAATAATGGCTGATCTCATCAATCTCAACGCTGCATTTGTTGCTTGTTAATAACAACAAACATTAATTACATCCACAATTTATGTTCATATTTTATTAAAAAAAACTAATTAACAAGGACAAAATAGACACAGATGAAAGTGAAACTAAACAAATGATTTTTTATTTCACAAGAAAAGTTATGGGACCACTCCGTTAAAAGGCTCGGTAGCAATTAGACAAAAAAAAACAAAAAAGAGCAATGTCAAAAAACTGGCAAAATTAAAAAATTTGAAACAAAAAACGAGCAAAGTTAAACGATTAATTTCAAAGTTATTAAAACCTTTAAATAGCAACTGAAAACATCCGACATGGTTATAGTCCCATACGATTCTCTGGGAGGGCATTAAGACTTTTCATTATTCAACGTTCTATGAGGTTACAAAAAGAACAACAAATAGAGACGACGAACAAAAATTCAATTAGAACTTGCGAGAAAATGATGTCGAAGCCGTAAAGCCAAATTTTGCCCCTCAAAAAAAGAATAGGTAACAACAAGATGCCAAAATTAATATTTTAATATTCAGAGTATGTCTCGCGTGCACAAGGAACGTCAAATATAGACAAAATCAAAAATTAGTTTACTTTTTAGGCGAAAACACGTGTCGAAGCCAGTAAATTCATAACGAATTCTTTAAAACATTACATTTTGTACAATTGCATCTTCCCTTAACAGAAATAATTTCATATGTGACTTGTAATTAACGAGACTTGGTGACAAATAGACAAAATTACAAAATTGAAAAAATAAAAATTGTTGTTTTTTAAATTTTTAAAACAATTTTTTTAAGTCATGAAAGCCATCAGCTATCTACTCAAATCAGAATATAGGCTCTTTTATTCCACCATGAAAATCCAGTGATCCACCTGTCTTTATCTATTAAATTTCATACGACTAAAACGACAAAGTAAAACGGTAGTTAAGGACAATTAGAAAATTTTAAATTTTTCGAGAAAGGGGTGTCGAACCCGTTAAGACAATGTTCTATGCCTTTAAAGACCTTTATATGTTCAATTGTGCCCTATGTTGAAAACCAATATTAGAAAATGTGAATTCTCAATAATGTGATGTGAAAAAACGCGAAAAATGGGCCAAGGCCTAATAATAAAAAAATACTGTGAAATGTAGTATCAAAACAAGAAAACCATAAATTAACAAAGAAAACCGCAAAAAAGAAAAAAGATTAAATTTTTGTCTTAGGTGAAAGAAGAGGAAGAAGAATGTGTTCCTTTTTTGCTGACAATCAGCTACAAGTTGACCAAATTAAGAGAAAAATAGTGGCAAATTTCATTATGTTATTGTTTAATTAAAAACCAAAAAGTCAGAACAACCGTGAGCTTTGATTTGAATTGCTCTGTTCTCTAATTAACAAAAAAATATCGATTTTTTTTAAAAAAAACCGACTGTTTACAATCCGAATGATGCTATTGGTGTTTGTTCATCAAGAGGACTCAATTGTTTCCTCAATTGTTATATATCTAGGAAATATGTTAGTAAAAAGATCAAAAGTAAAAGCTGCGTTTTTAAAAATCATAGGGTAAAGTTAGAATAAAACGGCAGAATTTTAATTCCATACTACTCTCAATGGAAGTGGCAGTAGGAATAGCACCTTTTGTTATTTACAAAGATTGTGTTAATTGTTTTCGGTTGTGTTCTTCCGTCAAATTTAATCAACGTGAGCTAAAGTAGCTTATTTCGGGCAATTTTATTGAAAAAGGCTGAATTTTGAATTGTTTAGCCAAAATTTTAGCCAAAACAATTAAATCTAAACAGCTACCAATACTTTTTTTCTTTAAAAATAAAAACAACAGCACTATGATTAACAATTTTTACATATTTTACTAAAATTGGCAAAATTTTAGGCAAAAATTCCGGAGTATGTGAATAAAAAAAACTCAAATCGGTCTTAAATTCACAAAAATTTGAACCAGCTTAGTGAGCAGAAAAAAAAATTATGACCCCCAGGCGCACATGCTATTTTCTTACATAGTAACGCGCAATATAAAAACATATAATTTGTATTGTGGGTAATAAAAACACTGGTGGGGGAACAGAATAGATCCGGACAGATAAATTCTTTGGTTGACTCTTACTTCTTGACAACACTGGTGGTTTATTTCAACTGTTTTATCTCCGATTACATCCGTTGTTAATTTTTAGCTATATTAACTTTCAGAAATTGGGAGCAAATACTTTTGGTCAGCAAAAAATTAGTTATACTAATAGGTAAAATCTGATTTTTAATAAATTTCTTTTGTTCCATATTATATAATTAACATCAATTTATAAAACACTTCCGGCTTTCTTGTCTAAACATTCGCATTTTCGGGAGATTTTAGATATAAAAAGCACGTGCATAAATTCCTGACTTTAATTATTTTTCTAGACAGAAATTTTGATGAACAGTTTTCGCAACCATTCTGTTTTCCTGGTAATCTTAAGAGCTTTTAAATGATTCCTGGTAATAATGCAATATCATATATGTTTTGCATGGTTTCCGCAAAACCATAAGATGATCATGCAAAGTTTGAATGAAATTGGAAAAGACTATTTGAGTGACAGTAATTAAGAAGAGTGATAAAAGCAAAAACAATCCATGCTATTGCTGACGTCTTTAGATTGTTTCTTACCAATATATTAACACGGTAAAATTTCATTTGTACAATTTCATTTGATCAACTGTGCACATTAATGTAATACTGAATTGTTTACCCAGTTTTTCAAAATTAAACGTCAACTTAAGTTTTCCTTCGTAATTATACAAGTTCACTTATGTCTTTTTTTCTGATTTTCCAGTACCTATAAAAATTCTGACGAAAATTTTCATATAAGCAAATAAAATCCAAAATAATAGTTGAGCGAGCTGTGACAAACCAGTGTTTCAATTGTTGTTTGATAGTTGAAAGACCTTTGATAGTTTTAATTGATTGCTTGCATTTCAATCGCAAATTCGAGATGTATGAATTTATCATTTTTTCAAACTTTCTTAGTCCTTCGTATTTGTTTGCTACATGTTGTGTTATTAAAGATCAATTTTAGAGTTGTCAAGAAAATTGACAATTTTGTTTTTTATAATTTAACTTTTTATGAACCATCAAACGTTTGCAATTGTTTTATACTTCACGTTGACTGTTTTACGGATTAATATTTGTTCACCATCCGTGGTAGATTTTTCCCGGTTTCAGGAAACTTGAGTTAGTTTACCATTACTCTGATAAATGCCTTTAACTAATTTGCTAGGTTTTTAAGACTTTTTTCAATTCGCAAGTACGAAAGAGTATTATCTCGCTTAAAAACTACCGATACCTCTTCAAGAAAATTTTAAGGAACTTTTTTATTCCATTTAGGTCAATAAGACTAAAAGTATCCAATTTTTCAGAGCTAATAGGATTTTTATAGCATTTTGTAACAGAAATTAAGCAAGGATCAATTATGAAACCATTGGTTTCAAGCAAGGTTTATAAATGATTTCCTATTATTGTTTTTATTTCTTTGAACATGATCCCTGTGCTATAGAAATTAGTTCAAAAGTATATAATTTTAGGTTGTTACAGTATATTATAATTTTACCCGCGTTAACATATCAGCTTATCAGAAGACGATCTCCGCCGAAAGGTGGCATTAAAAGACTGTGCTCAATCCAAACAGCTTATTGAATGACTTCAACTCCCTTTTAGTGAAGCTGTGGACAGCAGTTCGACACAAAATATTCACGGTAGATTTTTCCCCGACTCAAAATGTCATGCTCAATTGTTGCTGGACTAAAGTTATTTTTGCTGTGCTTTTGCTGATCCCAATTTATCATGCTTGACTTCCGCTTGATTAAATGTTTTCATGTTCGACTGTAGATTGACCAAAAATGTTCCACTTCACCTTTGCCCAAGAAAAACTGAGTTACAAAAATAGAGTCTAGCTATTGTCAATTCATTAGTAAAGGAAATTAGTGTTTTCATGAGTCTGCTTTTTTTAACTCCAAACATTACGGCATTTATATTGCTCGCTAAGTCAGCACGTATGCTGTTCCATCTGTTGTAATTCTAAGGAATCAGTAACCGATCGAATAAATGCGTTGTGTTATGCTGTACAAGATGTGCATGTAAAGTTCAGCATCGTTCAACAATTTGACCGCCGACTAAGATGGAAGCTGTTTCGGCCGACTAAGGTGGAAGCCGAAACAGAATAGATGTAATGGATTTTTTCCCTTTGTGCCCCAATTTAACGGGTGCTCATAATTTGCACCCCTAGAAGCAGAAGAGTTTGCGCCCCAAAGTCTTTGTCATGTAATTCCAATGTTTCGTCGCACGAAGGTCGCACGAAATTCGGTCGCTAGAAAGTCGTACGAACTTTTCAGTTGCTCGAATGTCGCACAAAATTCGCTCAAATTTTTTGGGTCGCACTATGGTCGCAAGATTTCTTGGGTCGCACTACGGTCTGATCAGAGGGCCTTGGGTCGCACGATGGTCTGGTCAGAGGGCAAAGTCTGGGAAATGGTCTGATCATAGCGGTCTAGAGTCGCGCACCTAAACCTGGGAATAAATAACCTAAAACAAGAAACCAACTAAATTATTGATATAATTTTAAAAAATTTATAATTTCCGTTTCAGAATATTCAATGCGGACAAATATCGGGAATCGATACCGTTGGTGGTCACTCCCAATGGACTTATTAGGTGGTCGCGACCGTTATTCCTCACTACTTCCTGCCCGATGGATGCGAAACTGTTTCCATACGATACACAGGTGTGTGAAATTCCATTTGCTTCCTGGCAGTACTCGATCAGTGAGGTAGACCTGCAGTGCTCTAGACATGTGATGGATACAAGTAGATATGTTGATCACACTCAGTGGGAACTTACAGGTGAGAAAGATTCTACATGCATTTCCTGGTTCAGTTTTTATGACCCAGGGATTCTGGATTTTAATTGTATACAATGTGCCAAACATTTGACAAAGTTATTTTACCTTACTTGAGTCATGCATGAGAAAAGGTACTGAGCTAGTACTGATTTTTCAGATAGATCTGGATTCACATTTAGTAATGAAAGAGATTTAAGGTTGTGTACTGGCGCCCCCAGGTTTTCATGGTTTTAATTTATGGCGAAACACAGAGTAGCGAATTACAATCATATTTTGCCTACTAAAGAACAGGTGCTTAGCCTTTGTTGTGAAGCTATTTGTTTATGTGCAAAGGAGCTCCTAAATAGCTCATATCATTTTACACAGACAGATTCACGACCGAATTGACTGCTGAACAAATTCAATCCAAAAGAAACGCTTTTTACTTCAGACGCACAGAAACGCTTGTTTTGGATGCAAACGTTTATAACTCATCTTAGACTTGATATAGCGAGCGACATGCCTGGTTTGACCCCAAGCACAAATCAAGCTCGTAAAAATATATATGATTTTTGGGTTCTTCGGTAAAAAAATATATTTAATCTAAACAATGAAAAATTTTCAGCTCAACAGCAATTACAAAAATTTAGTCCTTAGCGTGGTTAGATGTTCATCAAGTAAAAATGGGAAGTGTTACGCAAAAAACAGGAGCACTTATGGGGTTAACTATCTCCTCGTTGTTCGGGACTTCGGATGGACCTCTTGGTTCTGAGTGGACTTTCCAGACTCTGGAAATGTTTCTGATCAGACCGTACGGACTCTGGAAAGAACACTGTTCAGAATATCCAGGTCATACCACACAGATATCCAGACCCTAGACCACGCTATGATCATGATGGCAGACTATCCAGACTCTAGGCGGGGCCCTGTTCAGACTGTCCGGACCTTAGGCAGTGCGGACCGTGCAGACTTTGGGTGTGTTACTGGTTAGGCTGTCCAGACCGCAGACAGTGCTGCCAGACTCTGTAGAGCGGTCGCAATTTACCCTCCGTGTGCGACCCAAGTCGATCTCTGATCAGGGTTGTGGCTTGGATCGTGCACCTCCTCCTGGGTGGTCTTAAATGTATGATCACAGTCCAGTTCGTTCTGGAAGAACCTAATGAGAGGTCATTTCGGTATGGATCCTCAACTTTCACAAATCAGTCTTGGTTCTTAGTAAGTGAAAATCAGCTCATAACATGAATCGACGTGAAAACGTGTTGATTGATTTTAGAAACTGAATGTGTTCGGAAAGAGGAGGACGGCGTGGCTGAAATTCATTTCTGTCACTGACATGACTTCTTTTTGTCGAAAACGAACGGAAGTGACTTTCGACAAGAGCCTCACAACACAAAATACAATCATGCAAAACACTCGCAATCAAAGGAAACTAATTTATTTAATCTAAATCAAAATAACAAACAACATTTTTTAATAGCACTTTCGAACGATAACCCCCACCCAAATTAAGATGTTTTGATAACATATTTTGACGCCCAACCACATCAGGCAACGAATTCAACCCCTGAAAAAGCTAAGTATTGCTCTAAAAAATTGATTGAAATGGGAAACAATTGATCTGCACCATGAGTTTTTTTGATGTTTCAGTATCCAAAGATCTAGAAATTTTACAAAAACAGTCCAAATGTAACAGCAAGAGGGTTCGCAAAACATCACAACAGACTGAAAGCAGATTCAAAAGACCAAAAGACAGTCTTTAAAAATTTATCCTATTATTTACCCGCGCGCTCTGTTTTTGGTTTTTGGGGTTTTACCCGCCCCAAATCCCCCCAGGTTGGTTGCCTCCCCAACCCCCCCGCGCTTTATTTGCTTTCGGTTTTTGGGGTTTTACCCGCCCCAAATCCCCCCAGGTTGGTTGCCTCCCCAACCCCCGCGCTTTCTTTGCTTTCGGTTTTTGGGGTTTTACCCGCCCCAAATCCCCCCAGGTTGGTTGCCTTCTCAACCCCCCCCCCCGCGCTTTCTTTGCTTTCGGTTTTTGGGGTTTTACCCGCCCCAAATCCCCCCAGGTTGGTTGCCTCCCCAACCCCCGCGCTTTCTTTGCTTTCGGTTTTTGGGGTTTTACCCGCCCCAAATCCCCCCAGGTTGGTTGCCTTCCCAACCCCCCCGCGCTTTCTTTGCTTTCGGTTTTTGGGGTTTTACCCGCCCCAAATCCCCCCAGGTTGGTTGCCTTCCCAACCCCCCCGCGCTTTCTTTGCTTTCGGTTTTGGGGTTTTACCCGCCCCAAATCCCCCCAGGTTGGTTGCCTTCCCAACCCCCCGCGCTTTCTTTGCTTTCGGTTTTTGGGGTTTTACCCGCCCCAAATCCCCCCAGGTTGGTTGCCTCCCCAACCCCCCGCGCTTTCTTTGCTTTCGGTTTTTGGGGTTTTACCCGCCCCAAATACCCCCAGGTTGGTTGCCTCCCCAACCCCCCCGCGCTTTATTTGCTTTCGGTTTTTGGGGTTTTACCCGCCCCAAATCCCCCCAGGTTGGTTGCCTCCCCAACCCCCGCGCTTTCTTTGCTTTCGGTTTTTGGGGTTTTACCCGCCCCAAATCCCCCCAGGTTGGTTGCCTTCTCAACCCCCCCCCCCGCGCTTTCTTTGCTTTCGGTTTTTGGGGTTTTACCCGCCCCAAATCCCCCCAGGTTGGTTGCCTCCCCAACCCCCGCGCTTTCTTTGCTTTCGGTTTTTGGGGTTTTACCCGCCCCAAATCCCCCCAGGTTGGTTGCCTTCCCAACCCCCCCGCGCTTTCTTTGCTTTCGGTTTTTGGGGTTTTACCCGCCCCAAATCCCCCCAGGTTGGTTGCCTCCCCAACCCCCCGCGCTTTCTTTGCTTTCGGTTTTTGGGGTTTTACCCGCCCCAAATACCCCCAGGTTGGTTGCCTCCCCAACCCCCCCGCGCTTTATTTGCTTTCGGTTTTTGGGGTTTTACCCGCCCCAAATCCCCCCAGGTTGGTTGCCTCCCCAACCCCCGCGCTTTCTTTGCTTTCGGTTTTTGGGGTTTTACCCGCCCCAAATCCTCCCAGGTTGGTTGCCTCCCCAACCCCCGCGCTTTCTTTGCTTTCGGTTTTGGGTTTTTACCCACCCCAAACCCCACAGGTTGGTTGCCTTCCCAACCCCATGCTCTTTCTTTGCTTTCCAGTTTTGGGGTTTTATCCGCCCCAAACTCCCCGGTCTCTTTTCTTCCATACCACTCACGCTATCTTTGCTTTTCGTCTACTACCCAGCTCGATTACTATCTCAACCTTTCTGCATTTCCCTTATAGGTGTGGACCTATTGGTAAAAGCTCTTACAGGCAGATTGCAAGTATCCATCATCAGAGTTACCGGTAATTAGAACTTAGGTATAAATAGGTACAAGTTGCAGCAGTTAGGTAGCAGGTATTAGGTAGGTAAAATTCGAGAGCTTCTAGGTAGGTAAGTTTGGTATAAGTTTGCAGGTAGGTATAAGAAGGTAAAAATTGCAGCAGGTAGGTAGCAGGTATTAGGTAGGTAAAATTTGGGAGCTTCTAGGTAGGTAAGTTTGGTATAAGTCTGCAGGTAGGTAGCAAGTGTTAGTTAGTTGGATTATCAACAATCCTTAATTAGACTTAATTTGTATAAGTTTCAGCAGTTAGGTAGCAGGTAACAGGTAGGCATTTAACAGGTAGCTAACTGATATATGTAGAAAGACCCAGATAGCGCTGGTAAGTAGCCCTTTGAAAACATTTGTACAAGATAATTGTCAAGCAGTAAGTAATTTGAAGTTAAAATTGTTTTTGCTTATCTGGTGGGAGTTGCATAAACCAAAACCAAAAACTTTTCTCCAGCAAAGTAAAGAAAACAGTCTACGTTTTAGTCATGGTAGACACTCGGTCAACAGCTAACTCCGAGAGCGACCAGAGAGAAACAACTATCTTGGGAAATCTTCACCAATGTTCCAGTGCTCCAACAGAGAGCCTCTCTGAAGAAAAGCCAGAAACACTTCAAGAACAGAAGATGCTCGAATCTTCCAAAATGATGATAACGGATGATATACATTATCACCTTGACTACCTAAACTCCTCGATTGATGAATCAGAAGATGTTGACATACTACAGGAAATAGTTGAAGAGATAAAAGAGAAGCAGCGAAAACTTGAAACCGTAGTGTCTCAATTAATAATCCTGATTGATCCATCAGAACAGAGCAATTGTTCTCGCGAACATAGTCGTCTTAAGATAGAAGTTAAAAAGTGTATCGATAATTTCAAAAAATACGTCAAGGGGAAGTCACAGATAAATACTGGAGAGGACTTCAGTCTCAGTGTTGGTGCCATCAAAAGACCGAATTGTCCGCCGGACAGCTCTAATTTCCAATTTTCTAACCCAGTTCAACCTGGTCTTGATATCAGCAATCAGGAGCAATATGCAGTTAGTTCATCAGCGCCCGTTGTGAACAACAATGTTAGTTTTTCTGCACCGAGCAGCTTACTATTCGATGCTAACGCCGCTCCATCGTCAATGCTTAACGCACATTCCTTCAATTGGCCCACTCAGAGTATTTTTCCTGAAACAAATCGTAACGCATCAAGCAATAACTTCGATCATCGAGGACTTCTAAACGCGGAAAGTTCAAACCAATGTTCAACCAGCTCAATGTCAGTGTGCTTCCAAAAATCTGTCCCGAAACTGCACGCAGAAACGTTCAACGGCGATCCAATGAAGTGGATAAAATGGTATAGCATTTTCAAAGCAACTATCGACCAGTCACCCATGTCTTCAGCTGAAAAAATGATCCATTTGCAATCACTGCTCACAGGTGAAGCTAAAGCTTTAGTTGATGGCTACGGTTGCAACGGTGATTTATACGCAGCAGCTCTATCAAGACTGCAAGAACATTTTGGCAATTCAAAGAGGATTGTCAATGCTTTTCTTGACAAATTGTCAAACTTTAGAAACCCAAATTTATCAAATCCAGAAAGTTATACACAGTACTCCTCATTTCTTCTAACGCTCGTCGACACCTTTCAACAACTCGGTTTTATTCATGATCTTCACTCTACAATCAACATGAACATAGCATTAGCAAAATTACCAAATCCAGTCAGACTCGAATGGAACCGTTACCTCCAAGAAAAAACCATGACACAGCCATCTTTAAACGCGCTTGCTGAGTGGCTCCTAAACTATGCGAAAGCATGCCGAGATTTACCGACAAACTCAAATTTCCCATCTTCTCAAAACATTGGTGTTCATAAAATGGCTTGGAAAACGTCGCACTCTACTAAAATTAATGAAAATCCGAACCCAAAGCATCAATTTCTGAGTAACAGGGAACAAGGGCAAATTCAGTCTAAGACGAAAGAAAGCATTAGTTGTCCGAACAATGACAATTGCCAATACCTCTACAAATGCATACATTTCCAAGCACTGAGTCCCCTGAAACGGAAAGATCATGTAATGAAACAAAAGCTTTGTTTCAATTGTTTTGGACATCATCATGTAGATCAATGCAATTCAAAAAATGTCTGCCGCTCAAAAGGCTGCGGCAAAAGACATAACACACTTCTGCACGATAGTTTTATGAACAAAAGCAACTCAAACGTTAAACCAGTGCAATTTGTTGGCACAGGCCAGGTAGCTTTTGTGGCAGTTCAATTGATAAATGGAAATCAGTCTGTGAAAACATACGCATACCTAGACAACGGTAGCTGTCAAAGTCTACTTCTGAAATCAACAGCAAAAGAACTTGGTCTTAACCTCGAAAAAACAGGTAAAATGCCTATAAGTGGGTATCACACGACTAAGGAAATTGATTGCTCTAAAGTTTGCTTTGACATAAAGCCAATAGATAGCTCCATCGAGCCTGTCAGGCTTAATGATGTTATGGCAGTACCGGATTTGAACATGTCTGCAGTGAACGTAGCTCAACTAAACGCTTTGTGCCAAAATTATGATCATCTCAGTCATAAAAATTTTCCTGAACTTGAACGGAACAATGTCTCAATTATCATAGGCATTGACAACTTAGACTTGATTCACTATAAACAAATTATAAAAGGTCCAAAAAACGCCCCATGGGGAGTTGAAACTCCATTAGGCTGGACGTGCGCCGGTAAAACGAATTTAGTTCTCAATGAGTCTACACAAGTACAGTATACTCAGGTGCAAAACTGCCCTAATATGGACGACTCTCTTTTCAAATTAGTCCAAGATCGGATGAAAGTGGAAAATTGGGGCATTGCATCGCCCCGAAAAGCTTTGTCGGAAAACGATAAAAGAGCGATTGAAATTTTAGAGTCCACGACCAAAATTGTTGACGGTCATTATCAAATAGGTCTCCTCTGGAAGCAAGGTGCATTTCTTCCGAACAACAGATGGTTAGCATTAAAACAACTTGACCAATTAGATCAAAAGCTTTCAAAAAATCCGATACTAAAGGAAAAGTACCAGGCTACTCTGGACGCAGACTTGGAAAAAGATACGTTGTTAAAGTTCATGATTCTGAATCTCTAACAGATAATGTCTCCTTTTTGCCTCATCACCCAGTGACCAATGAAAATAAACCTGGTAAGGTTCGTAGAGTTGCAAATGCCGCCAGCATTTTCCAGGGTCAGTCCCTCAACTCTAATTTACTGAAAGGGCCAGATTTGCTCAGCAATTTAACTGGTGTCATTATGAGGTTTCGTGAGAATCGAATTGCGCTGTGCGCAGACATAGAACAAATGTTCATGCAGGTGAAAGTTGACCCTACAGACCGACCCTACTTACGCTTCCTCTGGAAGAAAAATGGACGCATAGAAACCTATGAATACACCAGTCATATATTTGGTGCTACAGATTCACCCTGCATAGCGTCCTACGCGCTCAGAAGATCTGCTCAGGACAATGCAAAAACTTATCCAAGTGTTCAAAAGGTCATAGAGCGGAACATTTACATGGATGATTTGTATGTTGCCGTATCGAGTCCAAATGAAGCTTCAAACATTGTCCATGAGACTCGAAAGGTTCTTGCTACTGGTGGCTTCAATCTGACAAAGTGGAATTCAAATAGTCAACAAGTTCTTGACCTGCTGAATCCGGATATCCGACTTAATCCAGAAACATCCGCACCACAAAGTCAAAAGGTTCTTGGTTTGCCCTGGTTTCCAGAAGCCGATACATTTGTTATAGAGCAAAAATTGTTCCATAAGATCAAACTTGATGAAAAAACGAGTCAGCGTAAACTACTTCGTTTTGTTGCTTCCATCTTTGATCCCTTAGGAATTATTGCCCCCTTTACAATAAGATTCCGCAACGTTCTCCAAGCAGCATGGAACCACGGTCCAAAATGGGACAAGCCATTACAAATTGATGAGAATTCTGATTTCGAGAATCTGAAAAAAGAACTTTCGTCTTTCAAGGATGTACATCTTCCTCGCAAACTGTTAAACGAGATACCGATTTCATCGATTGAACTACACACGTTCACAGATGCATCCGAGTTAGCATTATCAGCAGTCAGTTATCTACGAATTGAACACATTGACGAATCCGTCTCAGTCGCATTTGTGATCGGTAAAGCAAGAGTTGCGCCAATAAAACGGATGACGATTCCTAATTTGGAACTACAGGCTGCGGTATATGGTGCTCAACTAGCGCAATTTGTCAGAGATGAGATGGATATTGAAATCCATAAACAAGTTTTTTGGTCTGATAGCACGACCGTTTTGTATTGGCTACGGACTCCTGAGATTCGCCATCGAATCTTCATTGCTAACAGACTAGCCAAAATTTTAGACGTTTCCTCCGCCCAAGATTGGTTCTACATTTCGTCTACCAGAAATCCCGCTGACGATGGTACCCGAGGCTACATCGTTCAGCAAATGAATGTCAACTCACGTTGGCTATTAGGTCCATCCTTCTTGTGTCAAAATAAAAACACGTGGCCGAAACAAGATTTACTCTCTGCTCAACATGTTAAAATTATATTGGCAGATCCAAGAAAAGAACTGAAATGCCAAATTGACATATCGCGTTTCAGCAACTGGAATCGTTTACTTAGAGTTGCAGCGCTTTGCTTTTTGTTTGCAGATAAATGCCGGAAAAAGGAATCCAAGTTGTTACTAGCACATTATACAAAAGCTTACAATTACTTGATAAAAAGTGCCCAAAATCAAGATTTTAAAGTGGAAATTTCGAACTTAAGAAAAGGTATTGCAGTATCATCTACCAGTAGAATTGTCTCTCTATCACCATACGTCGATCATAACCAGCACTTGCGTGCTCGAGGACGATTGTCTAAAGCATTGAGACTAGACACTGCGCGCTTCCCGTTGATCCTAGATGGAAATAATCAGAGTGTTAGACTACTGATAAAACATTTTCACCAAACAAACATGCATTGTGGCACAGAACAAACTAGAAGTTTATTAATGGAACTCTATTGGATTCTTAGGTGCAGGGCGGTAGTCAAACAAACAGTTAGACAATGTATTCCATGCAGACGTATGATCCAAGAAGTAGCTGCCCCCCAAATGGCTGACCTCCCAGAGTTCAGACTACCAAGAGAAAATCATCACGTTTTCCAAACCACAGGCTTAGACTTCGTAGGACCCTTTCCAGTTAAGGAACCCTGAAGAAACAGGACTAGATACATACTCCTCTTCACGTGCTTAGTAGTACGCGCTGTCCATCTAGAAGTTGCCGTTGACTTGACAACAGATTCAACAATCAATTGCATCCGTCGCTTTATAAGCCGTAGAGGAAAACCAAAAAAGTTCTTTTCCGATTGTGGAAAATCTTTTGTTGGATCAAATAACTCTTTGCAATCCAGTATTGCAAGCCTTAGAAATTCCCAAGACTTTGCAAGTCACTTGCATCTGATGCAGGTCGAAATTGAGTGGGTGTTTAACCCTCCTGCGGCTCCACACTTCGGTGGAAGTTGGGAACGCCTCGTGCAGATATTCAAGTTATCTCTGTACAAAGTAATTGGGTCAAGAACCCTTTCAGATGATATTTTGTGGACACTGGTATGTGAGATTGAATCCAATATGAATTCTAGACCTCTAACTAATGTCCCGAGTGAAATTAACGATCCTCTGCCCCTCACGCCTAACCACTTTTTACTCGGAAGAGCGTCACTTAACTACCCTCCTGGTCTCTTCGAATCGCAAAAAGTCACCGTGTCCAGGTCATGGAAATCTGCTCAAGAATTAGCCTCGCACTTTTGGAATAGATTTCTTCGCGAATACATCCCTAATCAACAGACAAGGTCGAAGTGGAACGGAACTTCTGAAAACCTCAAGGTAAATGATTTGGTTTGGCTACTTGAAGACTTCACGCCACGAGGTCTCTGGCCTCTTGCAAAAGTTATAGAAATTTACCCCGGTTCAGATGGTGTAGTACGCTCCGTGAAACTGAGAACTCCACATGGTGAGAAAGTAAGACCAGTCATCAAGCTAAGCAAAGTCTTAATAAACAAATGAATTTTTTTGTGTTCTCGTTCTCACGAGCAGATGTATACTTTAGTTTTCAACAGGAAAAGGTATAGAATTGTAAGTCAAGTCGTCTCCAAAAATGATGCAACAAGTTACATTATTGCAAAGTTTCACATCAAATGTCTAATTTTTGCAATCATTAGTCAAGCATTGTTACCATATTTGCAGTCCTTTTGCGTGTCAAACTTTTTTTGGGATATTCTTTTGCTCAATTTAGTTTGTCCCCCTTTCAGTCGCCCATAACTTTGGTTCCTCCCAAACTTCCTTTTCCAATTATTATATTTGCGATCGATTATCTTATCTTGTCTTATCTTGCTGATTTTACACCGATATTATACAGTACAGCAACAGTTCGTGATCCTACAGTTGGGGCCGAGGATGTCACTGACATGACTTCTTTTTGTCGAAAACGAACGGAAGTGACTTTCGACAAGAGCCTCACAACACAAAATACAATCATGCAAAACACTCGCAATCAAAGGAAACTAATTTATTTAATCTAAATCAAAATAACAAACAACATTTTTAATAGCACTTTCGAACGATAACCCCCACCCAAATTAAGATGTTTTGATAACAATTTCAAACTGAGCTTTCATCGACGCCACGAGTTCTACACTAAAAATCTTCTGCTGCCCAATTCAATTCTTCTAACCCTCAGTGGCCTTGTCTTCTTCTACAGCTGAATCTGGGGAAAGAATAGGTTTTGGGATCACGGTTACCCTGGCACTTACAGTGAAATTGATGATTGTTATCGAGTTCATTCCCGAAAGCTCCAAAACTATTCCAGATGTTTGCGATTATATTTTAGCCAGCATATTCCTCTCTGCCTGTTCCATTGTCGTTAGCTGTTTTTTGCTCAACTTTCACCAGAAAAGAACGAGTGACGTTGATAACAGCTTGTTTCGTGAAAAAATTGTTTTTCCTCTTACCCAAATCAAAATTTGAATGGTTGATGGTTTTTCAACAACTGGAAACCAAACGTGCCAAAGCGGATCTCTGGCGGACCAGCAAGACCTGCACAACTCTGAGGTGGAATGTAACGATTCCGTCAATTCTGTCCGAATTGATTGTCCAAAGGGGTCACATGCAGAACCACTGGCCAATCCAGTTTCAAAGTGTGGAAACAAGGTTTCGCAGTTTCGTAGCTGGGACTACATGATTGGAACCGGATACATCGTTGGTACTACCTGTTATACGCTGTTCTTCTTCCTTTCTACCTGGATTCACGACCAGAAAACGAAACATTGAATGAGAATTGACAAATTTCACTGCATGGTGGAATAAAAATAAATATAGATTTCCCAAAATTCACAACACTTGAAATGTTTGAAAGCATGATTAGAAAAGATTTGCTTACCATAATTAACTTGCAACGGATTCGGATGTTATCAGTAAAGCAGGAGTTTTGAAGGTAAAATTGTCTATTGACAAGCATTTGTCTATTGTCTATCAGCAACAACATTTTCACACACAAACACATACACATACAGATACACACACACACACGTACCCACACGTAAAAGACACGTCTTAACTTGAGCTGTTTTTCGACTCCCTGCATTAAATTTGGCAAAACCAAATGAGCCTTGACATATAAAAGGACGTGCTAGACACAAAAGAGGCACGAAAAGACCATGCTCAAAGCAAATTGCTTTAGAAAAAACTTCAGCTCGAATTTGATTGTCATATCGACTTTAGCTTGAACCATTTTTTGTTTGTTTCGGGATTTTATCTCGACCCAATTTTCTGCATCTTGACGTTAGTTTGGCCCACAGTTTTGCTTCTGGACTTTAGCTCGACGCAAATTAACAAGATCAAATTATTCAGGCAGGACATTTACAAGACCACATTTGAGAAGCTCGTCCTTTGATGGACTCAAGTTAACCACGCTTATTTTTAGCTCGACCCAAATGACCTGCTCGACTTTTGCTCGGCTCCAAACAAAATGAATTTCAAAATTCAGATAGAGCTATATTCAAATCATGCGTCGCACAAACTTCTTTTGCGTGAGTCTTCATTTTTGCCTCATAAATGTAGAAATCAGTTTTAATTGTTTGCTCACCTTTATCGATCAAAAATCTGCGTTCTTTTGCAAAAAAATATGATAATTTGCATTTTTGCAAAGGAGAACAACTAAAAAGCAAGATAATTACCCCTAAGCTAAATGGTTTAAACCAATCAAGTATTGTGGCAATTTAATTCAGCTGCAAAAACAGATATGAGAAAACTCTTGAGTCATTTGGCAGATTTCCAACTATTTTTTTTCTTGAACTGCTCTTTTGTAATGCTGCTTAATCTTGCTCAGGAGCTGCTTCTGTATGTAAAGAAGCAAAAAATTAAAAAAACATATATATATATATATATATATATATATATATATATCACGCACGCACGCACGCACACACACACACACACCACACACACACACACACACACACACACACACACACACACGCACGCACACGCACACACACCACACACACACACACACACACACACACACACACGCACGCACACGCACACACACGCACACACGCCTACACACACACACACACACACACACACACGTCACACGTATACACACGCATACACATACACACACACACACACACACACACACACGCACACACACACACACACACACACACACACACACACACACACACACACACACACACGCATACACACGCAAACAAGTGGGTCGGAACAGAAACGTTTTTGAATTGAAAAATGAAGATCTGGCTGGGACTTTCGGAAAAAATAATGTAATCGCACATCGTTGATCGCATTTTGGGTTGGCTTATATCGTGGGCGCGCATATTGTGTAGTTCTACAAGTTTGCTGCTAGTTTTATTTTTTTGGTCAGAAGTTTACAGCAAAATTATTTAATTTTTCTTTCTCTGCGTTTTTCTTTATTCGTTCAAAACTAAGCATGGAACTTGTAAAATGCATAATTGCCGTGAAAATTGATCAATTCGTTTTGTGTTGGTTTAGTTGGCTGAATTAGACTCATAGAACCAACGGAACTGAGGGTGACCGCCGTATTGGCCGTATTGGCGCTTAGCCGACAACCAAAAAATGAGAAATTTAACCGACAATTTAAGTAAAATGAGCAATAAAACTTATTCTGAAGCTGTGATTGGCCAATTTAAAGCACTATTTCGTAAGCGGACAAATATACCGCAGTTTTTTCATCAACTACTGTGACGGAGGTCTATCCGTGGTCGGACCGTATTTTACCGCATCTGGCCATGCCTCGCGGGCCATGGCCATGCCTCAGCGGCCCGTGGGACTTGATATGAATCTATCACAACCGAACTACTGAGACTTTTATGACCAATTATGATAAAACTGTCGGCTAAATTTCTCATTTTTTCCTTGTCGGCTAAACGCCCTGTCGGCCAACTTTCCTAGTACCGGAACTGAGTCCGTTTCTGTGAACACTTACTGTCAGATAAAATGATCTTGGCAAACATGATTGCCGGTGAAGTAATTATTTGCTGATCACGAAATTGGCGGCAGGACTCTTCAAATGATAAAGGGAAGCATGTTGAAAGTAGACTCGAGCTTGAGTAATCACACGAGCTCTGGCTCCATAGTGATTAAGGTAAATAAGGTGTCTCTTGGCATATTAAACTCTCAAATACAACTTTTTTATTGTATTATAATGAAGATTGACATTGCAAATGACACGTGGCTTGAGAATATACTTTAATGACTGATAGGACTTATAACAAAAAAGCCTAGATGTGAAATTTGGCGTAATGACCTTTCATTAACCGTCTCATCTAACATCCAACATAATTTGATTACAAAAGATATGATTGTCAAACTATTATTAGGAGAATTCTTAAATTTTGTCAACGAAAATGATCTGGCAAAGTATACACAGAACGACAACAGAAAACAACGCGGAGCCGTTGCAGAAACTACAGCGTCTAGTAATACAGGGTCCAGTAATAATTAAGAAAGAATTACAGGGTCTAGTAATAATTAAGAAAGAAGGGGGGTAAATGGACGTACCCAAGAATAAAGATTACGTACAGCCTACTTTCATCATTTTTCCAGAGACGTATCTAAAAAAGAAGAGAGCGAGAACCATAGATTTGTCAATTTATCATAAATACCCCGGTGGGAATGCGTCCACTTATCTTAATTCCGCACCTGAAATTCATTCAGTTGCGATAATTGGTTTTCCGCTCTAATGCACTTCAGCTAATCTTATCTATCTAATAAAATCTGAATAACTTTTACTTTCATTTTCCTCATTATATATAAGCTTTTCAACAAAAAAATGTATATTTTGAGATTTTAATTTTTAATTTTCCATTTGTCAGTTTTTGAATTTTCTTTGCAAAATTTTTAATTTTTTTTGCCAAAAATGTTGGTTAACTATGATAATTTTTTTTCGAAGTTGTTCCTTTTCACATAAGATTTTGAACAAAAAATGTGTTTTTTGATGCTTTTTTTACTTTTCTATTTTTTTCAAAATTTTCGATTTAGTTAGTTTCTTTGAAAAAAATCGTTGTTTTACTGAAATATTGTTTTGTCAAAAACGCCGTTTTTTACATAAGTTTTTAAACATAAAGAGTATGATTTGATGTTTTTTTTATTTTTCTATTTTTCCTTTTGTCAGATTTTGAAGTTTTTTGCAGATTTTTCGTATTTATTTTTTTCTGAACAAAAAGTCATTTTACGAAGGTGATTTTTGGTCGAGAAAGGTGGTTTTATACATAAGGCTTCTAAAGACAGAGGTATGTTTTGGTATTCTAGTTTTTCTATTTTTCCATTTGTACATTTCTTGAGGTTTATTGTCAACCAATCATACAATTTGTAATATCTAGTTTTGAAATTTGTTGGATCCGAGAAACTTTCTCTAATCATTTTGTGTTTTGTCTCAGTTGAACAAAAGATTCTTCCTTTACATCCTTCAACTTCTTTTCTTTCAACAAAGCAGACAGATTTAGATTCTGCTCCTAAAGAAGTAGCGTTAATGTTTCAAGCACTATTGACCTACAACAACATCGAGTTATACTTTGATGTGGAATGCACTAGAGTAGCAATAAGAAAAACAGAGTGCCAGCTTGACACATCCAGTAGATTTCTTAACAACATTAGAGGCGGATATATATCATTTCATCACTTATCCTGCACTTAGGCGAATAAGAAGTCAACAATTCACTTCTTTCTCTCCCAAATTGTTTTCAAGCCATTCAAAAAATTTCAAAATAACAAGACTCTCACCAGCTGAAAGACAACAACCTTTTTTTGCTCCAGTACTTGCGTTAAGTAAATCACTACTGTCTTCAGTGGGTAGAAGACCCGGTCTACAAACATGCTGATACATTTTCTAAATAAATCAGAAGCCTCTGCTCTGCCCGATTTCTAAAACCGTATTCCTCGTCCGGTCCACAATAGTTCAAATGGCACCAATCAGCCTTATTCATCAGTAAAGATCAAATTACTGTTGCTCTGCAACATAAATCCTAAGAGCACGGCGTTAACCCGTTACCTTTTCGCTCACGTGAATTTTCGTATACTCATTAATTTTTCTCTCACGCGACTTATAATTAAAAAGACGTCACGTGAGGTTACTAAAATTAGGAAAGACTTATTTATTACGTCATGATTTACACTTAACTTTTATTGGCTAAACGATGTCTTAAAATCTTTTTTGTTTACGAACTTGGCCGTCTACATTTATTCTTTGTTTTACCTAAATCTTTTCGAAGTAATTTCAGTCATTTGCTTCTTTCTGCTTGCAATATTAAGTTACCCTAATTAACCAAATGTTCGCTCTCATATCTCATTTTTCTCAATTCTCGTTCAATTCTCTGTTCACCTTTTACACGTCAAAGATGGAAAAAGTTTCAGTCTGATCTAACAGCAGAAAACCGTACGCTTATCAATACCGCAAAAGAAACTATAATGGGAAACTATTGATTTCCTTGTCACGGTTTGGCTACTATAATTACAGCCCAACCCACTGTTGTAGAAGAAAAGAAGAAAACGCATAAATTGTTGTGTTGTGGTAAGTGAGTAAGTCTGCTCGAGAAAAAAGTGTGTTTGTTTGTACATGACCAGAACAGTTTTCCAAGGTGATGCAAAATGGTGTTATTTCAAAATCAAAATCTTCACACGAGGGACTCAAAAGGACAGCTTTAGAAGGAAAAGCTCTCTCCCGGTCAGAATTGGGGAGTTGCACAATCTACACAGAATAAGCGTTGAAATTATATCGGTGCTAGGCGAAAATGGCAAAATGCATTAAATTTGGGGAAAAAATAATGTGTAGTGTTGTTTATTTGAATTTATTCAGTTTTCAGAATATTATATTTCAGAACAAAGGCCTGATATGAACATTAAGGAATTTGCAGCCAGAGAAAAAATCGGTAATTTTTTTCTCGGCAATACAAAAAGGAGAAATTATTATTTCGGCTCCCTGTCAAAATTTGAGAAAAATGCAGATCTAGATAGTTTCAACAGAGCCACTCTCATTGTTGGATTAATAGAAATAGGCGATTCGAAGTTGGAGACAAATTTTTTAATTAAATGCAACATTTAATGACTTCATTATGCCACGGATGGAAAATGGTTTACTCATCTAACAGCAACAACCTTACCCTTTCGCCCGCAAACGAAACAATAAGTTAAACCCAGCAATTTCCTCGTCACGGTCTTACTATCATAAGTACAGCGTAAATTCGGCTGTTTAATCATACCAACGTAAAAGTTGACAGCAACGAATCCAATCCAACTTAGAAGCAGGAAGAAAGCTGCAACTGTTGCACTTTCCTAGAATACACTAACATAAACATTCGAGCATACCAGAGGAAACAATCAACGCGACCACTAATTGGACCCACATGAAAAGCTTTCGTGAAAATGCCGAGAATGAATTTGCGCTCTATCAATTTCTGATGCTATCGGTCTGTGAAGTGAAGCTTTTCATTGAAAAAATGCCTGAGATCTCAAAAGAAGCACTAGACTGTGCAAACTGACGGAAGGCAGTGCAAATTTGGTGTTTGACAAGAACATTTTTTCAACCCACTGATGTGGAGGAAAAATCGATGTTCGATTGATAGTTCAGGGAAGTCAGTGAGACTGCTCGACGAAAAGTGTGAGTGACCGGAACATTTCCTACGGTGATCCAAATTGGCGTCTTTTAAAGTCAAGGTTCTCAAAATTGGGACTAAAAAGTAAAGCTTGAGATGGAAATGCTCTGGGTCAGAATTGTGGAGTTACAGAATCTTTACAGAAAGAGCGATGAAATTAATTCTGGGCTGAAGTCAAAGACCGAAAAAGTTTGCAAAGCGCATGCAATTTGTAAAGCTTTTATTCTGTGTGTGTTGTTGTTTATTCACATCTTTTTCTTTTTTTTTCAATAAATACTTTTTCTGACGAATTGTTTAATATGAGCATTGAGGAAGTTTGAAAAAGCAAAAAAAAAACAGTAAACTTACTTGGAATCGCAAAACGAAAAATATTTTGTGGCTGTCTGTCAATAATTTGCCAAAAAAGATTTAGACAGAAGCGAGAGAGAGAAAGACTCTGTTGTCTGGGCAAACTGGATTTTTTTGATTCAACGTTAGCAAAAGTTTTGTATTGGTTCAAAATTTTTAACTACATGCAAAAATTCATGACACAATTAAACCCTGATGGAAAGAGTTTCAGGCTCATCTAGCAGCAAAAACCATATTTATTTCCCTTCGGCAAACCAAACTATCAGAGAAAACCATTGATTTCTTCATCACAGTTTGATTAACATCATTAGAGCATATATTAGTTTTTTTTCAGATAACAACGTGAAAAAAAGAACAACAACAAAAGCAATCCAAACTAGGAGCAGCAGGCAAACAGAAAATGTTGGGCTTTCCTAGAACACACAAACGTAAAGGTTCGATTGAGCATACCACAGGAAACAATCAACAAAAATATTAATTGGATCTAAGTGAAAATGTTTCTTGAAAATCCTGAAAAAGATTTCTTGCTGCATTAATTTTTGATGCTATCGGTCAGGGAAGTGATGTTTGTCGTCAAAAAAATGTCAGCAATGTTAAAAAAGGCACTACAATGTTAACTGGCGTAAGACACTGCAAACTGGGTGATTGTCTATAATTTATTCCCACCCAATCATGTGGTTGAAAAAAAAACATATTTTAATGTGTTTTGGAAAGTGAGTGAGACTGGTCAACGAAAAGTGTGTGCACTTGAGACCAGAAAAGTATTCCCGGTGATCCGAATGGGTGCTATTGTCGCAATTTGCCGCAAATGAACTGTTTGAATCGCTCTGCTTTTAAATGCTGTTGGTTATGTACTTTTACATCCCAGAAAATATAATGAAAATAGTCATATCTACCAACGAATGCATTCTGATGCATCTTGTGGTTCCCTCCGGATCGGGAACAACTCTTTTCATTAATGCTATGCTAGGAACCATTCAAAATTCGTGTGATTGCATTCTTTCAAAAAACGCCTTCAATCAATATACGATATAGTGATGCAGTTAACAACTTACCAGCTGGAGGCAAAAAAAAATACTTATTTTTGTTGGTTCATTGGATTTTTTCCCAAACCGGAAAATTTCAACGCAATACCAACAGCTGGCAGACACCGGAATAAAAATTGTATATATATATATATATATATATATATATATATATATATATATATATATATATCAAAGGTAAATTATTTGACTAAAACAAAACTGGACGTGATGCCAAGCGGCAGACGAATCATACTGTTCCCTATCAATCACTTTGAGGTTTATATTTAAAGATTATATTTAATCTTTAAAGATTTAGATTTAAAGATTTATATTTGAACCCAGCGATTTCCTTGTCACGGTCTAATTATCATAAATACAGCGTAAATTCGGCCTTTTAATCATACCAACGTGAAAGTTGACAGCAAAGATTCCAACAATTTACCATAAAAATTCGAATGAGCTTACTAGAGGAACCAATCACCGCGACCACTAGTAGGACTCACATGAAAAACTTTCGTGAAAATGCCGAGAATGAATTTGTCCTCTCTCAATTTTTGATGCTATTGGTCTGCGAAGTGAAGCTTTTCATTGAAAAAATGCCTGAGATCTTAAAGGAAGCACTAGACAGCTTAAACTGACGGAAGGCATTGCAAATTTGGTGTTTGACAAGAACATTGTTTCATCCCACTGATGTGGAGGAAAAATCGATGTGCGATTGATATTTTCATGGAAGTCAGTGAGACTGCTCAACGAAAAGTGTGAGTGACCGGAACATTTCCTACGGTGATCCAAATTGGCGTCTCTTAAAGTCAAGGTTCTCAAGATGGGGACTGAAAAGAAGACTTTGAGAAGGAAATGCTCTGGGTCAGAATTGTGGAGTTACAGAAAGAGCGATGAAATAATTCTGTGCTGATGTCAAAGACCGAAAAAGTTTGCAAAGCGCATGCAATTTGAAAAACTTTTATTCTGTGTGGGTTGTTGTTTATTCACACTTTTTCTTTTTTTTTCAATAAAAACTTTTTCTGACGAATTGTTTAATATGAGCATTGAGGAAGTTTGAAAAAGCAAAAAAAAACAGTAAACTTACTTGGAATCGCAAAACGAAAATTTTTTTTGGCTGTCTGTCAATAATTTGCCAAAAAAGATTTAGACAGAATCGAGAGAGAGAAACACTTTCTGAACAAATTGGATTTTTTGATTCAACGTTAGAAAAAGTTTTGTATTGGTTCAAAATTTTTGACTGCATGCAAGAATTCATGACACAATTACACCACTGATGGAATGAGGTTCAGGCACATCCAGCGGCAAAAACCATATGCTTTTCGCCTCTGCAAACAAAACTATCAAAGGAAACCATTGATTCCTTCGTCACAGTTTGATTAACTTCATTAGAGCATATATTAGTTTTTCAGATAACAACGTGAAAAAAAACAACAAAGTCAATCCAAATTAGGAGCAGCAGGCAAACAGAAAAATGTTGGGCTTTCCTAGAAAACACAAACGTAAAGGTTCGGTTGAGCATACCACAAGAAACAATCAACAAAAATATTAATTGGATCTACGTGAAAATGTTTCTGGAAAAATCCTGAAAAAGATTTCGTGCTGCATTAATTTTTGATGCTATCGGCCAGGGAAGTGATGTTTGTCGTTGAAAAAATGTCAGCAATGTTAAAAAAGGCACTACAATTTTAACTCGCGTCTATAACTTGTTCCCACCCAATCATGTGGTTGAAAAAAAAACGAAGTTTTATGTGTTTTGGAAAGTGAGTCAGACTGGTCAACGAAAAGTGTGTGCACTTGAGACCAGAAAAGTTTTCCCGATGATCCGAATTGATGCTATTGTCACAACCTGCCGCAAACGAATGGTTTGAATTGCTCTGCTTTTAAGTGCTGTTGGTTATGTACTTTTACATCCCAGAAAATATAATGAAAATACTCATATCTACCAACGAATGCATTCTGACTGATGCATAATGTGGTTCCCTCCGGATCGGGAACAACTCTTTTCATTAATGCTATGCTAGGAAC